>NC_058081.1:446691108-447008922 GCF_014858855.1 Bufo gargarizans
GCAGCAACTGCTCCGCCAGCAACTGGGAATTAAACTTGCACACCGTCTGATTGCTGGGCGTGTAGAGTTGTTTCCTGCCTCGTCAGCCATTATCGATGGCTGACGATGGAGAAGAGGAGGGGGGATTTAGTGGAAGAAGTGGAAAGAGATGATGATAATTATGTAAAATTGTCACAGATGTGGTGTGAGTGGGAAACTCCACACTGAGCAAAGGAGGAAAGAGGAAAGGAACTAGGCCTGGAAACTAGGGTAAAGGTCACCTCCTAGAACAGCCCTAATCCAAGTCCTGACTAACTATCAGTATGAACTGACCTCGATGGTAGGAAAGTTCATACACAGGAACAAAGAGCCTTAACACACCCTGTAGGGCCCTGGTATAGTGACAGGACTTGAAACAACCTCCACCAGAAGGATAAACAGGAGTCTCCCTCAGGCCTAGATACAAAAGACAGGGAAATACAACAAACAAAATACAAATAGGGAAGACAACACTTAATGTCACTTGGAGCAAAGGCAGTGCTAGGAGCTCAACCGAGATCCAACAACTAGCTAGCCCAGAGTTCAGAAACTTAAGCTATAAACCGCACCCCCAAAAGGGGTAAGCAGTAATAAATAGGGGAAGTTAAATGACCAAACCAACAACACCTGCCAGAGGTGTGGTCATTACCAAAACAACACAGACACAAATGATCCACAAGGAACCATTCAGATTAACCCACGTGTTGCCAGTCTCTCTGATCTCCTGGCACCTATCATGGGAGTGTCTGTATCAGAAAGAGACCATACTGCTCGTGGATGTGGCCTGGCTGCCAAAAGCTGGACCAGGAGATGGTGAGAACATTTGTGTTTGCCTGCCCACATTTTATTTTGCTTTTACATAACTTGCACAAGGTAATACCTTTGCCTTCTGGCAGCATGGAGAAAAACTTCCAGATGGAGATACACAGGGGTAGAAGAAGCTGAGCTGGGATTAGCTCTGGTAAGTTTTAGGCCGAACAAATAACTGCGTCAATGGCATCCCTGAAGAAGAAGTGACCCTAGCTGCTCTTTGGGAGATACATGGCCTTTGGTCTTTATTGCTGCCACTATCACCCTCCTCCTTTGATGTTGCCTCCTCCTCAGAACCCTGATCTTGCTCCAAGGCCCTGTCCAGCACAAAATCATCAACACTCTTCCTTTTGCCTCTATAAGACTGTGAGATATCATGGTAGGCTCTTTGACCCCCCTGTCCTTTCCCAACTGCCACTGTTGCTGCCCCAATGCCAATAACGCTGCTACGGGGGCGACTACTACTACCAGCCTGGTGTCTGCAGCCACCTTCTCCTCAGGGCAGTACAAATACTGTCTGCTCTCACACGAGTTATCAACAGGGAGACTCTCTTTACTATCTGCCGTAGGGCATGATGGGATTTTCTTGTAATTTCTTTGTAAAACGGAATGCGCCGCACTAGGAAGGGGACGTGAAGACTGGGAGCACTCCACTGAAAGCCTTTTTTGGGGGCTGTAAGTAGGAGAAGCAGCAGGAATGCTGTGACCCCTGGCTCCACGGCACTGTGTCGAACTCTAACGTCACCTCCACATCATCCTACTGCAACTGAGAGAAGTAATGAGCCATCCAATCCACAATCTCATCGTTTTTCTCCTCAACTATAATGTTGCACCTTTTTGAAGCTAGCACGGACAACTGTGGCCTGCTGCTACTACTACTACCAATGCTTCTGGCCAGATAGATGGTGCTGCTACTTCCCACATTCTGGCTCTAGGTATTTTGTTTGGAACCCTTCCGTAACTCAGACATTTTTGAGCCTCTCAGATAATGTTGCACTACCCTGTGCCTTGGTGTAGTAAACAAATATACATGCTGCTAGTCTGAATATAATCAACACCCCCTTCCCTCCCAAAAAAAAGAATTTAGTAAAAATGTGTGAATAAAGGAAAATGGATTGGGGCCTAAATTTGTTATCACTCCCAGATACTTTTAAGTACTACCTTGTCTATAGGTGTAGTAGTCGCATATATATATATGCTGCTAGGTTGAATATAATGAGTCCCCATTTAAAATAATATTAATTGATTGAAAAGATATTTGTGAACACAGAAATAAAGGGAAACTGATTTAGGCCTAAATTAGTTATCGCTCACAAACACTTTTGTGTGCTGGGCCTGCTGGCCTGTGTATTGGTGTTGATCACCTATATGCAAATTGAACAAGTTCCAAAAAACATTTAAATTCCAACTGTGTGCAAACACTGTAGAATTCACAGAAATGGACGATTGAGGCTTAATGCTCCATTTCAACTTAACACACACAGTAGATTGCTGATATACGTTGTGTCTTGTAGTAATCACATATAAATGCTGGTTTAATTACATTTAACAATCCCCCCCAAAAATCATAAACGGACAATTGAGGCTTGACGCTTAATTTCAGCTTAGTAGATACACACAGGTAGATAAAAAAAAAAAATCCAACCGTGTGGAAACTGAAAATATGTAAACAGACGACAGGCGTGATGCTCAATTTCAACTTAACTGTAATGGATCTCCTGGCACCCCAACTGGGTACCTCCGTTGATGGATGCTCCTAGTGCATCCCGAGAGCTCCAAGCACTCCACTTCACACCGTAAGCACTCCCGACCCCATGAACTGCCGCAGCTTGGTTGGGATCTCGCCCTCTTCTACCCACCCTGGACCCACGACAAGGCTTCCAGGTTCTAGTGGGTGAACCTCTCTTCCTTCAGAGAGCGATGCAGGAACAAGCACTTAAAAGAGCTCAGGGATTAGAGCCAAGGGAGTATACAGTGCATAGCATTCCCCAGTGTAGATGCAGCCTTTTCCCCACACACATGAGACGAGGTTCTATGTTATGGGTAAAACAGGAACTCTTTAATGGGGCTTGTGTAAGACTGAGACAGTTTATGTATTAGCCAATCACATGCATTTACAGTATGGAAACACTCCCAGCAATTGTACACAACCCCCCTCTGCCTGTGATACAATTAATAAACCCAATGGGCTCTGCCTGTGATACAATTACAAAACATAATGGGCTAACTTAATCACAGGCAGAAAACACACATTTTTCCCCAAAACACAGAAAACACCTCAAAGGAAAGCCCCACATATCCTGATAAATCATACATCCCTGGATAGCTCTAATCTAGGCGAATAACATATCCAATAACCCAGATCCGAGCAGGGGTTCCTGAATTCCATGGAAGTCACATTTGACCGACCGCAAGCATGGCTTTCCTGCCCAAAACAGTTCCACAGATTTAGGCTGTGCGGCCGGTCTGCCTTCTCCTTCAAAGTTTTAGTATATGGGCCATAATCCGGAGGCAAGAGGCTGGCAAACAGGCCCCTCCAAAACCCAGTGGCAAGGTTATTTCCGCCACATTAACACACAAGTAGATTGCTGCCATACCGTGTGTATTGCTGCAGTAATCACATAAATATGCTGCTTAATTAAATTCAAAGCATCTAAAAAAATAAAATAAATTGCTACTGTGTGGAAACTGTAACTACCTACATAAATGGATGACTGAGACTTGATTTCAGTTTAACACACTGGTAGATTGCTGCCACATCAAGGGTATTGCTGCAGTAATCACAATAGATATATATATATATTGTGGTCATGCAGGTGGAATACTGGTGGAAGGAAGGTATATTTCACCCAGATTTCTCACCTGGGTGAAGTAAGTGTAATCCAGGGAGTGCTGTGGCCTGAACAAACTTAGTTGTTTAGGCAGGATTCTTTTTGGAATACGTGGGGCCTGGATTATGCGGAACGGTTGTTAAGATTGGTAGAGGGAGCAACCGTTCCCTTCCTTCCAGGCCAGTTTGTTGTTATGCTCTGAACCACCTTAAGACAGTTAACCTCGTTAAATTACTATATACAGAGTGCTGTGGCTCACTTAGGTGGAAGCCTGCAAGGACAGCACACAGTGCTGTGAATACTGTGGACCAGGGAACAGACTACATGCTGTGTGAACATCAGCTTGCCAATCATAGCCTAGGTGAGACAAACTCTTTGTGTTATTAGTTAGTCCCAGACGGGAAGGCTTTTGTTTTATGATTTGTTACTGCTATACTCTAAATCCTGGGTTCCACTAAAAAGCATGTGATGTAAACTTCCTGAAATCGGAACCTAAATAAAAAGTGATGTGAACTTTATATCATCTGTGCCTCCGTGAATGAACAGAACCGTACGCTGCCCCCCTTGCAGGCTTACATTATATATATATATATATATATATAAAATTTGAGATCCGGTCAGCTTACTGGGACCATTCTTTTATATATATATATATATATATATATATATATATATATATATATATGTAGTGTTGAGCATCTATAAGTCACACAAATTCACTTCAATCCGATTTCAGGAAAATTCAATTCGCCGCAAAGCCAAATTTCCTCGCCCTTTGTTGTAACGAAAACATTTTCCCTAAAATGGCAGTAAAAAAAAATACACACTCCCCTCATAAATTTGCATGCGAAGAGGCCATCTTGATTGAATATACCTCGCAAAATCCTGAGAGGGGTGATATAGGAGATTTTGCACGTTGTCTTCAATCAAGATGGCAAAGATGGCCTCTACACGAGCAAATAAATAAGGTGAGTAATTTTTACTCCAATTAACCCCTGAAAGGCCTAAATGGTAGCCCCAGATGCCGCAATCAGAGATAAACATGGCATCTGAGGGGTTCAATGATGGGGGCGGTGCGGTTGCTGTTCCCCATCATTGTGCCTGCTACATACAAAGAAATAGGCTTTGTGATAAAGTAATTCATCACAAATCAAATTTCTTTGTGAAATATGGCAAAACCTCTGAATCAAATTTTCCATATACTGTATATATACTGCTTAATTATATTGAACCCCACAAAAAAGGATTTCTAGGAAAATGTGGACACAAAAGGAAAGTATTTGCTTGCAGGTAGCTGCAGATGGCGCATGATTAGGAGGTGCTATATGAATGGGAAATGTTGAAAAACATTTCCAAAGTATCATATGGCATTGTATACTGATGTACATCAGCAGGTATAAGTATTATCCTTGATGAACAGATGTGACAAAGAGCCATAGCTTTTGATGTGCACCTGCACTTCTGATAGCAAGGGAAGCCACAGGTCCGGGCTTCTGTTTTCCTATCTGTCAGCTGCCCTGCTTCTCTCTATTGTACACAACATACACAGTTCCTCTTTGGAATCCTAGCCTTTCTTTTCACTGTCGCTGGCAATAAGAATGTTATGTTTTTATTGCTTGAGTGTTTTTTCTTCCAATAAAGTGACCAGTTTGGAATATGGCAGTGCTATTTTTTTGGTCACTTGGTTTCAAGAGTCTCTACTCACCGTGACATGCCAACAGCCTTGTGGATATTGTGGTTCTCTGAGTTGGTAAGGGGAAGATTCCCTATATCATGTTTCTTTTTGGCAATAAGCTTTATTGATAAATGTCTAACTTTCTCTGATTAAGTTTTCACTGTTTCTGTTTACCTAATTTTCCTGGCAGACACTGTAAGACACAACCACCCTCATTCATAGCCCAGCTCAGAATGGTGTTCTGCTAGGGCACCTCCCTGCCTGCTGGTGCACTGCTCTGCTCATTCAGGCTGTCTATTAGTCTCGGAGACAATTAGGGCAAGCTCTCCCCCACTTCCTCGCAGGGTCATGGAAGAGCTCTTCTTCTTTCCTAGTGCTTTTTCCTAGCAACACTTGCAATGTTTTGCAAATTGGCGCTACATGTTGTTTTTGTGGATTCATCCGAAACAAACCCGGAAAGATTCGGGTTTGTCTGCCGTACAAAAACAGCAAATTTCGGACTTAACTCGGATCTCTCTGAACTGGTTCGCTCTTCCTTAGTTTGGATGTTGGTGGAAAGTCTGACGCTCTAGGGTAGAGAGTTCCAGGGTATGGAGGATGCACGTGAGGAATCTTGTAGAAGATTGTGTTAGGAACAAACAAGAGAAGAACAAAGAAGGAGGTCCTGAAAGGATTGGAGATTATGTATGGGGATTAATAGGGAAAGTAGGTCAGAAATCTAAAGGGGGGCAGATTATGGACAGCTTTATATGATTATGTTAGTATTGTTTACTGAATTCTCTGGGCAATGGGGACACATTTAAGCCAGTAAAGGGATTGATGGAAGGGAGAGGCAGAGAAGAAATGAGTGGAGAGACGAATTAACCTGGCAGCAGGATTAAGAATAGATTGGGGGGTGTGAGGGTGCTTAATAGGAGGCCACAGTGAAGGATTTTACAATCGTCCAAGCGGGAGATGACGAAGTTGTACACTAGCATTTTAGTTGATTAAGGGGTAAGGAAAGCACAAATCTGAGCAATATTCTTGAGTTGAAAGTTGCAGGTGGAGTTATAGATTGAATGTGTGGTTTGGAGGACAGGGCAGAATCAAATTTTATCCCAAGGCAGCAGACCTTTGAGATTGGAGAAAGTATGGTGCTGTTAACTGTAATGGATAGGTCTGGGCTGGGTGAGGCAAGATGATGAATTCTGTTTTCTCACGTTTGAGATTTGAGAAGCAGATGGAAAATCTGTTGTTCCATGTACAGTGCTACTATCATTCTGCTTTTGTCTAATATTACTGCCTACCCTTAAGTGAATGGGGCTAAGAGGCAATATCAGACACCATCTATGAACAAGAGTGGCGCTATTTTTGGAAGACGGCAGACATGTTATTATAATATCAAACCATCAGTTTAAATTCAGGTACTGGGTGTAGCTGAGAGGAAAATAGACAAGTTGTTGATATGACAGCATAATTAACCTGAACCTAACATTTTTTGCTTGAAATATTTGAAATGTATTATGAGAAATGCTTTGCATCTTCTGATTTTATTTAATCACTTGTTCATATTATTATATTATAGTATATCATTTCTACTTTCTATGGAATTAGAATTTAACAACTCTTGGAAAAACTCTGATGGAGCATCAAATTGTGTGCAAAGATGCAATATCCCCTAGTCCTTTCTTGTCTGTCTTTAGCATGATTCATCAATCATATGTCAGGAGTAGTGTTTTCACCAGGGCAAGATGCAAGAAAAGAGCTGTTTGAGTAAGCTAGGGTGAAAACACTTTCAGGCTACAAGGATGCGCGCAGATGTTGTGAGGATGAGAAGTGTCTGGCTCTGTCAGGTGGGATTATTAATGAAATGCCCCACAGCTTTGGATGTCTTAATGGCAAGTAGGCATAGGGTGAAGATGTGATGGTAGCAAGAGTGTGTGTGGGATGAATGAATCTTTGTGGAGAACTCATATGTTCACGTTCATATCCTTAAATATGTAGAAATAGTAATATGGGGAAACTGTTAGATGGAGTTTATGTTTCTTGCAGGTTCTAGTCTTCTGGTTGACATTGTTTTAATAATTTAGCAGAGAATAATTTTTTTATTTTTATGGACATTTGGATTGAGAATCCAGTTTGCTGAAATCAATGTATAAAAACTATGTTTTGGACAGCACACAGGCTGGATGACATTGATCTACTATAACTGCACCTTGTAAAGGGCATGACCATAACTGCACTACTCTTGGCAAATCAAAACCTTCTGTCATGAAGTGCCATTATATTCTGTGTTTGAATGCAGAGAAAAATTCTGACAAATTAACCCGTTCTCTTAAGTCAACATCTTTTGCAACACTTGTCCCCTCAAAGAAGTAATCTATGGAGAGGTTTTACTACACTCGTTGACAAAAAAATAATGCTCCCAGATAGAAATGTCACATTGCTGCAGAACTCAGCATGAATGTATGTCTCAGGCAGACATGCAAATGATTACACAGGTATGATCTGGTTAGACACTGGGTTTTGCCACAAGAGGGTATAAAATGGTTCTCAGAGGCAACTTTTGGTTAGTGTGCCTCTTGGTGAGAGATCGTTGACTGTTAGACATGCCATTACGACACTCTCAAAGACCTTTTGTCCAGTTGACAGACTTTGAAAGAGAGCGCATTATTGGACTGACAGAAGCAGGATGGTCATTTAGATGAATCACTCACCATCTAGACAGTTCAGACCCAGTTGTTAGGAGGGGTTTGGAGCAGTGGTTAAGTGAGGGCACATATGCATGATGAATAGACTCCAGATAGCCCAGAGAGACCACCAGAAGAGAGCATAGTTTGATCCTCTGACAAGCATGAGCAGCTCCCACAGTTTGTTGTCTACGATTCCAGACACAGGTGGCACATGCAATACACATCGCTCTGCCCAGACCATTAAGAAGTGCTTAGCAGAAGGAAATTGGGTATCGTGGTGTTGATTATGTGTCCTGCCATTGACAGCCAGCCCCTTTTAGCTAAGTTTGCAATGGCGTTGCAAACCTGGACTGCTACAGACTGGAACTTTATAGTTTTCAGCAATCAATCTGTTCTGTTTGGCAATCAGGTTCAAGTATGGAGGCTTAGTGCTGCGCACTTTGATCCCATATTTGTTGTGGAGGAACACACTGCTTCAACTGCTGGTGTGATAATCTCAGGAGCCATCTCATACAACAGTCTGTCACCACGAGTAATGATAAAAGGTACACTAACAGTTCAGTGATGTGTGCAGGACACCCTGTGGCTACATGTTTCCTTTCGTGGCAGGACTTCCAACTGGCACTTTTAAGCAGGATAATGCTCGCCCACACACAGCAAGGATTTCCCAGGGATGTGTCCGCCAGCTGCAACACTTCCTTGGCCTGCCTATTCACCAGATCTATCTCTTATTGAGCATTTATGGGACCAGCTGGGGCACCAGCTTCAGCAACCTATGAGTGTGTGGGACATCTGTGGGAAAATGGGCATATGGAACTTTTATGTTTCCATGCCTAACCGTATCTCATCTTAAATCCAGACTAGGGGTGGCCCAACAGGGACTAGTACAGTCCTCAATAAACATCCTTTCACTCCAATATGTTAATCTAATATATATATATATATATATAAATACCAGTACGCCCTGATGTCCTGGTACTTAAGAGCACAGGGCGTACCGGTACGTCCTGAGAATTTCCGATCACCATAGCGCCGCCTACGGTGATCGGAACCAAAGCCTGCCGAATGATTTCGGCAGGCACTCTGTACCAATGCCCAGGGGGGCCGTGTGACCCCCCCATGTCAGCGATCGCAGAGAAACGCAGGTCAATTCAGACCTGCGGTTTTCTGCATTTCAGGGTTAGCCGGGCCTTGATGACACGATAACCCGGAAAGGACGGGGATCAGTGGTGTGATTATATACCACCAATCACCATCCTACCATTCTGCGATCACGCCACCTCTCAGGATCGCCTGCGATTGGTCCCCATGCGGCATGTGGGCGGAGCGCTGCAAGTTTAAATCTCCGCCGCTGCTCTCCTCCCTCATTCCGGTCCATGGAGCGGCAAGAGCAGCAGGAGATCGCCGACTTGTGAGTTTTTTGTGCCATCAGGGGGCCTTAGGGGGCAGGCAGGTAGTGGGAGGTGTAGGCAGGGGTAGTTAGGGCAAGTTTAGAGTTAGATTAGGTAAAAAAAAATCTAAAAAATGTTTTGGGTCTGTGAGCCCCTGATCCGGTGTCTGGGGTCCACAGCAGTTAGCTGTGTGACCCTAACCCCCCCCCCCCCCCAGGGGTGCTGCAGCTTGCCCCACCACACACACACACACTTTTTGGGGGTGCAAGTTTTCTTTTTTTTTTTCTTTGCATGTGCTATCTGTGGCCGACACTCTTTGCGTCCGGAACTTTGAGCCCGCAATTTCTGTTTTTGTTGGTTAATCAGGAATCCAGATTTACACAGTGGGCTTCACTGAATACGACTTTTTCAGTCTTTTTTTCAGTGAGGAACTGGTAAATCTGACGGTGGAGAAGACGAACCTGTACGCCCAACAGTTCATCGCTCAATATCCGGGCTCGTTTTTGGCTAGGCCCGGTGGCTGGACCCCGGTCAGTGCAGCCGAGATGAGGACGTTTTGGGGCCTCGTGCTGCATATGGGCCTAGTCAAAAAGCCCAGTTTCAGGCTGTAGTGGAGTGGGGACGAAGTCCTCTACCAGACCCCACTCTACAGTATGGTCATGACACGTTCCCGATTTGAGGCCATCTGGAAAAGCCTGCATTATGCAGATAATGCAGCATGTCCCTCCCAAGGTGATCCTGCCTATGACCGTCTGTATAAGATAATAAGATACGGCCTGTCATCGATCACTTTGGGGCCAAATTCATGGAGGCCTATGTACCTGAAAGGGAGGTCGCGGTTGATGAGTCTCTCATGGCGTTCAAAGGGAGACTCATTTTCCGCCAGTATGTTCCCTCAAAGCGGGCGAGGTATGGCGTGAAGCTGTACAAACTTTGTGAGAGTACCTCAGGGTACACTTACAAGTTTCGTGTGTATGAGGGGCGAGATTCCCTTATTCAACCCCCAGAATGTCCCCCCACTCTGGGTGTTAGCGGGAAACTTGTGTGGGACCTTATGCACCCACTGCTAAGGGTTACCACCTATACGTGGATAACTTTTATACTAGTATTCCCTTGTTCAAGTCCATCGCCGCCAGATCCACGTTCGCTTGTGGGACCATGCGGAAAAATTAGCGCTGCCTCCCTGCCCACCCCCTCCAGGTACCTATCCCCAGGGGTGAGAGCCGTGCCCTTACCAGTGGAAACCTGCTGCTGGTCAGATATAAGAACAAGAGGGATGTCCTTGTACTGTCCACAATTCACGGTTACGGCATCACCCCTGTCCCTGTGCGAGGTACCGCGGCAAAGGTCCTCAAGCCTGATTGTATCATTGACTACAATCGGTATATGGGAGGAGTTGATCTCTCTGATTAAGTCCTCAAGCCATATAACGCCATGCACAAAACCAAGGCATGGTACAAAAAAGTTGCGGTCTACTTGGTGCAGGTTGCCATGTACAACTCTTTTGTACTGTTCCAGAGCGCTGGCAACACAGGGACATTCTTCCAGTTCTATGAGGCAGTCTTCAAGACCCTGATCTTTTCTGACTGGGAAAGAGCAGGTGGGAGTACCTCTGAAATTGGAGGTGCCCGGATCTTCCCTGGCCAACACTTTCCAGGTGTGGTCCCCCATACTGCAAAGAAGGGACAAACCCCCAAAAAATGCAGAGTGTGTCGCAGAAGGGGGAAACGGAAGGACACCACTACTCAATGTGACACATGCCCCGATCATCCGGGCCTCTGCGTTATTGGTTGCTTCAGGGAGTACTACACTTCCATGGAGTTCTAAATTTATAATCGCCTTCACAAACTTAGCCACTGACTATTCAAAGAAACTATAGTTCTCAGACTTGAGACACCCCCAAAATTTTTTTTTGTAGAACTAAAAAAAAAAAAATGTAGACTTACTAGGTAGCGCAGCGTCAGTAATAATCTCCTCTGTAAATATACCCCTACCCCCCCCCCCCAGATTAAAACAGTAAAGCAAAACAAACAAAAAAAACAGTGCAAAAAAATAATTTTTTTGTCACCTACATAAAAAAAAGTAATGTAATAGCAAGTGATCAAAAAGCCATATAGCCACCAAAATAGTGCCAATAAAACCGCCCCTCATCCCGCAAAATATGAGTCCCTACCTAATACAATCGGCAAAAAAACTTTAAAAAAATGACTCTTAGGCTGGCAGAATATAGAGCATGCTGTGATTTTCACACAACGCACGAGTGATGCGTGAAAATCACCGCTCATGTGAACAGCCCCATGGAAATGAATGGGTCGGGATTCAGTGCGGGTGCATTGCGTTCAACTCACGCATGGCATCCGTGCGTAATACTCACCCGTGTGAAAGGGGCCTTAGACTATAGAGATGCAAAAAAATTATTATTTTTTATCTACAAAGATAATATAGTCTAAAACCTAAATAATTGTAAAAAAATGTACTTATTAGGTGTCGCCGCATCCGTAATAATCTCCTCTGCAAAAATACCCCATGACCCAACCCCCCAGATTAACACGGTCAAAAAACAAACAAAAAAAGGTGCAAAAAAATAATTTTTTGGGTCATCTTATATAACAAAAAGTGTAATAGCAAGCGATCAAAAAGTCATATAGCCCACAAAATAGTGCCAATAAAACCGTCCCCTCATCCCGCAAAAAATGAGCCCCTACCTAATACAATCTGGAGCACCTAAAGGATCAGTTTTGAATACCTTGAGGGGTGTAGTTTCGAAAATGGGGTCATTTTTGGGTGGTTTCTATTATGTAAGCCTCACAAAGTGACTTCAAACCTTTTGAAAATTTGCTTCTAAACTTCTAAGCCTTGTAACGTCCCCAAAAAATAAAATAGCATTCCCCAAATGATCCAAACATGAAGTAGACATATGGGGTAAGTAAATTAATAACTTTTTTTGGAGTTATTACTATGTATTGTAGATGTAGAGAAATTGAAAGTTAGAAATTTGCTAATTTTTCAAAAATTTTGCTAAATTTGATATTTTTTTATAATTACAAATGAATTTTTTGGACTCCATTTTAACAGTGCCATGAAGTACAATCTCAGGATGGCCTGGCTAAGTAAAAGCACTTTAAAGTTATCACCACATAAAGTGACACTGGTCAGGTTTGCAAAAAATGGTCTGGTCCTTAATGTGAAATTAGGCTGTGTCCTGAAGGGGTTAAAACAGCAAGTAACAGATAAAGCAGATAGGGAAATATCAATTGACTCTGAGCAAGATTTATATAGGCCAGCTGAAAAAAGAAACTGAAAAAGCTGCAAAAAAAAACCCTCAGTTTACTGCTATAGGTCAGGATTATGCAGCAAGTCAGCTTCATGTGATTTAGAGCATAGTTCCCTTACATGCCCTGTGGAACCAGCTGTCAGCTCCCTCTCTCAGCAGGCAGAAAGTTCAGAGCAGAGAAGCCCCCACCAGAGCTAGTCCCAGGTGCAAGAAAATGCTCATTGACAGAGGTGGGACTAGACACAGAGAAGAGAAACTGAGCATGATCGACCAGCAGCAGGAGAGAGCAGACAGGTCGTAACTAATGGATGCAGGCGTGTAAACAAGGCAGCGGGAGACGAAGGAGTAAGTAGATATTGTTAGTGCTAAAACATTTATAACAGTGTATTAGACATTTGTAAAACCTGCACAATGCCTTCAAAGCAGATCCAAATCCAATGAATTGGAATAGCCCTTTTAGGGATCATTGACACAAATTGATAGGCGAACTGCAGGGGTTAAATGAGTGCATGATACAGGGATTCCCTGTGTCTTGCCCCACCCTCTCTGGCCCTGCAATAGTTGTACTGTGTATCGGTTGTGCAGGGTGACGTTCTTTTAAAGACATAAAGAACTGACTGCAGCGGTTTTATGAAGTGCTCTCAGCTGCCATTCTACTAAACAGTGGGCTTGTAAATACATTATAAGGGCTATTTACTAGCTAATCATTGTTGCTTCACAAAAGTAGAGCTTCACTTTCGAAGCAATTTAGTTTTATCTTCTAAGCAGGGGTTACGGTTTACAGATACAAATCTGAATGTTAAATAACAAACACATTTTACAACAAGGCACAGATCAAACTTTTCATTGCTTCTACTCTGCCATAGCTGCTCAGCTTGCCCACTCCTCTTCATTTTACCTACCTGGCACTTACTTCTGCCTCTTCTTCACCGTGCCTTTGATGCCCAGTTGTGGATACTTTTCTTTACACAATACATTGTTAATACTTAATATGCCGTGGCCTGTGCATTATTAAATGAGAGAGATTTGTGTGTTTCATTATAAATTAAAGATTTGTCCAGCTTTCCATTCACCCTTCGCTTTTTTGTGTTATATAAAGAAAATGAAAAAGCCTGTGAGCAAGGGCACTAACATGCCGGCAATATTACCAAACATCCATTCCCAAACTACAGACTGAACAAATGCATGCCATTCATCTGCATTGTTCACAGATGGCTATAGAGAGGCTTTATATGAGAAGCAAAGCCTATATACAGGGATCAGCCGAAGGTGTGTGATCACCTCACGGATCCTACTGATCCATGCATTGTTTATTTTGACTGAAGTGATGATTTTTACACTGGTGGAGGACAAGTTTGCCACCTGCCACGCTGAAAACCCTCTCTGATATAACACTGAACAAAGCAGTACGGAGACAGCAAACTGGGCCAGTTCCGGCCACTGTTCCAATCTGGCTGCCCACAAGTCCATGCAGTCAGGGAACATGGTATGCGCTGGAGAAACAGCATAGTCCAGGTAGGACTGAACTTGGTTGTTCAGGAAGTTCACTGATGAGCAAAAAGGTAACAATGTTTTGAACTTTTGACTTTCAGGCTCCATATCTGAACATCCACTAAAGCTTCAAACGTGAGACTACTATAATTTTACATAAAGTCACGGGACTATATATGCCCAATTATCACTTGTGTCATTAGAATGACTAAAACTTTACTTTTATAAGATACATTAGTTAAAAAATATATTAGAAGTAGCAGAAAAGTAAAAAATATCAGTATGAGCATTTGGTAGCATTATAGCAAGGTAAAAAACGCAAGAACTAGTAGACCTTGTAATGAACCGACTTGTTAAATCCGATATTTTGCCTGAACGTCCACCTCTTGGCTTTGTAATGGATGGATGGACTTTGTCATATTCTTACAACTGTCATGGCACTTACATGATGCAGTTTGGCAATTTTTTGGACTGAGATAACGCTATCGCTAAGCTGGATGATGCTGTTTCTCTTTTCTTGCGAAATCTTCTTCATCGTTGCTCCTGAATTTGAACCACTGACCTTTCGTTTGGGAATCAACATGACAACACACTTAGCTGTTAGGGAAAGTAAGAACAGGTTGTAATTTGTGTAGAAAAGAATGTTCCACCACCAGGACCAAAACAGTAACAATGCAGTTACATGACAAGGATCTGCATAACTCATGTGATAAATAGGTGTAAGTCGAATTTATGTATGAGATAACCAAAATTATTGTCTATATGATTGTAGTCTCACATTCGAGATTGTTGTGTATGGCAAGATATGGAGCCTGGAAGTCAAAATTTAAAAACATTTTTAACCTTTTGCTCATCAGTAGAGTTGAGCGAACACCTGGATGTTCGGGTTCGAGAAGTTCGGCCGAACTTCCCGGAAATGTTCGGGTTTGGGATCTGAACCCGACCCAAACTTCTCCCGAACCCCAACCCTATTGATGTCAATGGGGACCCGAACTTTTCGGCACTAAAAAGGCTGTAAAACAGCCCAGGAAAGGGCTACAAAAGGCAGCAAAATGTAGTTAAAACCCCTGCAAACAAATGTGGATAGGGAAATGAATAAAAATAAAATAAATAAAAATTAACCAATATCAATTAGAGAGAGGTCCCATAGCAGAGAACCTGGCTTCATGTCAGCAGAGAATCAGTCTTCATGTCATAGCAGAGAATCAAGCTTCACGTCACCCACCACTGGAACAGTCCATTGTAAGATATTTAGGCCCCGGCACCCAGGCAGAGGAGAGAGGTCCCATAACAGAGATTCAGGCTTCATGTCAGCAGAGAATCAGTCTTCATGTCATAGCAGAGAATCATGCTTCACATCACCCACCACTGTAACAGTCCATTGTCAGATATTTAGGCCCTGGCACCCAGGCAGAGGAGAGAGGTCCCATAACAGAGATTCAGGCTTCATGTCAGCAGAGAATCAGTCTTCATGGCATAACAGAGAATCATGCTTCACGTCACCCAACACTTGAACAGTTCATTGTCATATAATTTAGGCCCCGGCACCCAGACAGAGGAGAGGTTCATTCAACTTTGGGTTGCCCCCGCAAAATAATGGTAAAATGAAAATAAAAATAGGATTTAATGAGGAAGTGCCCTGGAGTACAATAATATATGGTTATGGGGAGGTAGTTAATGTCTAATCTGAGCAAAGGATAGACAGGTCCTGTGGGATCCATGCCTGGTTCATTTTTATGAACGTCAGCTTGTCCACATTGGCTGTAGACAAGCGGCTGCGTTTGTCTGTAATGATGCCCCCTGCCGTGCTGAATATACGTTCAGACAAAACGCTGGCCGCCGGGCAGGCCAGCACCTCCAAGGCATAAAAGGCTAGCTCTGGCCACGTGGACAATTTAGAGACCCAGAAGTTGAATGGGGCCGAACCATCAGTCAGTACGTGGAGGGGTGTGCACACGTACTGTTCCACCATGTTATTGAAATGTAGCCTCCTGCTAACACGTTCCGTATCAGGTGGTGGTGCTAACCCTGCCCTCAGAGGAGCTGGCCGTGACACAGCTGCGTTGGCAACCTCTTGCTCCTCCTCTGCCTTCGCCTTGGGTTTCCACTTGTTCCCCTGTGACATTTGGGAATGCTCTCAGTAGCGCGTCTACCAACGTGCGCTTGTACTCGCGCATCTTCCTATCACGCTCCAGTGCAGGAAGTAAGGTGGGCACATTGTCTTTGTACCGTGGATCCAGCAGGGTGGCAACCCAGTAGTCCGCACACGTTAAAATGTGGGCAACTCTGCTGTCGTTGCGCAGGCACTGCAGCATGTAGTCGCTCATGTTTGCCAGGCTGCCCAGAGGTAAGGACAAGTTGTCCTCTGTGGGAGGCGTATCGTCATCGTCCT
The DNA here is from genome assembly GCF_014858855.1 of Bufo gargarizans. NCBI lineage: Eukaryota > Metazoa > Chordata > Amphibia > Anura > Bufonidae > Bufo > Bufo gargarizans. The sequence continues at coordinate 446,707,663 of NC_058081.1, forward strand.
GCGTTTCCCCCCAGCCACGCACCAGTGATGGGCCCGTGCTGCGTTGGGTGCCACCCCGCTGTGAACATGCTTCATCCTCATCCTCCTCCACCTCCTCCTCCTCGTCCTCCTCGTCGTCCAGTAGTGGGCCCTGGCTGGCCACATTTGTACCTGGCCTCTGCTGTTGTAAAAAACCTCCCTCTGAGTCACTTCGAAGAGACTGACCTGAAAGTGCTAAAAATTACCCCTTTTCCTCCTCCTCCTCCTCCTGGGCCACCTCCTCTTCCATCATCGCCCTAAGTGTTTTCTCAAGGAGACATAGAAGTGGTACTGTAACGCTGATAATGGCGAGCAGCGGCAGGATGTGAACGCCGGAAGCGTGAACAGACGGCCCGCAATTTATGCAGCAGCTCTGACATGTCGGGGTAGTTGTGAATGAACTTCTGCATCATCAAATTCAGCACATGCGCCAGGCAAGGGATGTGCGTCAAACCGGCAGCAACCACTCATCGGTCTGTTGTTCTATACCCCGCCACAACTCCTGTGGGGTGTGGGGCCTGTCCCCCAAACATATGAGTTTCAGAATGGCCTGCTGACGTTTACCCCGGGCTGTGCTGAAGTTGGTGGTGAAGGTGGGTGGCTGATTGGATGAGCAGGTGGAAGAAGAGGAGGAGGAAGCTGAGTAGGAGGAGGAGGCAACAGGAGGCAAAGAATGTTGCCCTGCGATCCTTGGCGGTGGAAGGACGTGCGCCAAACAGCTCTCCGCCTGGGGCCCAGCCGCCACTACATTTACCCAGTGTGCAGTTAGGGAGATATAGCGTCCCTGGCCGTGCTTACTGGTCCACGTATCTGTGGTTAGGTGGACTTTGCCACCGATGGCGTCGCGCAGTGCACACTTGATTTTATCGGATACTTGGTTGTGCAGGGAAGGCACGGCTCTCTTGGAGAAGTAGTGGCGGCTGGGAACAACATACTGTGGGACAGCAAGCGACATGAGCTGTTTGAAGCTGTCTGTGTCCAACAGCCTAAATGACAGCATTTCATAGGCCAGTAGTTTAGTAATGCAAGCATTCAGGGCGAGGGATCGAGGGTGGCTAGGTGGGAATTTACGCTTTCTCTCAAATGTTTGTGAGATGGAGAGCTGAACGCTGCCGTGTGACATGGTTGAGATGCTTGGTGATGGAGGTGGTGGTGTTGGTGGTACATCCCCTGTTTGCTGGGCGGCAACGTTCCTCCAGAGGCGGAGGAAGAGGCCGAGGCGGCAGCAGCAGAAGAGGCCGAGGCGGCAGCAGCGGAAGAGGTAGCAGGGGGAGCCTGAGTGACTTCCTTGTTTTTAAGGTGTTTACTCCACTGCAGTTCATGCTTTGCATGCAGGTGCCTGGTCATGCAGGTTGTGCTAAGGTTCAGAACGTTAATGCCTCGCTTCAGGCTCTGATGGCACAGCGTGCAAACCACTCGGGTCTTGTCGTCAGCACATTGTTTGAAGAAGTGCCATGCCAGGGAACTCCTTGAAGCTGTCTTTGGGGTGCTCGGTCCCAGATGGCGGCGGTCAGTAGCAGGCAGAGTCTCTTGGCGGCGGGTGTTCTGCTTTTGCCCACTCCTCCCTCTTTTGCTACGCTGTTGGCTCGGTCTCACCACTGCCTCTTCCCCTGAACTGTGAAAGTCAGTGGCACGACCTTCATTCCATGTGGGGTCTAGGACCTCATCGTCCCCTGCATCGTCTTCCACCCAGTCTTGATTCCTGACCTCCTGTACAGTCTGCACACTGCAGAAAGACGCAGCAGTTGGCACCTATGTTTCGTCATCATCAGAGACGTGCTGAGGTGGTATTCCCATGTCCTCATCATCAGGAAACATAAGTGGTTGTGCGTCAGTGCATTCTATGTCTTCCACCGCTGGGGAAGGGCTAGGTGGATGCCCTTGGGAAACCCTGCCAGCAGAGTCTTCAAACAGCATAAGAGACTGCTGCATAACTTGAGGCTCAGACAGTTTCCCTGGTATGCATGGGGGTGATGTGACAGACTGATGGGCTTGGTTTTCAGGCGCCATCTGTGCGCTTTCTGCAGAAGACTGGGTGGGAGATAAAGTGAACGTGCTGGATCCACTGTCGGCCACCCAATTGACTAATGCCTGTACCTGCTCAGGCCTTACCATCCTTAAAACGGCATTGGGCCCCACCAAATATCGTTGTAAATTCTGGCGGCTACTGGGATCTGAGGTAGTTGGCACACTAGGACGTGTGGCTGTGGCAGAACGGCCACGTCCTCTCCCAGCACCAGAGGGTCCACTAACACCACCACGACCATGTCCGCGTCCGCGTCCCTTACTAGATGTTTTCCTCATTGTTACCGTTCACCACAATAAGAAAAATATTATTTGGCCCAATGTATTGAATTCAAATTCAGGCCTTTTTTTACAGACACCTAACACTATCTGGCTATCTATTTAGGTACCGTATTACACTAATACAGGCACAACAGTAATGACAGATTTAGCTGAATATAAATTTGAGGCCTATTATTTAGGCGCTGGGTGACAGGTATACGTTTACGGACAGAATTAGACTTGGAAATGCACGGTAGCTTGTGTGTGAAGTTATTGAGAATGACCCTATCAGCACCTTGAATCTAATATACCCTTTTATGGATAGATTTAAAGTAGGCCTGATACAGCAGAAACCACTAATTTAGGAAATTGCTAAGTTGGGAATTGTATTTCAAACCAAAAAAGACAAAGTGGCATTAGCAGGAGGTGCTCAAACCCACATGCAGTCGTGCATATATATAGGGGAGCAAATCCTGCACTTGTGGCCCGTTGCTAATGGCGATCCCCAGCAAAATGCATACGGTGGAGGATGCCCGCGGCGAACCACAAGTACCACAATAGACATCTCACACAAGGTAACAAGTGCGGATGTAATAATCAATATAACAATATAACAAAACAACAACAAATACAGGTGCACTCTGCGGTCTCACTAAACCCTCAAACTGATTTTAAAATTGAGAGATTAGTCAACATGTCCTACGGTGTAGAACATGTCTAAGCCCGGGCACCTGTATTTGTTGTTGTTTTGTTATATTGTTATATTGATTATTACATCTGCACTTGTTACCTTGTGTGAGATGTCTATTGTGGTACTTGTGGTTCGCCGCGGGCATCCTCCACCGTATGCATTTTGCTGGGGATCGCCATTAGCAACGGGCCACAAGTGCAGGATTTGCTCCCCTATATATATGCACGACTGCATGTGGGTTTGAGCACCTCCTGCTAATGCCACTTTGTCTTTTTTGGTTTGTATATATAGATTCCTGGAGGTGTATAAACTCCAATTCAAATGTGCCTGTTTTCCATCTACAGGCCACATTTAGGTGCACCTGTGAGGCCTGGGCCATATCAGTCAGTCTTGAGTGGGACTCACAGACTCCTCCCTCCTCCCATTGCAAGCATGGTTACACGCTGGAGGTAACTGGTGAGCTGTTTGTGAGTCGGCCTCATGCTCCTGTAATTTGCCCACTGGCTCCTGGTATCGACCATACAGGCGCAGGTAGGAGAGCGTTAGGTCCCGGGCTACTTGAGAAACCTTGACGTGGTGCCCGGGCTTAGACATGTTCTACACCGTAGGACATGTTGACTAATCTCTAAATTTTAAAATCAGTTTGAGGGTTTAGTGAGACCGCAGAGTGCACCTGTATTTGTTGTTGTTTTGTTACATTGTTATATTGATTATTACATCCGCACTTGTTACCTTGTGTGAGATGTCTATTGTGGTACTTGTGGTTCGCCGCGGGCATCCTCCACCGTATGCATTTTGCTGGGGATCGCCATTAGCAACGGGCCACAAGTGCAGGATTTGCTCCCCTATATATATGCACGACTGCATGTGGGTTTGAGCACCTCCTGCTAATGCCACTTTGTCTTTTTTGGTTTGTATATATAGATTCCTGGAGGTGTATAAACTCCAATTCAAATGTGCCTGTTTTCCATCTACAGGCCACATTTAGGTGCACCTGTGAGGCCTGGGCCATATCAGTCAGTCTTGAGTGGGACTCACAGACTCCTCCCTCCTCCCATTGCAAGCATGGTTACACGCTGGAGGTAACTGGTGAGCTGTTTGTGAATTGTATTTCAACCCAGAACAAAAACTGTGCTTTGACAGACACAAAATAACTTGACCAGCCTCATCAATAACCACAGATTTAGCTGAATATAAATTTGAGGCCTATTATTCAGGTGCTGGGTGACAGGTATACGTTTACAGACAGAATTAGACTTGGAAATACACAGTAGCGTGTGTGTGAAGTTATTGAGAAGGACCCTATCAGCACCTTGAATCTAATATACCCTTTTAGGGATAGATTTAAAGTAGGCCTGATACAGCAGAAACCACTAATTTAGGAAATTGCTAAGTTGGGAATTGTATTTCAACCCAGAACAAAAATATATCCTTTGCCAGACAGCAGACAGTATTACAATTGGCTGGCCACAGCTGAAACACCAGATTTAGGGTACTGCTATTTTGGAAATTGTATTTCACCCCTCAATAAAATAGCAAGCACAGTCAAGCCCCTGATGTAGGATATAGCAAAAAAATAACCACACTATTGATGGTTAAATGGACTTGGTGGCAGCTTGCCCCTGATGTAGGATATAGCCAAAAAATAACCACACTATTGATGGTTAAATGGACTTGGTGGCAGCTTGTGCTGGCGCACCACAAGACACAAAATGGCCGCACCCCAGAAATAAGTGACTGAAAAACGCTCTGGGCAGCCTAAAAACAGTGAGCAATTGAATAGCAGCAGTTCAATGATCCACAGCTGTAGATCGATCACTGACTTACAGTCATGTGAAAAAATTAGGACACCCTTTGAAAGCATGTGGTTTTTTGTAACATTTTTAATAAAAGGTTATTTCATCTCCGTTTCAACAATACAGAGAGATTAAAGTAATCCAACTAAACAAAGAAAACTGAAGAAAAGTCTTTTCAAGATCTTCTGTAAATGTCATTCTACAAAAATGCCTATTCTAACTGAGGAAAAAGATAGGACACCCTCACATGTATTCCCTCTTAAATTGGCTCAGATCTCACACAGGTATATCACACCAGGTGCACATAATTAGTAGATCGTTACTCTGCATGTTGAATGAGGCTTGCCCTATTTAAACCTCAGACATTTAGTTTGGTGTGCTCCTGACTGTTGAAGTGAGAGTGAGCACCATGGTGAGAGCAAAAGAGCTGTCAGAGGACTTCAGAAAAAAGATTGTAGCAGCCTATGAGTCTGGGAAGGGATTTAAAAAGATCTCAAAAGATTTTGAAATCAGCCATTCCACTGTCCGGAAGATAGTCTACAAGTGGAGGGCTTTCAAAACAACTGCCAACATGCCCAGGACTGGTCGCCCCAGCAAGTTCACCCCAAGAGCAGACCGCAAGATGCTAAAAGAGGTCTCCAAAAACCCTAAAGTGTCATCTCGAGAACTACAGCAGGCTCTGGCTACTGTTGATGTAGAAGTACATGCCTCTACAATCAGAAAGAGACTGTACAAGTTTAACTTGCATGGGAGGTGTGCAAGGAGGAAACCTTTGCTTTCCAAGAGAAACATCGAGGCCAGACTGACATTTGCCAGAGATAAAGTTGACAAAGACCAGGACTTCTGGAATAATGTTCTTTGGACAGATGAGTCCAAAATTGAATTATTTGGACACAACAGCAGAGGACATGTTTGGCGTAAACCAAACACAGCATTCCAAGAAAAGAACCTCATACCAACTGTGAAGCATGGAGGTGGAAGTGTCATGGTTTGGGGCTGCTTTGCTGCAGCAGGACCTGGTCAGCTCACCATCATAGAATCCACGATGAATTCTACTGTGTATCAGAAGGTGCTTGAAGAACATGTGAGACCATCAGTTAGAAAATTAAAGCTGAAGCGGAACTGGACCATGCAACATGACAATGACCCAAAACATACTAGTAAATCAACCAAAGATTGGCTGAAAAAGAAGAAATGGAGAGTCCTGGAATGGCCAAGTCAAAGTCCAGATTTGAATCCCATTGAGATGCTGTGGGGTGACTTGTAAAGGGCTGTACGTGCAAGAAACCCCTCAAACATCTCACAGCTGAAAAAGTTCTGCATTGAGGAGTGGGGTAAAATTTCCTCAGACCGATGTCGAAGACTGGTAGATGGCTACAAGAACCGTCTCACTGCAGTTATTTCAGCCAAAGGAGGTAACACTCGCTATTAGGGGCAAGGGTGTCCTATCTTTTTCCTCAGTTAGAATAGGCATTTTTGTAGAATGACATTTACAGAAGATCTTGAAAAGACTTTTCTTCAGTTTTCTTTGTTTAGTCGGATTACTTTAATCTCTCTGTATTGTTGAAACGGAGATGAAATAACCTTTTATTAAAAATGTTACAAAAAACCACATGCTTTCAAAGGGTGTCCTAATTTTTTCACATGACTGTAAGTGTTTTGGAGGAGTTAATCACTGCCTAATCTCGCCCTAACAGTCGCAGCTGCAACCTCTCCCTACACTGATCAGAGCAGAGTGGCGTGCGGCGCTAAGTGACTCAAGCTTAAATAGAGGCTGGGTCACATGCTGCACTGGCCAATCACAGCCATGTCAATAGTAGGCATGGCTGTGACGGCTTCTTGGGGCAAGTAGTATGACGCTTGTTGATTGGCTGCTTTGCAGCCTTTCAAAAAGCGCCAAGAAAACGACGAACACCGAACCCGGACTTTTACTAAAATGTTCGGGTCCGTGTCACGGACACCCCAAAATTTGGTACGAACCCAAACTATACAGTTCGGGTTCGCTCATCCCTACTCATCAGTGTTTCAGTTTGCTGATTTGTGTCAGCCTACAAAAACTGCTCCATCATGTTCAGGAGACTGAACTGGCTCCTGCTGCTGCCATGAAAAATATTGACCCAGTAGACTGTGAAAGACATGAACTGTCCCTGCCCATAACTGATGTTTTAGGGGTCCCCCGTGGTATACACATTGCCGGACAAGGACAATTGCAAGGAACATCCCATTAGAGTACAAGGCAAGGACTCCTCTATTTATCTTCCAATGAGTGCATGCCATTAGTTCCCTGAAATCAGCAGAATCCACTAAGTGGTATGACAGTGGCTGCATCGACTGCATCTTGACCAGGTGGAAGTTAAAGTTGCACACCAGCAGATTTCTGTGCATGTACAGATGTTTCCTGGCCACACATTCTGTTATTGATGGCAGTCAAAGGAGCAGGGCAGGAAGAGGAGGAATAGTCTGAGCGGGAGAAGCAGTAACTGATGATGATGATGATGAAAAGGACACTATACTGCCACAAATAAGATTGGGAGAAGGAGAACAATCATGTGCACTCACTTTGGCCAGTTCTATTTTCCTACAGTAAAGGGTAATGCCACTTTATGTGCTAGCCCCCCAATCTGGTTCCCAGGTCCTGTTCAAAAGAGATGGTCTTGCCGTTCGCCCAGCGGTCATTTCACGGCGAACTTTGCTCGTTCGCGGTTCGGCAAACATATGGCGATGTCCGCCGGCTCCATATTCTTTTGAATTGTGCCGAACTTTGACTTATGACACATCCATCAGGTGGGACAGGACAGCCAATTGAGATGTTTCAGCATATGGACATACCCCCTACCTTATAAATAAACCCGAGCTGGCCGCCATTTTACATTAATTCTTTTGCCAGTGTAGGAAGAGGTTGCTGTGTGGAGCAGGGACAGACTGTTAGGGACACCAAATGCTAGCTAATAGGGCCACAAAAGTCCTTTCAATGACTAGTATAGGTGAGCTATCGATAGGTGTGATATACTGAGGGGTGTGATAAACTTATAATATACTTTCTAACATAGAAAGTATATTATAGTGCATTTGTATTGTTCAGCAGTTGTGTGCGGTTCTGCTGCGATACCGCAGCTATACAGAGGGACAAACGCTATTGGAACAACTAATTGCAACTGGAGTGATATACCAGTTGTCCCCCCAAAACACTGATTGAGGCAGAGGTGTGATATACCTATAATAAAATGTATATATAGTGCTTGTGCAGCATATGTGTGCGGTTCTGCTGAGTAGAGATGGCCTTGCGGTTCGCCCGGTGGTAGTTTTGCGGCAAACTTTATCTGTTCGCAATTCGCTGAACATGCGAACATATGGAGAAATTTGCACCTGCCATATTATTTTTACATTATGAAGATCTTTGACCCATGACACATCCATCAGGTGGTACAGGACAGCCAATTGAGACATTTCAACACATGGACATACCCCCTACCTTATAAATAAACCTGATCTGGCCGCCATTTTACATTCAGTGTTTTGCCAGTGTAGGGAGAGTTTGCTGTGTGGAGCAGGGACAGGCTGGTAGGGACACCAAACGCTAGCTAATAGTGCCACAAAAGTCATTTTAAGGACTAGTATAGGTGTGCTATCGATATGTGTGATACACAGAGGGGTGCAATATACTTATACTTTTATAATGAGTCAAAAACACATAGATCTATATAGTGATCACCTGGAAGTCAGGGGTCTAGGGGCTAGGGGCTTACTAGGGCCATTTTTATATATGGTAAGGTTCCGTACGGGGTCGCTCTTATCAGGGTGGTCTGTGGTTAGGGTCAGAATAGCATACCCCTGTAGGGCAATATCAGGGATAGTTCTTTGCCCACCCTGTCCTTCAATACCACATCATCATCTAGCCCAGGGATAGATGTTTTTTGCTTTCCCTATGGGATTCATGGATGTGCACTGGAAGCCCCCGGATTGTGGTAGGACATATGGTTTCTGATTTGGTGCCGCCGAGCACCTGATTTAGTGCCGCCGAGCACTTGTTATTGCCTACCACATCTATGCTTTTTGCTTAACTTTATTAATTACATTTATTTTTATTTTGAGTGATACAGTGGGATGCGAAAGTTTGGGCAACCTTGTTAATCGTCATGATTTTCCTGTATAAATTGTTTGTTGTTACGATTAAAAAATGTCAGTTAAATATATCATATAGGAGACACCAACAGTGATATTTGAGAAGTGAAATGAAGTTTATTGGATTTACAGAAAGTGTGCTATAATTGTTTAAACAAAATTAGGCAGGTGCATAAATTTGGGCACCACAAAAAAGAAATTAAATCAATATTTAGTAGATCCCCCTTTTGCAGAAATTGCACCCTCTAAACGCTTCCTGTAGGTTCCAATGAGAGTCTGGATTCTGGTTGAAGGTATTTTGGACCATTCCTCTTTACAAAACATATTTAGTTCATTCAGGTTTGATGGCTTCCAAGCATGGACAGCTCTCTTTAAGTCACACCACAGATTTTCAATTATATTCAGGTCTGGGGACTGAGATGGCCATTCCAGAACGTTGTACTTGTTCCTCTGCAAAAATGCCTTAGTGGATTTTGATCAGTGTTTAGGGTTGTTGTCTTGTTGAAAGATCCAGCCCCGGCGCAGCTTCAGCTTTGTCACTGATTCCTGGACATTGGTCTCCAGAATCTGCTGATACTGAGTGGAATCCATGCGTCCCTCAACTTTCACAAGATTCCCAGTCCCTGCACTAGCCACACAGCCCCACAGCATGATGGAACCACCACCATATTTTACTGTAGGTAGCAGGTGTTTTTCTAGGAATGCTGTGTTATTTTTCCTCCATGCATAACGCCCCTTGTTATGGCCAAATAACTCAATTTTAGTTTCATCAGTCCACAGCAACTTATTCCAAAATGAAGCTGGCTTCTCCAAATGTGCTTTAGCCCACCTCAAGTGCCACTTTTTGTGCTGTGGGCGGAGAAAAGGCTTCCTCTGCATCACTCTCGCATACAGCATCTCCTTGTGTAAAGTGCGCAGAATGGTTGAAAGATGCACAGTGACTCCATCTGCAGCAAGATGATGTTGTAGGTCTTTGGTGCTGGTCTGTGGGTTGACTCTGACTGTTCTCACCATTCATCGCTTCTGTCTATCCGAGATTTTTCTTGGTCTGCCACTTCGAGCCTTAACTTGAACTGAGCCTGTGGTCTTCCATTTCCTCAATATGTCCCTAACTGTGAAAACAGACAGCTGAAATCTCTGAGACAGCTTTATGTATCCTTCCCTAAACCATGATGGTGAACAATCTTTGTCTTCAGGTCATTTGAGAGTTGTTTTGAGACCCCCATGTTGCTACTCTTCAGAGAAAATGAAAAGAGGAGGGAAACTTACAATTGACCCCCTTAAATACTCTTTCTCATAATTGGATTCACCTGTGTATGTAGGTCAGGGGTCACTGAGCTTACCAAGCCAATTTGAGTTCCAATAATTAGTTCTAAAGGTTTTGGAATCAATAAAATGACAACAGTGCCCAAATTTATGCACCTGCCTAATTTTGTTTAAACAATTATAGCACACGTTCTGTAAATCCAATAAACTTAATTTCCCTTCTCAAATATCACTGTGTGTGTCTCCTATATGATATATTTAACTGACTTTTTTTATCGTAACAACCAACGATTTATACAGGAAAATCATGACGATTAACAAGGTTGCCCAAACTTTCGCATCCCACTGTATATTTTCCATTCAGACGTCCGCAAAATGGGTCCGCACCCCTTCCGCAATTTTGCGGAACGGGTGCAGACCCATTCATTTTCAATGGGGCTGGAATGTGCTGTCCGCATCCGCATTTGCGGATCCACATCCGCATCTGTGCTTCCGTTTCTGCAAAAAAAAAAAAATAATATGTCCTATTCTTGTCCGCAATTGCAAACAAGATTTTCTATTATAGTGCCGGCTATGTGAGGTCCACAAATTGCGGAATGCACATTGCCGGTGTCCGTGTTTTCCGGATCCGCAAAACACTTATGGACGTGTGAATGGACCCTCATAGTAAAATTATTAAAGTTACGTTTTATCTTTATGTATATTCTAATGGATTGCCTTCCTTGTACAATGTTATTATACTTTCTAGGTTAGAAAGTATATTATAGTGCATTTGTATTGTGCGGCAGTTATGTGCAGTTCTGCAGGTATATAGAGGGACAAGCGTTATTGGAACAAATAATTTCTACTGGTGTGTTATACCAGTCCCCCCCAAAAAAAACTGATTGAAGCGGGGTGTTATATTCCAATATACTTTCTTTATAGTGCATTTGGGTACTGTATTTGCGAATGCGCGTACGCGAAAATTATATTGCTGATTTCGCATTCAAAAAAATAATGAATAGAGATCGCAAATTCGAATAATACATCTGGTATGTCACTGTCCATATTGTAGGACTATTTGTGCACTTCTAGTAATTATTTCTTGGCTGCAAATATTAGCTGAAGGTGTTTCAGGTTCGCCTGCCATTAAAATGAATGGGACCCGCCGCAAACTTGCAGTTCACAAACATTTGATCGCGTTTGCGAACCGTCCGGCAGATGTTCGTCCATCACTACTGCTGAGATGCCGCAGCTATACAGATTGACAAACACTATTGGAACAACTAATTTCAACTGGTGTGATATAGCAGTTGCCCCTCCAAAAAACTGTTGAGGCAGGGGTGTTATATACCTATAATATACCGGTCCTGCACTCCATTCAGCTCTGCGGTCACAGGCTGATCAGTGGCTAACCCCGCTCAATTTGACAGTTGGTAAAGTGGTGTGCGACAATGGTGCCAATCTGTTGAGCACACTGAAACAGGGCAAAATGACATGTGCAGCGCATGCCACACCTTCTGAACTTAGTTGCGCAGGAACTTAGTAAGCCAGGAAAATCCCTGGAAATTTTAGTTCTTACATGGCCATGGCTCGCCTTGCTGACGTTCAGCGGCGACACCACTTGCGTTGTATATGCTTGCTTGATAGGCTTCTCCAGCAGAAACGTGCCATTAACGACTACCTGTACGAACTATGTGGCAGGACAGGTTCTGGTGAGCTTGTTTTTTTTTTCCACCTCGCCAGTTGCTGCTCATGCGCGATGTATGCAGACTTCTGAGGCCATTTGATGAGATCACCAAACTGGTCAGTCGCAGCCAGGGCGCCATCAGTGACATCGTACCTTATGCTTTCTTTCTGGAGTGTGCATTGTGTCGTGTCATTGATCAAGCTGCCGAGGAGCAGGAGCAGAAAGATGAGGAAGTGAATTCCCGGGGGGGGGGGGCTACTCCATCTGAGACAAGTCAGCAGGAGTCTAAAGAGGAGTCAGAGGAGGATGGTGCCTGGGGGGAGGAAGTGGAGGAGGAGCAAGAATAGCAGGCTTTAAACTTTTCTGGGATCCCTGGTATTTTCCGTGGATGGGGGGAGGAGACCAAGGATGACATTATCCTGGGCGATGAGCAGGAGCCAGGCCGCTCCACCGCTTCCAATTTTGTGCAAATGAGGGCCTTCATGCTTCAGTTTTTGAAGAGAGACCCCCGTATAAAAAGCATAAAGGGCAAGGACCAGTACTGGGTGGCAACGTACTTAGACCCCCGGTACAAACACAAAATGGCAGACATGTAACCAGCATCACAGAGGGCTGTCAGAATGCAGCATTTCCAGGCCTTGCTTCGAGAGATGCTGCATTCTGCTGTTGCGGGTGCTGGCAGAGGAATTTCCACCCACAGAGAAACAGTTGTGAGTACCAATCCTACAGCATATGCAAGAAGAGGGCAGTTTGAAGATGTGTTGGTCACTTCAGATATGAGATCATTCTTGCAATCAAACCCATCCACAGCCCCCTTCAGATCCAGCCTCAGGGAACGCCTAGACCGATAGGTGTCCAACTACATCGGGTTAATGGCTGATGTGGACACTTTGAGAAGCGAGGAACTCCTGGACTACTGGGTGTGCAGGCTTGACCTGTGGCCAGAGTTGGCAGAATTTGCCATGTAACTCTTAGCTTGCCCCTCATCGAGTGTCCTGTCCGAAAGCACGTTCAGCACAGCAAGGGGGATCGTGACCGATAAGCGCACTCACCTAGCTCACGACAGTGTGGACTACCTCACATTTATAAAAATGAATGAGGCATGGATCTCGGAGGAATTCAACACCTGTGACGATTACGGTATACGGTAAACGCCTAATGTACCTCCAGCCACATAATCACTTGATCTTTTATGTACGGTGAATGCATCATTTTTGGGGCCTGTAATCTAACTGGCCAACAGTAAAATTGTTATACGGTGACCGCCTAATGTACCTCCAGCCACATTATAAATTGTTCTTTTCTATACAGTGAATTAATAATTTTTTGGGGAAGTAATCCACTGGCCTGCAGTAAAATTGATATCCATTGACCGTCTAAAATACCTCTGGCCACATAATCACTTGATCTTTTATGTACGGTGAATGCATAATTTTTGGGGCCTGTAGTCTAACTGGCCAAAAGTAAAATTGTTATACGGTGACCGCCTAATGTACCTCTAGCCACATAATCACTTGATGTTTTCTGTTCGGTGAATGAATCATTTTTGGGGCCTGTAGTCCACTGTCCTGCAGTAAAATTGATATCCATTGACCGTCTAATATACCTCCGGCCACATAATCACTTGATCTTTTATATACGGTGAATGCATAATTTTTGGGGTCTGTAATCTAACTGGCCAACAGTAAAATTGTTATACGGTGAACACCTAAAGTACCTCCAGCCACATTATCAATTATCCTTTCTGTATGGTGAATGAATAGATTTTTTGGGCCTGTAGTCCACTGGCCTGCAATAAAATTGATATCCATTGACCGTCTAATATACCTCCGGCCACATAATCACTTGATCTTTTATGTACGGTGAATGCATAGTTTTTGGGGCCTGTAATCTAACTAGCCAACAGTAAAATTGTTATACGGTGACCGCCTAATATACTTCCAGCCACATTATCAATTGATCTTTTCTGTACAGAGAATGAATAATTTTTTGGGCCTGTAGTCCACTGGCCTGCAGTAAAATTGATATCCATTAACAGTCTAATATACCATCAGCCACATAAACACTTGATCTTTTCTGTACGTTGAATGAATAACTGTTGGGGCCTCAGAGGAATTCAACACCTGTGATGACCATGTGTTATAGAATGCAACCTATTATTATTTGGGGTTTATTCAAGAGGGGGGATTTTGTTAGCCATGTTTTTAATCAAATTTTATATTTTTAGTTATTTTAAACATATGTATTTGGCATATATTTGTACCGGCCTGCAGTAAAATTGATATCCAATGAGCGTCTAATATACCTCAAGCCATATAATCACTTGATGTTTTCTGTCCGGTGAATGCCTGTACTCCCGTGGCCTAAAATAAAAATGTTCTAGGCTCCAGCATCGCACATTTTTGAGAGTTTCCCTTTAAAGCGAACCTTTCACCTGCCTTATAGATCATCCTCATTGTGTTATCATACAGTCTTGTCCCACTTTTCTGCCATGTATATGCATGAAAAAATCTGAATTACAGGATCGCGCTTGAGTCCGTGCGATAGACGGGATCGCCTTGCTACTAAGGCCGACGGCGCACGCGCCGCCTGTACGCGGTCCCGGCAACCTAGCCGGGTGTCAATTAGACTGCATAGAGGCGGGGTTAGGGCAGGGGAGTTACAGCCTGGAGTGAGGGAAGGGCTACCCCCTTGACTTCTATCGTGACTTGTGGAGCTGGAGAAGAGTACTTTATAAGGCGATTTTTTTCATGCATATACATGGCAGAAAAGCGGGACAAGACTGTATGATAACACAATGAGGATGATCTATAAGGTACTTTTGATAGTTTATTAAGTGAAATGCAGGTGAAAGGTTCGCTTTAAGATGCATAAAAATGGCCCCTGATTAAAATACATATCTTTTGCAGGAATGTTTGCCATTGATCCCCCTCTGGTATGTCACTGTTCATGTTGTGGGACGATTTGTGCACTTCTCTTAAGTATTTGGTGGCTGCAAATATAACCTGATCGTTTTTCAGGTTTGTCTGCTATTAAAGTAAATGGGGCTGTACGCGAACATTTGATGTTTGTCCATGACTACTCTCCAACACACAGTCATTGTCATCATTATGTTCACCCTCCATGCCACTTCTCCCAGACTGTGATATGTCATTGTGTGCATCTTGGCCCATTCTTATTCCCTGCTCTGTATTTGCCCCGAGTGTCACTGTTGCTACCACTGTCTCTACTGTCTCCACTGTGGCTAAAAGTGCCACTACTACCACCAACAACAACACAGCTATGCATGGGGTCCCCGTCATCTGCCTGAAATTCCTCCTTATGGCAGTCCAAACACTGACTGTTCTCACGCAAGCCGTCAACAGGGAGACGTTCTTAACTATCTTTCATAGTGTATGGTGGGGTTTTATTGCCTCTTTTTAAGAAAAAAAAAGAAGGCGTCCCACTAAGAAGGGGCAGTGAAGACAGAGATATTGCAAGTAGATTGCAAGGAGGAGGATCAGGAAGAATGCTGTGACGACTAACTCCAAGGCACAATGTCAGAATCAGAGATGACCTCAAAATCAGCCTGCCGTGACTTAGAGGAAGAGTAAGTTATCCAGTTCACAAGTTCATCCTCTTTGTCCTCAATAATAATGTGGGACAATTGTGGCCTACTGCTACTACTACTACTGATTGATGGTGCTTAGTGATGAGCGTCAGTGGCAATATTCAAATTTGCAATATTTTGCAAATATTTAGTAGAATATTCGTCATATGTTTTAGATCTCGAGATTATATTCTTGATTGCGAAAGTCGGCAATGTAATCCGTGCGAAATACAGGCGTGAGTCACTTATGCTCCATTTTTCAAGCTGGTATAAGTTTCCTGAGACTGGAGAAAATGGTTGGCACGGCAGAACATTAGAATAGCTTTATATGCAGATAGAGTGCTCCAATATATTTGTGATTGTGAATTTTTGGCAATTAATGATGCACATATTTTTTCACATTATGTGCAACTAGTGACATCACAGCACTATGGGCCAGATTTATCATTAGCTCATGTCAGAATAATGGAGTGAAAAAGTCGCAAATTTTTGAGCAATCGCTGCGCAAAAATTTGCGACTTTTATTTGTTCTGCTGTTTTCTGAAAGTGCCGTGTTTTCTTATGCAAACGAATCTCTAGACAGATTTACTATTGCGACAATTTAAAAAGTCGCAAAAAGATGCGCAAAATCACTCCAGTGCCGACTATGCTTATCTTATGCGACTTTTTAAAAGAACATGCCACTTTTTCATTAAGACATGCAACTTTTGTAAAGCCGCTTACTGATGGATAAACTGCTATCGTCAAACCACATTTATCACAGTCTTAAAGAACCATTAATAAATCTAACTTAGCCAAAAGTGACTTTAGCCATATGTGAAAGTGGAGTGAGCTGTCAGAGTAATGATAAATCTGGCCCTATGTCTGTAGCATGTATATATGGACAGCAGAACAATCAGCTACACTATTGATGAATTTAACCTACACTATCTCACCCTAATTATCTGAACTATATATATATGTTAACTGTTTAATGTGATACAACAAAGCACAGAGCACAGCAATGACACTGCTGTCTCTTTTATAACTGCAATACAACTAGAAAATAGCTGCAGGGGAGGTTCTTATATAGTAAGGGGTAGGCAACTTTTCTATTGGTTTCTAGGGATGTTGCTAAGCTCTGACAAAGCCTTCTCATTGGCCCACAAGCTAGAAGAAGGGAGGGGTGATCATCTGATGTGCACTGTGTAAAAAAAATTATATATATATGAATATTCATCATTACGAATATATAGCACTATATTCTAAATATTCGCTAATTCTCAAAGTCCCGATAATCACAATAAAAATTTGTAATACGAATATTCGTACTCAACATTAGTGCTGCTACTGCTATTTGCACTACTACCCACATTCTGATGCTTTGTTTTGTAGTATTCCGTTTACTAACACGGGTATAAGAATGCACTAAAATGTCTTTAAATTACACAGTCTGTTGCAGTAATGTCTTCACTAGAACAGATATAAGTATCCATTTTTTGCAATAAAATGTCTTAGAACTACACAATCTGTTGTACTAATGTATTCACTAACATGGGTATAATTATTTGGATTACTACAGTATAATGCATTTGCTGTATTTACCCATTATGCTGCAGTAATATATGATATGTTCAGTTACACTGGTATAATTTACTGAAATACAAGATTAAAACAGCAAATTTTAGCAGTTTTTAGAAAAACCGTGGTGCTAGTAATGTATGAACTGTTGAAACTAGGGATGAGCGAATCGGCTTTGGATGCTCCATCTGAAGTCGATTCACATAAAACTTTGTTGTAATACTGTATGGAGCGGGAGAATGTATTGGCTCCAATGAGCCAAAGTTTTTAATTCACGAAGTCTCGCGAGACTTTGTGTAATAACTTTGTGAATTAATTATTACTAATATGATTCACAATGAATGTGAATTTCCCCACGCTTGGTGGTGACGAATTTCCTAAAATGGTGGCTACAATGGTGGCTATACGTGTGAGAACATGGGGCAAGGAACACTGGGAATGCGGGCTGACCCATAATGCCATGAATGCAGCCAATCAGCAGCCAGCCAGCCCTGTGATGTCACATCACTATAAATATGGCAGCCATCTTAGAGTCAGAAATTTTTCAGCGTTCTGAATGCAGGGACAGACTTGAGAAGGTGCTAGGGACAGCAATAGGAAAAACCTCATTGTGAAAAAAACCCTGAAAAAACGATTTATAAGTGCAGGGAAAGGATAGGGAGGAATCATTTCACAGCATCTTAGTGCAGGGAGAGACGTCTGAAGTCGCTAGGGACAGTGCTTGAAAAACCTCATTGTGAAAAAAAAAGTGATTTACAAGTGCAGGGAAACATTATTTGTTGATCCAAATTGCCATTATACAGCTCTGGTATTCCAGAAATGTGTTCTTGTTATTGGGGTGCAAGTGCTATGTTGAAAAACATTTAGTGGCTTATATCTGTGGAAAAAGAAAAATATATATACGCAATTCACTTCTGCAGTTATTTGTGTTGAAAGAGTTTAGTGGCCTATTTCAGTACAAAAAGGAAAAATATGTACGAACTTAACTGTTGCATTAATTTCTGAAAGCATTTAGTGGCCTATTTCAGTACAAAAAGGAAAAGTATATATGCATTTCACTTCTGCAATTATATGTGGTTAAAGCGTTCAGTGTTCTATTTCAGTACAAAAAGTAAAAAAAAATATAGCACTTCACTGTTGCATTTATTTGTGGTAAAAGAGTGTAGTGGCCTATTTTAGTACAAAATGAAAACTATATACATATTTCACTTCTGCAGTTATATGTGGTGAAAGACTTCAGTGTCCCATTTCAATACAAAAAAGGAAAAAAATATGCGGACTTCACTGTTGCATTTATTTGTGGTGAAAGAGTTTAGTTGCCTATTTCAGAACAAAAGTAAAAATATATACACATTTCACTTCTGCAGTTATATGTAGTGAAAGACTTCACTGTCAAATTTCAGTACAAAAAGGAAAAAAATATACACATTCACTGTTGCATTTATTTGTGGCAAAAGAGTTTAGTGGCCTAGTTCAGTACAAAATGAAAAATATATATAAGCATTTCCCTTCTACAGTTATATGTAGTGAGAGACTACAGTATCCTATTTCAGTACAAAAAGGAAAAAAATATATGCACTTAACTGTTGCATTTATTTGTGGTGAAAGAGTTTAGTGGCCTATTTCAGTACAAAATGGAAAAATATATACGCACTTCACTGGTGCATTTATTTCTGCTAAAAGCGTTTAGTAGCCTATTTCAGTACAAAAAGATTAATATCTTCACAGTTCACTTCTGCAGTTATATGTGTTGAAAGCATTTATTGACCTATTTCAGAACAGAAAGTAAAATATATACGCACTTCACTGGTGCATTTAATGCAGATAAAACAGTTTACTCGCCTATTTGAGTACGAAATAAAAAAATATACGCACTACACTGGTGCATTTATTTCTGCTAAATGCGTTTAGTGGCCTATTTCATTACAAAAATAAAAATATATTCTGTTTACTTCTGCAGTTATACGTGTTGAAAGCATTTATTTGTCTATTTCAGTACAGACAGAAAAATATATACGCACTTCACTGGTGCAGTTATTTATGGTGAAAAAGTTTAGTGGCCTAGTTCAGTATAGAAAGAAAAATATATTCTCATTTCACTTCTGCAGTTATATGTGTTGAAAGCATTTATTGGCCAATTTAGAACAGAAAGTAAATATATATACGCACTTCACTGGTACATTTATTTGTGGTGAAAAAGTTTAGTGGCCTATTTCAGTACAGAAAGAAAAATATATATGCACTTCACTGGTGCATTTATTTCTGCTAAAAGCATTTAGTGGCCTATTTCAGTACAGAAATATGAAAATATACGTACTTCACTGGTGCATTTATTTCTGCTAAAAGCATTTAGTGGCCTATTTCAGTTCAGAAAGAAAAATATATACGCACTTCACTGGTGCAGTTATTTGAAGCGAAAGTGGCCTATTTCAGTACAAAAATAAAAATATTTTTGTCGCTTTTAGGGGTGTTTTAATTTGCTTTTAATTTATTTAGTTCAGGTAAAATTATGTCAGACAGAGAAGTGCCAGGCCATGCACAGAGGAGTGGCAGGGGAATATATGTTTCTGGTGCAGGCAGAGGTCGCAGCAGGGTAAGGGGGCATGGCAGAAGGAGCCGCAGCAAGAGGCGTGAGCTCCAGTTCATCTAACGGTAGTGTCTTGACCAGTAACCCATCGGTTCTTGATTGGTTAACTCGGTCATCCATTTTATTCCAAGTGACATCAGACACCCCCAGTCAACAGTGGTGGGTTTGTCAAAAACAACCCTTAGTTGGCATGGCCCAGGAGCAGGCCCTGTGCCCTTACCTGTCCTCAACCAGCCTCTGTCCTTTTCTGTTCCCTCACCACGAGAAGTATTATATGCTATAGGCACAGCTCCACTTTTCAGGGAGGAAGAGCTACTAGAGGACAGTCAGCAGCTACTGCCCAGCCAAGATCTGGATGAGACATTTGCCGCTTCCTCCGCAAGGCAGGAAAGTAGTGATGAGGAGAGTGGCATGGGAGGTGGTGTTGCGAGCAGTCAGGTTCCTGACCCAGAGATAGTTGAGAAGGACATCAGTGACTTGCAGACACTACTCAATGATGATGGAGGGATCAAAGAGGCAGTGGCCGTAGCAGTCAGTCAGTGAGGATTGTTGGGGGGAAAATCACCTACTCGTGACAGTTTTTTGTTAAGCCACCGGAGGAAGTTAACATGGCCATATGCAGAATATGTTGGCACCACGGCCCTGCGTCAACATATGCAATGTCACCATAAAGTCGCTTGGGAGAACCATGGCTCTGAAGTGGTGGTCCAGCCTGCCGCAGCAACCGCTGCATCACCCAGTGGCACACACCCGGTTTCAGCCAGTCAAAGCTCCACCACCTCAGCTGAAGGGAGCTGTCTGTCATTCCCATGTTTTGCTGATCCAGATGCTCCTGCTCCTCCTCCTCCTACTCCTTGTCAGTCAGAGACAGCAGTATGCTTTCATGCATCCAATGGCGCAGAAGCTGAACGTGCTCCTGTCCAAGTTGCTGGTGCTGCAGTCCCTCACTTTCCAAGTGGTGGACTCTGCACCTTTCAGAGAACTTATGGCTTGTGCCAAGCTGAGGTGGAGAGTCCCAAGCCGTCATTTCTTTGCCAAAAAGGCAGTACCAGATCTGCACAAATATGTAGAACAGAAGGTGGGCCAGTCCTTGAGCCTGTCGGTGTCTGCCAAAGTCACAGTACTCCTCCAGCATACCACATGTGCAGGGCACGGCTGTGTCATGCTGTTCTGTACCTCGTTTTCCAGGGCCAACGGAGTCACACTAGGGAGGAACTGCTCCGTGTCCTTCGTCAAGAAATCTAATCCTGGCTTTCTCCTTGACGACTCAAAATTGGAACCATGGTGACCGACAATGGGAAGAACTTTGTGCCGGCGCTGCGTCAAGTCAAGGAGGGCTGAGCCATGCTCCCTGCATGGCACACATGTTCAATCTGGTTGTCAAGTGGTTCCTGATTTATTTTACCCATCTACAAGACATCCTAAAAATGGGCAGGAAACTTTGCATGCACTTCAGCCACTCGTACACCGCAAAGGACACCCTCCTTGAGTTGCAGTGGCAGAATGGCATCCCCAAGATAGGCTGATATGTGACAATTCCACCCATTGGAATTCC
This sequence comes from Bufo gargarizans, assembly GCF_014858855.1. NCBI lineage: Eukaryota > Metazoa > Chordata > Amphibia > Anura > Bufonidae > Bufo > Bufo gargarizans. The sequence goes on from NC_058081.1 coordinate 446,728,802, forward strand.
ACACTTCATATGTTGGACCGACTATATGAACAGAGAAAGGCCATGAACGATTTCTTGATGATGCAAGCGGATAGGAGTACTCTCCTGTGTAACTTCGATGTTAGCCAGTGGCAGCTCATGCGTGACAGCTGCCGTTTGCTCCAGCCTATTGAGGATGCCACGTTATTTGTCAGTCGCCAGGACTACAGGATGAACAACATCATTCCACTGCTTCATGTCCTGGAACAGGTGGTGGTAACAATGGCTGGTCAGGGGACTGGAGACATGGCGCCTAGATCTCACAACCACATGAGCTCTGTGGGGGCTGAACTGGAGAAGGAGGGTGACATTGCAGCACAAGCAATGTGTAGCAAAATAGGTGTTTTTTACACACAGGTGACAGGAGAGGAGGAGCAGGAGCAGCCACAAGAGCTACAGGGTGATGAGTAAGAGGAGGCAGAGGACCCAGACACACCATTGCAGTATGCAGAGTCAGGTGCACAAATGGCCCGATGCCTGCTCACTTGCATGCGTAGTGACAGCCCAATTGTTACCATTCAACAGAGGGATGACTTCTGGCTGTGAACCTTGTTGGACCCACGCTACCGGTCCAGAATGTGGGCCTTTTTTTACACCCACTGAGAGGGAGGACAAACTGAACTGCTACAGAGACATCCTATGTAGTCAGTTTGCCGCTGCCTATCTGCGCCATCGTTCATCCTCTTGCAGGTCTAACCGGGGGGCCCCTCTTCACCCGCATAGTGAAGAAACTACTCACTAGCAACAGCAGGTAGACCTGGAGCAGGAACTGAAATTGCAGGTGGTGGCATACTTGGACAGCACCCTGCCAACCCACATTGAAGATCTGCTGGACTACAGGGCAGCAACACTGGATTTGTGGCTGCAACTAGGAGAGTTTGTCTTGGAAAAGCTATCCTGCCCAGCCAGTAGTGTGGCATCAGAGCGGGTGTTTAGTGCGGCGGGGGCCATAGTTACCCCAAGAAAAAATCGCCTGTCCACCCAAAATGTGGAGAAACTGCCTTTTGTCAAGATGAATCAGGCGTGGATCAGCCAGGATTTCCAACCACTAATTCCTGATGCATCAGACTAGATTATCCATGGTGCCACACCAACACTTTGACAAAAGAGATTGATTTCTTCTGGCTACCTGCCTCAGCTACTACTCTGAGGCTGCCACCCACCTGATGCCACACATCTGATGCCAAGTGCTCCTTCTTTCACTCACCTTTGTCAGTGGGCAATGGGATTGCTACCCAACACCCCACTCTGTCACTGGGTCACTTTGTGGTCTCCTGATGCTGCTGCTGCCATATCCACACTATGTCACCTTGTCACTCTGTGGTATCCTCCTGATGCTGCTGTTGTCGACACCCCCAGACTCTATGGCCTCTTCCTGATGATGATGCTGCCGCCACCTCCACACTCTGTCTTTGGGCCACTATGTGGTCTCCTCATGCTGTCTCCACCTCACCACTATGTAATAGGTCCTCTCCTTGGACTTCTCATGCTGTTCCCATTCTCCCCACTTCATGACTAGGCAACTATTTTGCCTTTTGGCCTTGCGGACATCATCTTTTATTTGACCTTTCTTTTGATCTGTCAGAAGGAAGTAAAAATGAGACGCACAACGGATGCTGCCTGTGTAGCAGCTGTAAGGCCTGCATGGTCCCATCAGAATTGGCTTATGATTTGGAAACTAAAAGCAGAAGTGGGTACAAAACACAGAAGACATGCAAATATTCCATTCATGTGTCATCTCTGTTTTAGATCCAGTCCTGTTTTTATTTTTTTAGGCATTAGCAATACTGATGGATTATTGAGCAAATGCTGACCGAGTGAAGGCGTATGCTCCACAGACAGGATTCGTTTTTTGTGGGTTATTGTTTTGACAGATCAGTGGAAGGGCAAGTCATCAGTATTTAAGTCTCAGAAAACTCTTTTAAGGCTCCCATACACAGGCATCCCAAAAGATCATTCAGTCAACAGCTATATTTCCCTATTCCTTCCCCATACACACACACTCTCACCTAATCACCTAATCTTGTATGTGCAATCTATAGGGAGAGGGGAGAAGGCCACTGCCAGACACTGCAAAATCTAATCTTTTGATGTTATGGCTATACCACTGGATAAAGCATTTTGTATTGAAAATTGCGATTCCCCAATTCACGTGCACCGTCCGTGTGGCCTGCGCTGATGGATGAAAACCCATTCAACTTAAATGGGTCCGTGGTCCATCCGCACTGCAAAAAAAAGAGCATGTTCTATTTTTTTTAGGTGCAGTGGCACAGACCGAGATGCCACGGATGTGCTCCGTAGTGCTTCTATGGCCTTCCAGTCCATGCCTCTGCTCCGTATCTTCCGGATTGTAGACTAATCTCGTGCACACTGACGTGATGACATGGGCACATCATCACGCTGGCCGCGCTGATGATGTCACCGCATCCAGTCAGTGTGCTGACGACACGCAAACAGCAAACACACTAGGTAGGAAATCAAGAAAAACATAAATCTTGTGGACCTTTTATTATCAAACATAGTGACCTTATTAACTTTAATTCTACTAAATTCTGCTCCTTCAAGTGCACTGGAGGCAGGATCTCACTGTGAAGGGCTGTCTGCATTGAACTGCTTCACATCCCCTCCCCCTGTTCTGAGTAACAGACGTAGCATCCAGAAGACCACCACAGCTATCACTCAAAGCAGAGAAGGGAGACTTTAAAGCAGTTCAAAGCAGATCGCACTTCACAGTGAAGTTTTGACTCCTTTAAACAGAAGTTATAAAAATTTACAGCTAAGAATTTTTGTACTTTTTAGATATAAAAAATATTCTGCTAAGTTATGTGTGTTAACAAAGCTCCCCCACCTGTTCCAGTCTTCTCTGTATCTTCAGGTAGTAGTATCAGGATAAGAAGACCTATAGGTCCTGCCCATAGTGAGCAAATGGGAAACTGTCCTGAAGATGATTAATAGGACAAATATATTTTTATAAATAAAATATGAGAATATAATCGTCAGCAGGCAATGCTACATCTGAATCGTTGGGACCTCCTACAGCAGCTCTTTAAGGAGATTCCTGGAGGCAATTTCACACAAGAATAGTGTTCCTACATCATTCCTTGTTGTTGCATTGCTCTAACTAGCCTACCCATGATAAATATGGTAATAATCTGCCATAATTATGTCAGCTGCTGCTATAGTTTTTAATGCAATGAAAACAGGGTTGTAACTGGAGAGTACAGAGGTAACGGTCACCCTCTGAGCCATGTCTGTCTAGTCTCTTACTGTAAAACTAACTAAGGAGCATCAGAGCCACCGAGTGGGCAACCTCGAAAGAAATATTAAAGCTATGGCTTCTTATACCTCTTCTCAGAGTGAGTAATAGTGATGAGCAAAGTTTCCAAAAAAAATAATATTGACTTTATCCATTTGAGCACGAATAGGTCACTGTAGTCATTTTGATTGAAGTTCCCATGCGAAATCTCGCGCAGTGCGTAATAACGTTATCATGCTGGCCGGCATCACCACACACAAGATTTCGCACGGGATATTCTATCAAGATGGACACGGTGGCATGTTTGTGCTTAAATGGATGAGATGAGTATGATTTTTTTCTTTTACCCCCATTACAGGCAAAATTGATTCTTTACCACGAAGCACTAGGAAATTCGGCTTCGCGGCGAATAGAATTTTCACTGAAATTCGGATTGAAGTCCACTTTGGATACTTCAAATCACTTAACACTAGTGAGAAATATCGCTTTGCATTGGTAAGAAAAATGTAGTACTCAGCATCCCTCGGCAGAGAAAGATTTAATCTTTCACATCATTACCCGATGAGTTTACAGTGATGATCACTGGAGTAAACAGAGCTCTGAATTATTCATTAAGTGACACTTATTAAAACATGCCGCTGGAAAGAAGTCACCGCTTGTCCAGCCTGACCATTCAGCTGCCAGAAAGGGGAAGGAAGCGCCGGTTATAGAAGAGAATTGTGTAGGCGTTTGCTTGTGTAGTTTATTTGTATGTGTTTACTTGTGAATGTTTGATGTGCTGAATTCATTATTTTAGCTAATATGACATTGTTCTTGCATTTTGTATAAAATGACATTTAGAACAGGGCCTTCAGTGATGACCAGGATTTGGAACAATAAGCTTCTGCTCTAATTTCCAGCTTTTATAATTTATAAAATTTCCACTTGCTTTAGAGATATTTTGTTTGTAGTTTTCTATTATTATTTTTTTTATTAAATACTGCTAAACATTATTATTACATTAGCTATCTAGATTATTGGGATGTTTTTTTTAAAGAGCCTCTGTCAGCATGATCAACCCTATTAAGTTTCTATCAAATATTAGGGCTATTTTTTAGGGATGCTCATGCCGATTAAAGTTATACCTTTCTTCTGTTTTTTTTTTTTTTTTGTCCCCCTGAAATACGTGAAGCATGTGTTGGGGCTGGTGTTTGTGGCACCTCCTTGGTCTGTATATCTGTAATCCTCCATTGTGGCTTTGTTACTTATTTTTGATACTAGTAGGTGTCTTGTCATGTGGTGTTTTCTATCTTTAACAAATATTATACTTCTGATGTATAATAAAGCTGAGATTTTTAACCTTATTGTGTTCTCAGAGTGCATCTTTCCATTTCAGCGTTCTCTTAGCACTTGTGGGTGTAGATGTCCACTATCAAGTTTAGACTTTAACTTTAACATACCTAGTAGTAGTCTTGGGTAATGGGTGTTTGAGCCATAGTCCCTCACCTTTCAGTAGTGTCTTTAATGCTGTTTTCAGCTGTTCACTCTGCTGTCTTTTCTGTCGAGTACTGTATGTTCTTGAGGAAGAATAAGGTTGATCTTTCTGGAGAATCTTTAGCAGGAGGAAGAGCTCTACAGTGTGCTTCTAGGGCTACGTTCACATCTGTGGTGAACATTTGTGGCAGGCTGTTCTAGTAGACAGCCTGCTGGCATTCCCCGAGCAGAAAATATCACAGCTGGATCCCTATTGACTGAAAAGGGATCCAGCCGTGATCCACCCGTATCCGGCATAAATATCAGGTTTCGGCCAGACAAAAATCTTTGCATGCAGCAGTTTTCATCTGTCGGGCAGCTGGCATTTATGCCTGAAAAGACTTTCGAAACATATATGACGGAGATGTGAATGTAGCCTTAGGCTATTGTAGCACTCCCCCTTCTGGCAAGAAGCAGGACCTACCAAGAGGAGATGAACCGGGTGGTTAGCCATGTTCCTGCTAGCCATTTACCAACCATATCAGCCGAGCGTTGTACTCGAGCTATCTCCGGAACTCCCAGTGAAATTAATGGAGTAGCTGCCTGCATATGTGATCGGCTGCACCGTTATTTTCAGGGGAGCTGCAGGGGGCTTTACGAGGTACAGGCCCCCCATTCTCGTGATTGGTGGGGTCCCAGCAGTAGGACCTCCACCGATCTGATAGTTAACGCCTATCCTGTGGATCGCGGATAAGTTTAACCAACCGGAATAACCCTTTAACGCTAACTGCCAGTCTGTACCTGTACTTGAGTCCACAGCAAGCATAGGTGCAGCAGAACGGTACGTGAACCAGTAATAACAGCCTAACAGTTTCTTGTTTTATGTAATGTATGTTTTTAATATATGTATAGACAAGCCCTTTTATATGTACATCCCAGCAATCTATAAATGATGTTCCTGCGAGTCTCTCAAGCGATAAAGATGTATTTAAAACATAAATTTATACAATGTTGATTCATCTCCGAATAAATGGATTTTCAGCTGTTCCTTCAATTGACAGTGGCTGATCCTACATTTCACTGAAAGAAAGAATGAAAAAAGAGTAGTGGGTGTGCGAGCAGATGGAACCATGCAATGTTCTATACAATTATAGTGTGTTCTTATGAAACAAAAATAACCTGTTTTTCTATAGATCCGGTGATGGCTAGGATAAATGCAGACTTGCAGAGCAGCTGACAAACTCATTTCATTCTCCTTTCTGGGGTTAATCGTCATGTGGAAGGTACTCGTTACCACCTCATACATCTTTAATTGTTGTTCCCGCTGCATTAAGTCGATGCTGAAAATTAAAATTCATGGTGGTTTCAGGGTATAATGCCACATCCATTGGGCCTCTATTCCTATAGCCACTGTCCCCATAAAACAATACAGTTATCTGCTCCACAATCTCCAAACCTTAAATGCTTTCCCATCTGATTAAAATCTAAACTTGCACGGCTCATTACAGTCTATTTTCAGTGTTTGGCTCTGTTAATTTTGTACATTGTTTTAGTAATACTAAAGAACCACAGGAACTGGGTAATTATTGTGTAATTTAGTTTTTTACCTTAACTCACTGAATTCCAAGTTTTTCATGAGGTTGGTACATTTTATTCTGGGTTGCTTGACTTCATCCCTCCTTGATGCTCGGCTGAAATAAACAAAGACCTTAGGAAAAAACCTTCATTAGCAACTTGAACCATAGAATGTGCTTCTAAAATTAGTTAACTTGCTTCATTGCAAACAAGTACGGTGTATACAATGGCTAACAGCACAAGAGGACTATTCAGGTTGAAGCCTGATAAATAAGTCACCAGTAATCTTTTTTATTTAAAGGGGTTGTCCCACGGAAAATATTCTAGTTATCAAACCAGCACATGGATCTGAATTATTTTGTAATTACATGTAACTAAACATTTAACATAGCCACCGAGTTATTTAATAAAATGTATCTGTATGGCGTCACCTGCAGTTTTTTTTTTTCTTAGTTCTTTGACCTGCTTACTGAGAAGGCCGCACATGCTCAGTTTCATCCTTCAACTGCCTCCTGAGGTGAGACACGCCCCCTGAGCTACAGCAGAAAAGCCACTCCCCTTGAGCAGTCAGCTTGATATAAATCTAGCAGAGCAATGAATGGGGAGAGCTCTGGATAACCCCTTTAAGGAGTCCCACACAGACAGGCACTTTAGTCCTACTGCCACCTGAAAAAAATTCCCAAACAACACCATACAGTGCTCACATACTGCCTAAATAGTTTGCATAAAGCACCATGCTGTCCTCAAATTGTGGATCCGCAAAATACTTTGTGTTGCATCCGCATTTTTAGCAGACACATTGACCTTAGTAGGTCTATGGTCCACCTTTTGTGGACAAGTATAGGAGATGCTCTATCCTTTTGCGGAGCAAGCATACGGATATAGATCATCAGTCTGCTTTCTACCTTTGTATGTCTGTTGCGCAAAAAGCTAGAATATGTCCACCGGTGCTCAAATGATGATGCTCCAGTGGGTATAATTAGGCTGGGGCTACCCGGCAACATGTGTCGCACAACATTTGTCAATGTTTTTGACAGTCACAAAAAAATTCTGATCTGATGGATTTTGTGTCACAGTTTGCACACAACTTTTACTCCGCTCACCAGGGGTGGATTTACAGCCTATGCAGCTGGTTCAGCTGCACAGGAGCCCAGAGAGGGAAGGGGCCCATCACAGTGCCAGCAGAGGTTTTTTTTCTATTTATTTTATTATTTTTTTCACTCAATTCCTCTGCCAACAGGGTAACCTGGTCACCTTGGGGTGGAGGTCGCGGATTGGGGTGTTTGGGGAGGCGCTGATTAGGACTTACTGTGAATCTGCTTCCTGTTGTGCCATAGCTGAAGGACCTGCGATGACATCATAGTCATGTGATCTTTTCAACAGTGGAAGTGGTGGTAGGACCTTTGATGAGGTCACCATCAGTGACCAGTGCAGTGGAGAAAAGTGGGAAAAGACCTGTGATGCCATGTAATGAATGTGAGTGTCAGAGAAATGCTGGGAGATGTGGTTCTACCCTATAACACATCCTCTCTGCTTAGTGGGAGGGAAATATGTTAATTAACTGGGACTGTATGTTAAAAGGGCTGAGGGAGGGGAGGTCTGTTAGTTACATGGGACTGTATTATACCTCCCAATGTTTTGAACATTCAAAGAGGGACACTTGTTATGGTTCATTGCATGAAAGATCATTTTTTTCCTGAATATTTATACACTTCAATAGTTTTTTCATAAAGAAATTGCAAAACGTATCTGAATATAATAAATTTCTTAAATTAAAATTGCTTCAAATGATGAACCAGAGGAACCAGACAAACACTTTCTGCATCAAGATAATAAATGTAGTAATGAAAATCTATACCTCAGATCAAAAAGAGGGACATTTATGGAGCAAAGAGGGACAAAGGGACTTGGGTCAAAAAGAGAGACTGTCCCTCTGTAAAATTGAGAAACGGCTGATACTGTTTCTGTACACATTACTTTATTAGAACTGTCAATCTACATTTTGCCACAAGAGGCCGCTGTTTCCGCACACAGCTAACACACTGCAAGTAATTGAATATGCATTGAGAGGTGTGGTTACTAGCTAAAGAAGAACCAGGAAATGACTTGGCAGACATATTTTGCAGAGACAGGAGCTGGAATGTAGCATCTAGTGGCATCCAGGCGTCAGTTAGACCTGGAGTGGCCAGAGTCACTGTTGGAAGTGACTGATGACTGTCAGCAATCCAGATGTTGTTCAGGAAAGAGAGGATCTGTTCCCAGAAGGCTGGAAAAGCTGTGGAACAGAGCTACAGTCCCTGCAGTTCCTCATTGTGGATGGACAGACTTGTAATTTGGTTTAAGTCACCATTGGATGAAGAACAGACCAGGGTCGGTAAGCCATATTGTGCACGCACTGCAATATATTGTAGGAGTTTGGAAAATCTAGAGACTGTGAACTAGCCTGCATTTAGTTAGGCTACTTTCACACTAACGTTTTTGGATTCCGGCAGGCAGTTCTGTTGCCGGAACTGCCTGCCAGATCCAGAAATCTGTGTGCAAACGGAGATCATTTGTTTCCGGATCCAGATGCGGATCCGTCTGAAAAATGCATTGATATACAGGATCCATCTCTCCGGTGTCATATGGAAAAATGGATCCAGTATTTATTTTTTTTCACATTTTTAAAGGTCTGTACATGCACAGATTGGAAAACCAGATCCGTCAATGCGGCAATTTCCTGAACACTTGGTACCGGTTCCGATGCTAAGGAGGCTCGTCCCCATCCCTGCCTGCCATTGGCTGCTCCTCCCAACACCGGATGTTTTCATCCGCACATGGGGAGCAACAGCAGTGGCAGTGCGGGGACCAGGAGCGGCGCAGGGAGCTGGGTAAGTATATTCAATGTGGAGGGCCCGTCATATTGGGGGACATTTTTATATTCTCAGATAACCCCTTTAAGTTATTTACATGGGACTGTATGTTATAGAAGACTGTAAGGAAGAGAGGTTATTTACATGGGGCTGTATCGTATAGAAGATTGGTGGGAGAAGACTGGTGTTATTTACATGGGACTGTATGGTACAGAAGACTGTAGGGAGAGGACAGGCATTATAATACATGGAGGCACTACAGAGAAGATTATAACTCCAGGGGATACGACAGCAGGCATTATAATTACAGGGGACAGTGCAGGAACCGTTATAAATACTGTGGACAGTGGTGGGGCATTACTACTACTGTGGGCTCTATAGAAGTGCCTTATAGATTATATATAGATTATAAGTGGTGCCCTATAGGGGGATTGTATTACTTAGGGGACTGTAGGGAGCCTTATTATCACTGGGGGTACTATGAGGGAAAAAGCTTCCGCCTACCAGTGAGCTCGGTGACGTTACTGGCACTAATGGACGAGCTTTAGCACTGCCCTAGCATGTAAAGCCGCCCATCAGTGCCTATTACATCACCGGGAACAGTGCTAAGTGGAAGTGTCCACCTAACTGTGTAAAAATGTAAACAAAACAGCCCTTGCCCTGCGCTTTACAGCGCAGGGCAAGGGAGAGCATTGGAGCATGAAATGTCAGAGGGGCTGAGTTGGGCGAGAAAGGGATATGTCCAGATTCAGCTCTGGATTCGATAACTGGATTCACGTCCCCACCTATCCCTTGGTTGAACTTTTTGGACTTATGTCTTTTTTAACCATATTAACTATGTACTGTAACTGCTTTAAAGGGCATCTGTCAGCAGATCTGTACCTATGAAAAGGGGAACGCAAACCCCTCTACACGGGCGCAGATGAGACCGCGGGCTCTGTGCCAGTCCTACAGGGATGCTGGACGTTCGGTCCAGATCATCAGCCATCTCCGCAGGGATACCAGGAGGAGGAGGTAAGCGAGCCCTCCCCTTCCCAGCTACTTCCCAACCGAGTTCTGGGGGCAGGGGATGAGCCTGCGATACCCACTGATCCCTCCAACCGAGTTCTGGGGGCAGGGGATGAGCCTGCGATACCCACTGATCCCTCCAACCGAGTTCTGGGGGAAGGGGATGAGCCTATGATACCCACTGATCCCTTCCCAGTGGAAGAGCTGGCATCCGGGCAGAGCGCCGCTAGCCTCTGCTCCACCAACCCCCTTGTTACAGGACTGGCTTGCACCCCCTCACCCCAGCAGATGTGCTGGCATCAGTGCAGAACGCCGCTGGCCGCTGTTTCTCAAGTAGCCCCAGTGGTCTGCCTAGCTGCACCAGGGAGACTGAGGATGCAGAACTGTTTCACCACAACCTGGTACCTACAGACCAGCACTGTCCCTGGTGGGTGAGCTACCCTGTTAGCTATTTACCGTGGGTGGGGAACTCTGCTAATGTTTCTTTGTGGGTGGGCTTCCCGACTAATCTAGATACTGACCGACAGGAGGTCAGATACCTGTTTAGTCTTAACCCCAAAGGGAAGATATGTGACAAACTCCCCTCATTTGAGGTTGCCACGAGTGCTTGGAGAGGACTACTTGCCAGCCTCTTACCATGTCATTACGGTCCCATGTTGTATGTATTTGTTTTATGCAATAGCGGCATAGTTATATAAGTTCATGTATTTTGCTGTCTTTTGGTACCATGTGGCTAATGGAGTCTGTCCTCTGTCCTTGGGAGATAAGTAGATCACTTCTCAATTGTCTCCAGGACAGAGGACATTGTGTATTGTCCTGCCTGGGATAGTTATAGGAAATCTGTCATCTGCTTTTACCATTTTAAGCTGGCACCATCGCTATGTTCACTAAAGCAGTCTTCTTTTTACTTTATTTCATTTTGTAGTTTTGATATAAAAGCGCTTTTTATGTTATGCTAATGAGGCTCCAAGGTGCCCAGAGGGGCGTTTTGTTTCACCCACGTCATAGTCTACCTTATAGAAATGCCCCATCCTTCTTCCTGTCTGCGGACAGAAAACTTGCGCAGGCGCAGTACCGCCTGCGGCCTGCGGCTGCGCGATCATCGACTTCCTGAGGGCAACAGCCTCAAAAGTCTCACTGGGCATGCACCAAGCCCAGTGATGTAACCTGAGCGCTGTTGCCCTCAGGACGTTGATGATCGCGCAGGCGGTACTGCGCCTGCGCGAGTTTTCTGGCCGCAGACAGGAAGAAGGACGGGGCATTTCTATAAGGTAGACTATGACGTTGGGAGGGGGCGGAACCGTTTGCCGGGCTGTGGGAGGTTATTTGAGGATCAGGAGGCGTTCTTGGGCACTGCAGAGGGGCGTCACTGGGCACCGGAGAGTGAAAAAAATGCCCCTCTGGGCACCTTGGAGCCTCATTAGCATAACATATAAAGCGCTTTTATATCAAAACTACAAAGCGAAATAAAGTAAAAAGAAGACTGCTGGAAATAAGGTACTTTAGTCAACAAAGCGATGGTGCCAGCTTAAAATGGTAAAAGCAGGTGACAGATTCCCTTTAAGTTAACCATTGTACCATAATTATATCACAGGCAGACGGGAGGATGTTATATGGGTTGTAACCTTTGTGTTATGGGTTAATGTATATTTGTTGTGGGTGTCTCCCTTGCATGGGAGCAGGGGATAAAAGAAATTGTATTTTTGAATGTTGGGCTCATGTATAGACTTATTTGGCGATACCACCGATAATAGCGATTTATTGCTCTGTGGATTACTTGGCGGTGCTATTTCAAGGGAAGAAGGGAATACTAGACGGTGACACGGATGATACCGTCACAAGTTGATTTCAGCAGTCTGTCATTTATAAGTAAAAAGTAAGTGATTGCCAAGAACCAACATCACAATCACTGCAGACTGGGCCTGGAAAAGAATCATGGCTACCTGAGAAGAGTCATGGTTATTCATAAATTCCTGCCCTCCCATCCATCTGCTGATGATTGACAGTCTTCTACCTGTTTTTTTCCCTTTCTCTCTAAGAGAGAACTGCAAATCATCAGCAGGTGGGTAGGGAAGCAGGAGATTATGAATAACCATGACTCTTCTCAGGTAGATTTGACTCTTTTCAAGGCCTGTGCTGTAATGATTATGATGCTGGTTCTCAGCAACCACTTACTTTTAGCTCATGAGTGACACACCGCTGAAATCAGTATTTCTGTCACTATTGTATGCTGCCCACAGTGAGGTCATCATAAAGTTGATGACAGGTTCCCTTTAAAGAAAAAAAAGCCATTTGTCTGAGTATAGTATCTCTAGAAGAGGATACAGAGGTATAGCATTATACAGTACAACAGAGATAATTCATCCCTCCTACCTGGAGAAAAAAGAGAGAGAAAGGAGGACTATTCCTTATGCAACTTCTGGGAACTAATGTGATTCACTGCCTTTTACCTTGATGATCTGCGGATCAGCTTCAGTAAAGTACTGGGAATTTGTTAAAAGCTCTAGTCTCCCTTATTATATATCATCATTTTAACTACTACCACCAACATTTGCACCTAACGGTGCTGGCGTCACGAACCAGGGGCCCAGCCGCAAAAGCACCTAACACCAATTACCATCAAGGTCACCTCATCTTCCATCTGGCTGATGTTCCCTGCAACTGAGAGTGCCCCGGAGGATTTCGCATTTCATCCCATCCACTGTATGCCAGCCCAGGGAGGCATCTGCTAACCGTGAGTACATGAACTATTGCACCCATCGGCCCACCGTGGGCCTCACGTGTTTTTCCTGTGGTTTTGTATGCTACACCTGCACTTTAGGAGAAGTCAGGGCCATGTGTGATTTTCTCTGCCTGTACCTGTCAATCAAAATGCAGAGGGTGTGGCAGTTGCAGAGAAAGCAGGGCCCCGTTTGCATATAATAAAACATAATTTTTCTCAGCAATGCTAGCAGATATGAACATGGGACCAACACAGATGCCTTCAACTGCCAAGCGCACATGTAGCAAGTAAGCCCTTTAATTGTACAAGCGTATGAGAGAGTACTGAGGGATAGCTGAAGGTCTATGGAGGGGAATTTACCATTAACGACTTAAAAAAATATGGACTTCAGTGGAGGGGGGGGGGGGGGGGGGCGGCACTAAAGTGCCTAGGGCAGCATAAAATTTAAATACGGCCCTGGCTCCACAGCAGCACAGGATGTAGTGTCGCACATCACATTGCTGGTCTGTGTAAGAGAAGGAGAGGTGTAGCTCGAAATCTGCTGTGCTCCACCTCTTACACAGACCAGCAGAGCAATGTGTGACACTACATCCTGCTGCTGTGGAGTGCCGGAGGCTGAGCTGTAATCATTAGGAACTAGGTGAGTATTTTTTTCAACTTCCTGTGAAGGTGGCACTAATATGGGTATAGCTACTGTGAGATGGCACATATCTGGACATACAGATGTAGCAGGGGTAACACTCACACTCTTAACTCAAATTTCTTAACTCATCGCGTTATCGTGAAACAAAAGCCATTGAAAAGCAATTGCTTAACGCATTTAGTTTAGATAACATGTCTCATAAAGCATGTGTGTTAACCCTGCTACATCCATAACTACTGCGAGGGGGCACATATCTGGGCATAACTACTGTGAGGTGGCACATATCTGGGTGTAGCTGCTGTAAATGGGGCCCATATCTGGGTATAATACTGTGAGGGGCACATATTTGTTCATAGCTACTGTGAATAGGGCACATATCTGGGCATAAATACTGTGAAGGGGCACATATCTGGGCATAGCTACTATGAAGGGGGCACATATCTGGGCATAACTGCTGTGAAGGGAGCATCTCTGGGCATAACTGCCTTGAAGAGGACAGGTATTTGGACATAACTACTGTGAAATGGGCATAGATGTAGGCATAAGTGCTGTGAAGGGGCACATATCTGGACATAACTACTGTGAAGAGGGCATATATCTGGACGTATCTACTGTGAAGAGGGAACATATCTGGACATAACTGCTGTGAAGGGGGCACATATCTGGGCGTGCCTACTGTGAAGGGGGCACATATCTGGGCATAACTGCTGTGAAATGGGCACAGATCTAAGCATACTGTAAGTGCTGTGAAGAGGGCACGTATCTGGGCATAACTGCTGTGAAGTGGGCATCTCTGGACATAACTGCTGTGAAGGGGGAACATCTGGGCATAGCTACTCCGAAGGGGGCACAGTGTGGGCATTACTACTATGTGCAGGTACTACGGGGGAATAATTACTATGTGGGGGCATTAAGGGGACTGGGTGTGTATAGCTATGCTTTGGGCAGTGTTAGAGGTGTGACCTAATATGAAAAAAATATGTATACAGTACATATTGTAAACATATTGAACCATATTAAAAAGTTGTTTTTTTTTGCACGTATACGTTTTTATTGTATGTGTTTTTTTTGGGGGGAGCAGGTAAAGTTTTTGCACAGGGGCCCTCTGCTGTCTGTGTATGCCCCTGCCTCTAACTGTAGGGTAAGTTGCATGCAAAATGAAACTTGCCCCTTTCTGTGACTTGGCTGTGTTTTTTATTTTTTTCTTGTTTCAAAAGCTTTATTGAATAAGTAAGATCTGTTACATATAAATCTGGTCTTTAGGAAAGGAGGAGCAAGCCCCCAATGTACATGCATTGTCTGGGTAACAGTAGCAGGTATAGAACATTCAAAACATAACAACACTAAAGGATGTATGTTTACAGTGTAAATGTTTAATAACCTTTAAGTATTTCTTACCCGTATTCCTAGAGTAAAAGGACATAAGTCAAAGATATTGTCTGAGGCGAGTGGGGCAAGATGTGCAATCTAATGGAAGCCTCTGAAAGATCTCCATTTTTCCCAAATGGTTGAAAATTTGTGATGGGACCTATTTTCCCAAGCTGCTAACTCTTTGAATCTATATATAGAGTTGACTTTATTGAACCAATGTTCTAGGGAAGGGAGATCCTTTTTCAGCCAATGTGTCGGGATCAGGAGTCGGGCAGAAATAAGCAGGATTCTAAGGAGGGGGGAGGGTTTTGTCTCGTGATCCGGAAGTAGACCTAATAGGCGATGGGGTTAAATTAGAGTTGCAGATCTCATAACTTTTTTTGAAGATTTTACCCCACCAGTCGGAAATCAGGGGGCAGGTCCACCAAATGTGGAACATGGTTCCACGATCCTGCTCGCGTCTCCAACAGACGTCGGAGCTACCGTCTCCGTATCGACACGTAATGTCAGGTGTTTTGTACCACCTAGTTAACACTTTATATCCATTCTCTTGGATTCTAGTACATCTTGAAGAAGTATGTGGTATCATGAATAAGGCGGATAGCTCCTCAGGCGAGAAGTGTATATTTAAGTCTCTTTCCCATAAGTTTATAAAAGAGGGTTTAGGGGGTAGAATAGTTGTACTGAGGTACTTATAAAGTGAGGATATACAGACGTGGACAAAATTGTTGGTACCCTTTGGTCAATGAAAGAAAAAGTCACAATGGTCACAGAAATAACTTTAATCTGACAAAAGTAATAATAAATTAAAATTCTATAAATGTTAACCAATGAAAGTCAGACATTGTTTTTCAACCATGCTTCAACAGAATTATGTAAAAAAATAAACTCATGAAACAGGCATGGACAAAAATGATGGTACCCCTAACTTAATATTTTGTTGCGCAACCTTTTGAGGCAATCACTGCAATCAAACGCTTCCTGTAACTGTCAATGAGACATCTGCACCTCTCAGCAGGTATTTTGGCCCACTCCTCATGAGCAAACTGCTCCAGTTGTGTCCGGTTTGAAGGGTGCCTTTTCCAGACTGCATGTTTCAGCTCCTTCCAAAGATGCTCAATAGGATTGAGGTCAGGGCTCATAGAAGGCCACTTTAGAATAGTCCAATTTTTTCCTCTTAGCCATTCTTGGGTGTTTTTAGCGGTGTGTTTTGGGTCATTGTCCTGTTGCAAGACCCATGACCTGCGACTGAGACCAAGCTTTCTGACACTGGCTAGTACATTTCTCTCTAGAATTCCTTGATAGTCTTGAGATTTCATTGTACCCTGCACAGATTCAAGACACCCTGTGCCAGACGCAGCAAAGCAGCCCCAGAACATAACAGAGCCTCCTCCATGTTTCACAGTAGGGACAGTGTTCTTTTCTTGATATGCTTCATTTTTTCGTCTGTGAACATACAGCTGATGTGCCTTGGCAAAAACTTCGATTTTTGTCTCATCTGTCCACAGGACATTCTCCCAGAAGCTTTGTGGCTTGTCAACATGTAGTTTGGCATATTCCAGTCTTGCTTTTTTATGATTCGTTTTCAACAATGGTGTCCTCCTTGGTCGTCTCCCATGTAGTCCACTTTGGCTCAAACAACGACGGATGGTGCGATCTGACACTGATGTTCCTTGAGCATGAAGTTCACCTTGAATCTCTTTAGAAGTCTTTCTAGGCTCTTTTGTTACCATTCGGATTATCCGTCTCTTAGATTTGTCATCAATTTTCCTCCTGCGGCCACGTCCAGGGAGGTTGGCTACAGTCCCATGGATCTTAAACTTATGAATAATATGTGCAACTGTACTCACAGGAACATCTAGTTGCTTGGAGATGGTCTTATAGCCTTTACCTTTAACATGCTTGTCTATAATTTTCTTTCTGATCTCTTGAGACAGCTCTTTCCTTTGCTTCCTCTGGTCCATGTCGAGTGTGGTACACACCATATCACCAAACAACACAGTGATTACCTGGAGCCATATATATAGGCCCAATGGCTGATTACAAGGTTGTAGACACCTGTGATGCTAATTAGTGGACACACCTTGAATTAACATGTCCCTTTGGTCACATTATGTTCTGTGTTTTCTAGGGGTACCATCATTTTTGTCCATGCCTGTTTCATGAGTTTATTTTTTTACATAATTCTGTTGAAGCATGGTTGAAAAACAATGTCTGACTTTCATTGGTTAACATTTATAGAATTTTAATTTATTATTACTTTTGTCAGATTAAAGTTATTTCTGTGACCATTGTGACTTTTTCTTTCATTGACCAAAGGGTACCAACAATTTTGTCCACGTCTGTAGGTTTCTTCGGGGGGGGGGAGAGTTTTGGATGAGGCTTTCAAACCATGTAAGAGGTCTGAGAAGAGAGGACATGGGGATGTGTTTGTTTATATATGTCATCAAGAAGGAGAGCATATGGGGGTGAGAATCAATCCTGGGTATAGATGAGACAAGGACCTCTCTGTCTATGACACTTCCCTCGCTTCCTTGTAATAAGGAGAGGATTGGAATTTCGGACTCGTGTAGGGCTTTGGGGACACTTTGTCTAAGTTCTAAGGGAGCTAAGCCGACTAGGTCTCTGATCTGTACAAGAGGGGAGGGAGTGTACCTCGACAGTAGCTGATGACAAGAGATTGTGTTTAAAGGTTGAGAGTATATTGTTGTGGGTATCTACTAAGAGGACCCTAAGGGTTGTGAGGTAAGGAGGGGTTTCCATACCAATCCATGATTTGTGATCGGGTTTTCTGAACCAATCCAAGGCTCTGAACAGAAATATGGATTTGTTATATAATAGGGGGTTCGGAAGACTAATACCCCCCTGAATTCTAGGCCTCTGTAGGGTGTTAATGTTAATTCTTGCTTTGTTACCGTTCCATACAAAGGAGCGAATATATTTTCCCAGGGATTGGAAAAAGGAGATGGGAATAGGTATGGGAAGGAACTGGAGGAGGTAGTTCAATCTGGGCAGGATGAGAGACAAGACCATATTTTTACGTCCAAACCAGGAAAGTAAGGGGGGGTTTAGGGCTTCTATTTGGCATTTAATTGAATTCAATAGAGGGACATAGTTTAGATTATATAACGTGGTTGTGTCAGAGTGGATCTTGACTCCTAGGTATGTTATAAAGGGAGAGTCCCAGTTAAAGGGGGAAGAGATGATTAAATTGGATCTGAGTTTATGGTTGAGCCCTATACTGAGGATATGTGATTTTTTCATGTTTATTTTAAAGTTGGAGAGGTAACAGAATTTTTCCAGAATGGGGTATATGAGCTGGAGACAGGTTTCATGGTTGGAGGATATTATCAGGAGGTCATCAGCGAAAGCAGCAATTTTATGTTCCTGTTCGCCTAGCTTGAGACCTTTGATAGCTTTCTCTGAGCGTATGAGAATGAGAAGAGGTTCTAAAATCATGACAAATAACAGGGGGATAGGGGGCATCCCTGCCTAGTCCCATTTTTTATGGGAAAGGGAAGGGAGATGGTGTCGTTGATCAGCACCGACGCTGATGCACTGCTGTACATGGCTTGAACCGAGCGTAGGAAGGCGCTGGGAATACCAAATTGTTCCAAGGTACTGTACATGAAATTCCAATTAACCCGATCAAATGCTTTTTCGGCATCATGACCAGGGGAAGATGGAATTTTGATGCATGAAGTAAGGCACTTAATATCCTTGCCGTGTTGTCTTTACCTTCCCTTCCCTTCCCTTAATGAAGCCCATTTGGTCTCTATGAATAAGTTGGGGGAGTATAGGGCTAAGCGGTTAGCTAAGAGTTTAGCTAGCAGTTTTTAATCCAAATTTTATAGGGAGATGGGCCGGTAATTGCCACAATCGGTGGGGTCCTTCCCCTCTTTAGGGATAATGGTGATGGCTTCTTGAGTGATTTCCAAGGTCTCCACTCGTCCTCCCACCTGCGATATATCTTGTTTAATCACGGCTAAGTTGGAGTTTAATGGCTCCAGGACGGATGCTAGGGAAGATTATAGCAATTTTTTCAAGAAGGAGCGTGAGATTGGAAGGTCATCCGTGTCATCTTCACCTCCGGTGGCTTGATCCTGCAGCTTGTTTTGTTTTAAGTGCGAGGCGCGGGTAGGGGTCTGCGCCATCTTGGGATCTTTAGAGACGTGAAGAATAGCAGCTTTTTTAATAAATTTATCCATTTCACCAGAGGTAGGATTTTTTCTGTCTTGCGTAGCTTGATCTCCAGGTCTGGGGCCTCCAATTTTCACCATGATCTGAGCGCCAGTTTCTGCTAATGGAGCTACGGTGGTGATCTCATTAACGGAGCTATAGCTTCAAGTGTTCATGATGCTCAGTCGATAAAATCGCCCCTCTTTTAGTGCTTTTGTAAAATAGGTTACTGTCTCTTTAACTCTGATGATTGAATCTGTGGTAGTTCCTTGTGTGAAGATTATGACAGAAGTATAACGGTGAGTAGCAAGGAGGAGGAAGCGACTGTAAACTTTTCGAATTACATTTTCAGTAGGTTTTTCTGTGATCCGATTTTTTCTCTACGAAAATTCGCAACATCCGATTTTTCCTTCTACGAAAAATCGGAACAGACACAGGAGAGAGACAGCGGGGCTATAGCATGGATAGGTGCTTAGGACTCACCCGCTCTTGTGGTCTCGATCCGAATTCTCAGTGAGTACTCTGCCACCCGACTCTGTAATCGGAGTCTGTGCCACTAGATGAGCAGTGGACTGAATCGGTCCTGTTGTTATTAATATGCTCTGGATGCTTCTTTTATTCTGGGCCCGTTCGCAGTCACCCAGCGTCCGCCCTGTCCTCCTGCTTCCGTAAGCTGTAATATAAGGCAGTTCAGGTTGGTCGCTAATGTTCCTGAGCGGCGATGACACAAGGAGCTACCGGGGAACAGCTCCTAGGTTACGGCTGAGAGTCTAATTGAGCCCGGTGCTTTAAGCTGTTTAGTAGGCCGCAGCGTTCGGCCACTTCAGAACCCAATAAGGTTGGTATCTTCAGGTTCCGGGCAGTTTCCTGAGTCAGGATACAGTATTTTTAGGCTAGGCAATCTCAATTTGGTAGAGTTATGCCAAATAGTATAGTTGTTTACAGAGCTCCTCCAAGCTGCTTCCACTCAGCTCTGCAGCTAGCTCCGCCCCCCACTTGGCTGTGTTTTTACGGCCAAGTCACAGCTGTAAAATGATTAGGACGTTGGAGACAGGTCACATGCACTGTACTTTTTTATTGCCATCACTCACCACATGTTGCCATGTAGCCCCAGCCTTACTCCTAGTATGAAAATGGTCCTCTTGGAAAAATGTATAGAAATGAGTTCTCATTCCAAAGAAAATAGTGTGGTGCTTCTAATGCCACTGATAGATATCCTATAAGTCAGTTCTTAACCTTTTAGACAGACCTTAAGACATACTTTAGGATTAATATGATGTAAGGAGTGATGGATAAAGTCTTAAATTCTGTAAGTCTAACATTCTAAATCAGACCTTCAGACATGGTCGACCTGTGGTAGTGATGATACTCACCTGGTCCCGCCGCTGCATCTGGTCTGGATTGCTCCCGATACAGCAATTGCACTTTCTGTGAATGAATTGCCGACTAGGTTTTGCCAGTTGAGGGTGTGTTTCCACACAGTCTGATACCAGCATGGATTGGACAATGCCAGACTACCCTACACCCATTTGGTAATTTATTCATAAATGTCTAGTAGGCTTAGCCCCTTCAGGACCCTGCCATTTTTCACCTTAAGGACCAGGCCATTTTTAGCAAATCTGATATGTGTCACTTTATGTGGTGATAACTTTAAAACGCTTTTACTTATCCAGGCCATTCTCAGATTGTTTTCTAGTCACATATTGTACTTCATGGCAGTGGTAAATTTGAGTCAAAATATTTCATTTCAATATTACAATATTTTTATTCAGAAGAACCTGCGCTGACGTGACCACACTCACCACGTGGTGAGCGCGATGAGGTCAGCGCAGGTCCTTTTGCAGGTCTGAATCCAAATTTCCTCACTCTTCATGGTAACAAATCGCATTTTTTATTGCTTTAGAGCCAAAGCCTGGGGTCCAGCAGTATCCAGGTAGGAGCACCATGACACACATAAACAAACATTTAGGCCGCACTACACCACTTGGCATTCCTACACCTAAGACGCATTATAGAGAGGGCCCTGGGGTGAGCCTGCCCGTTGCACAGCCAGCCAGCCCTGTGATGTCACAGCCCTATAAATAGCCTCAGCCATCTTGGATTCAGCCATTTTCCAGTGTACTAAGTGCAGGGAGAGACATCAGCAGGCACTAGGGACAGTGTTACAAAAGACTTTAAAACTTTTGTACTCCCCTGTGTAACTTTGAAGTCAGCCAGTGGCAGATCATGCATGACACCTGCCGTTTGCTCAGGCCCTTTGAGGAGGCCACGTTATTTGTCAGTCGTCAAGAGTACGGGATGAACAACGTCATTCCACGGCTTTATATCCTGGAACAAATGCAGGTAAATCTGGCTGGTCAGAGGACTGGAGACGTGATGCCTAGAACTCTCGACCACATGAGCCCTGTGAGGGCTAAACTGGAGGAGGAGGATTAGGACATTGGAGCACAAGAAATGTGTAGCAAAATGGGTGTCTTTTTTACACAAGTGACAGGAGAGGAGGAGAAGGAAGAGCTACAGGGTGATGAGGAAGAGGAGGCAGAGGACCCAGACACACCATGGCAGTATGCAGTGAAGATGGAGGCAGGGAGTACCTCAGAGTCACTTGCGCAAATGGGCCGATGCATGCCTTTTTGCTTGCGTAGTGACAGCCGAATTGTTACCATTAAGCAAAGGGATGACCTCTGGCTCTCCACCTTATTGGACCCTTGCTACCGGTCCAAAATGGGGGCCTTTTTTACACCCACTGAGAGGGAGAACTGAACTACTATAGAGACATCCAATGTAGTCAGTTGGCCGCTGCCTATCTGCGCCATCGTCCATCCTCTCGCAGTTCTGACCGAGGGGGCCCTCTGCGCTCGCATTCCTCTGCCACAGCTGATTTGGCAGGGTGGGGCAGTAGGAGCAGTTCCAGCTCCATCAGCAGCAACTTGAGTCTGGAGTCGCTGATGAGCAGCTTTTTTCACCCGCCTAGTAAAGAAACTACTCATCAGCAGTAGCTACACCTGGAGCAGGACCTGAACCAGCAGGTGGTGGCATACTTGAACAGCAGCCTGCCACCCCACATTGAAGATCTGCTGGACTACTGTGCAGCCAAACTAGATTTGTGGCCGCAACTGGTAGAGTTTGCCCTGGAAAAGCTGTCCTGCCCAGCCAGTAGTGTGGCATCAGAGCGGGTGTTTAGTGCGGTGGGGGCCATAGTTACTTGCCTGTACACCCAAAATGTGGAGAGACTGACGTGGATTAGCCAGGATTTCCACCCACCAATGCCTGATGCATCAGACTAGATGATCCTTGGTGACACACCAACACTTCAACAAAAGAGACTGGTTTCTTCTGGTTACCTGACTCAGCTACTATTGTGATGTTGCCACCCACCTGATACCATACATCTGATGCCAAGTGCTCCTTCTTTTACCCACCATCTTCAGCTGGTACTGGTATTGCCACCCACTTCCACACTCTGTCACAGGGTCACTCTATGGTCTCCTGATGCTGCTGCCACTTCCACACTATGTCAACTTGCACTCTGTGGTCTCCTGATGCTGCTTCCACCTCCACCCTATGTCACGTAGCCAATCTGTGGTCTCCTGATGCTGCTGCCACCTCCACACTGTCATTGTGCCACCCTGTGGCCTCCTCCTGATGTTGCCACCTTCACACTTTGTCATTGTTCCACTCTGTGGTCTCCTAATGCTGCTACTGCCACCTCCACACTGTCATTGTGCCACTCTGTGGTCTCCTCATGCTGCTACTGCCACCTGCACACTGTCATTGTGCCACTCTGTGGCCTCCTGATGCAGCTGCTGCCACCTCCACACTGTCATCATGCCACTCTGTGACCTTCTCCTGATGCTTCCGCCACCTCCACACTCTGTCATTGTGCCACTCTGTGGCCTCCTGATGATGCTGCTTCCACTTCCACGCCGTCATTGTGGCACTCTGTGGCCTCCTCCTGATGCTGCTGCCACCTTCAGACTCTGTCATTGGGCCACTCTGTGGTCTCCTCATGCTGCTTCCACCTCACCTCTATGTCATAGGGTAACTCTGTGGACTTCTCATGCTGTTCCCACCCTCCACACTTCATGACTGGACCACTATTTTGCCTTTCGGCCTGGCTGACATAATCATTTATTTGACCCTTCTGATCTGTCAGAAGGAAGGAAAAATGAGACGCACAATGGATCCTGTCTATGTAACAGCTGTAAGGCCTACATGACATGGTCTCTATTTTGCATCAGAATTTGCTTATGATTTGTTAGCCAAAAGCAGAAGTGGGTACAAAACACAGAAGACATGCAAATATTCCATTCACGCGTCATCTCTGTTTTGCATCCAATCCTGTTTTTTTGGGGGCGTTAGCAATACTGATGGATTACTGACAAAATGCTGACCAAGTGAAGACGGCTGTAATACAGACAGACAGTATTCGTGTATTGGGGGTTATTCTTCTGATGGATCAGAGGAAGGGCAAAATAATCAGTGACATCAACACAAACTTACTGCTGACACCCTCTCCACTCTGTCAGGGGGGGAGGGGTTGGGGGTTCTACTTGTATAAGCGTTTTATTTGGAATCAGCTGCTGATGGTGTAAAATGAGTGTGCTTCTTCTTGACGCTAACATTGACCTATAAGGCTGTGTTCACACTTGAGTTATTTGGTCAGTTTTGGCACCGTAACGGCCCAAGTAAGTGAAGTGTGCAGCGATTCTAAGAGTGATGCCTGTCATCTGCATGTCATACTGACTCACAGTATTGTTTCACTACCATAGCAGACTCCCTATACATGTTACTGAAAGTCACAGTGTTCTAGACCACTATAAAGACTCTCTAAAGCCAGGTAATAGCCAATTCATAATGCGATTCAACACGAATAAATGCGAATCAGACCAAATCTTTTTGAAAAATTTGACGAACCGGACTAATCAAATTTTTGAGAAATTCACTCACCTCTAACTACAATGTTAGCAAACAAGTAAGTCTGGGACAAGGGTCATGTTAATGGGATGGGTAGAGAAAGCAAGCACTAGGCTCGCCTCTCCTGGTTTGCATTACCCAGCACCATATGTCCCATTTAGTCATTGTTATGGGGTCCATTGCCTCTACTTATGCACCTTTTAGTTGTTGATTTAGTTTGTGATTATTCACATGTTTACACTAATTAAATTATATACAGTATTATTATATTGTATATTCTTTGTAATTTTATTTCATGATTGCAATTTTTTTTATTATATTTACTTTTATGGAGGAAACCATTCTGCATGAACTGCTCTGATATACACTGAGGAACAGAGGTATTTGAACACCCTGCGATTTTTCAAGTTCTCCCACTTAGAAATCATGGAGGAGTCTGAAATTCACATTGTAGGTGCATTCCCCTCTGAGAGATGGAATTGAAAAAAAAATATTCAGTCAATCACATTGTATGATTTTTAAAGAATTTATTTGTCTTGTACTGTTGAACATTAATATTTGAACACCTGAGAAACAGCAAGAATTCTGGCTCTCAGACCTTTTACTGTGCCTTTAAAAAGTCCACCTCTACTCCACTTATTAATCTATCTTAGTAGCACCTGTCTGAGCTTTTTAAAGACACCTGTCCACCCCACAGTCAGTTAGACTCCAACTACTACCATGGGCAAGACCAAAGAGCTGTCAAAAGACACCAGAGACAAAAATGTGGACCTCCACAAGGCTGGAAAGGGCTATGGGGCAATTGCCAAGCAGCTCGGTGAAAATAGATCAACTGGTAGAGAAATTGTTAGAAAATGGAAAAGGCTTGTCAGTCTCCAACGGACTGGGGCTCCATGCAAGTTCTCAACTCAGGGGGTATCACTGATGATAAGAAAGGTGAGGAATCAGCCCAGAACTACAAGGGAGGAGCTGGTCAATGACATGAAGAGAGCTGGGACCACAGTTTCAAAGGTCACTGTCGTTAGAACACTACGCCATCATGGTTTCAAATAATTCATTGCACGGAAGGTTCCCCTGCTCAAGTCATCACATGTCCAGGCCCGTCTGAATTTTGCAAATGACCATCTGGATGATCCAAAGGAGGCATGGGAGAAAGTCATGTGGCCATATGAGACCAAAGTAGAAGTTTTTGGTCTAAACTTTTGGAGGAAAAAGAAGGATACGTTGCATACCAATGTAACGGGGTTTTGAGGGCGCCCCCTAGTGTCTTTGGGGTCCCTAAACCTAGTTAACTCACTATGCCTGACAGGCGGATCCTAAGCCTCCGCTATCTGGGAGCTGGGGTACATGTCTGCGGCAGTGCCTCCACCCAGTGGAGCATCCGGGGTAGGGATGTGGGGTCCCACTGGGAACATACTTGGTGCAATGAGACTGACACAGCCTAACTGGAATTGACTTTATATAGTAAGCAGCAAATTAACCAACATACATAGGAAAATACAATAGAGTAATACAGGTAACAATGCAATGTGGATTTTCCTCACCCACCCACAAGCACGCCTGTATCCCACCCCCTTATCTTCGCCCTAGTGGCCGTTGGTGCACATGGGAGAGTTGGGGCCCTTATAAGTCCTGCTCTGCAGGGTCACTGAAGCAGCCTGAGCTGTGTAATGTCCGTCACTGGACCTCAGAGTCTTTACTGTGAGTGAGGAGACAGGTGCCCTGTGGTGATACAGGGAGAGGTTTGGCTTACCCTCACAACACGATTAGCCAGGTCAGTCAGCAGCAGTCTCCTCTCACTGGATTCACCAGACGTCTGGACTCAGTGCTTGTCTTTGCCAGCAGGTCCCTCTCTCAGCAGGTGTGATCTTGGGTGAAGCAGGTTCTCTCAGCAAGGTTCCATCTCTGTGCTGCAGTCTCTCACAACATGTCCTTTTTCTGGCTGAGCATGTAGTAACTTCCAGAAAACTTCCAGGACCTGCGATGATGTCACAATCATGTGACCAATGCTCAATGTTTTATTAACAGCATACTGAGTCCATCTGCCATCTACTGGGCGTTTCAGATAATGCAGCCTGTGTAACTTCACAGGGTTACACCAAGAACACCATCCCTACTGTGAAGCATAGGGGTGGTAACATCATGCTTTGGGGGTGCTTTTCTCCAAAGGGGACAGGACGACTGCACTGCATTAAGGAGAGGATGAATGGGGCCAATTATTGTGAGATTTTGAGCAACAACCTCTTTCCCTCAGTCAGAGCATTGAAGATGGGTCGTGGCTGGTCTTCCAACATGACAACAACCCGAATCACACAGCCAGGATAACCAAGGAGTGGCTCCGTAAGAAGCATATCAAGGTTCTGGATTGGCCTAGCCAGTCTCCAGACCTAAATCCAATACAACATATTTGGAGGGAGCTGAAACTCTGTGTTGCTTAGAAATAGCCCTGAAACCTGACAGATCTAGAGGAGATCTGTGTGGAGGAGTGGGACAAAATCCCTGTTGCAGTGTGTGCAAACCTGGTCAAGAACTACAGGAAACGTTTGACCTCTGTAATTGCAAACAAAGACTTCTGTACCAAATATTAACACTGATTTTCTCAGGTGTTCAAATACTTATGTTCAGCAGTGCAAGACAAATCATACAATGTGATTTCCTGAATTTCTTTGTTTAATTCTGTCTCTCAGAGTGGGAATACACCTACAATGTAAATTTCAGATCCCTCCATGATTTCTAAGTGGGAGAACTTGCAAAATTGCAGGGTGTTCAAATACTTCTGTTCCTCACTGTAAGGAACTTCAGGTACCAGATGAATAACTGATTTATAATATACTGTAGGTGTTTCCTTTCATTGTAATGTTGCCCACTGATAATAATGAGATGACTGCTGATAACTGATAGAATTGATCTCTCTGGATTTCTTTATTTATATAAAAAAGAAATAGTCATCCCCAATATAACGTCTAACCCAGATCAACCCTTTACAACCAGGCATATAGCCTGGTAGGGTTCTGGAGCACCAGAAGCGTCGCTGGAGTAGGGCTCAATCCACATAAACCCACTTCTTGGTATTTATAAAGGTTAACATTTTCACAACGCCACTACCTACAAATAAAATATATGTTTTAATCAGCATCAGCAACCCTAGCAGGCTAGATGCCTTGTTGTATAGGGTTGATCCGGGTGACAGAGACGCTTGACAAGTGCTCTTAATCTTCAATGAATGCTGTGAAATTCAGAAGAGTGGTCACGTGACTGTGCCCTCTCTGGAGACTGTATTTTCACTGACATCACGATCAGGCCTTTCTGGAAGTTTGGCAACCCTGACACCACCAATATCCAGCCAGTCGAGGTTTGATTTCCATTTTCCTCCCCAATCAAAATAAAGTAGCAGAGGCACAAGTAAACCTCTGTGCCTCTGTATCCTCATGGCTTAACAGCTTTATCTAGAGACCACAATCTTGGCCCTTTATAGTCAGTAGCAAACCATATGGCATCTGGAAAAAGCCAAGGTGATCATAAAAAATTATATGGACCCTGCTGTTTGGATAACGGTGGAATATTGCATATTTTGTAATCTGTCACCAATGTGTATCTCAAGACAACTCCATTTGAATTATTTTATAGATGAGATTGGTAGTATTTGTTCCGATTTGTAACTGGTGCTACACTGATACCTTAGGTTTTGTGTAATGATAAGGTATGCCATGGGACAGCTCATACAATATCAGTTTTCCATTCTCTTGGACCAGGGCAAGCTGAAAGTAGACACAATTTTAAAGTATCCACTAAATCTCCAAGGAATTGGTTTGTGTACTGATGCAAAAAGAGTTTTTGGATCTTACATCTCTTAATACTTAAAACTAGTGTTGAGCGAATCGAAGTGAAACAAATTGGATTCAATCTGAATTTCAGTAAAAATGTGATTTGCCACGCAAATCTTGCAAGTGGTGAGATGTGAAAACACCACATGACCACGCTGACCGGGCGCAGGCGTGCGAGATTTAGCGCTTTTACTTCAGTCAAGATGGTCATGACAGCCTCTCCGCAAGCAAATGGATGAGGTAAGTATGTGTTTTTTTAATTACACCCTCAAAGGCCTCAATGTGACTGTCAGATGCCGTTTTTAGTGTTTAACACGGCATCTGAGGGGTTCAATGATGGGGTGGCGGCGTGATCACTATTTTCGATCATTGCGCCCGCTACATACAATGGAATGTGATTAGTGACAAAGTAATTCGTAGCATATCGGATTTCTTTGTGAACTTTGGCGAAGCAGCCAAATCAAATTTTTTATAACTTTGCTCATCTTTACTTGAAAGATTTACTTTTAACTTTCCTTCAATGTTCTGCTCTAGAAAATGCAGTTTCCGTAGAAAATCTTTTGCTTTACTACAGTAAATTCAATTAAAACCATTACCGTGCAAAACAATTATTGGTGCTTGAAATATTCTGCTTTCATGTTTTTCTCCATATTTGCCAACATATTTGCTTGTGTCCAAGTTTTCAATTTTTATTTTTTATTTTGCTTGTGTGTCTACATTTCTCATATTCTTCCAGTATTTGGCAGGTTGGGTGGTCTTGCCTATGTGTGTTTGTTTGCATTCTTTCCTGAATTGGTTGGCATATGTTAGTTTATTAGTTGACTTGTTGTACTGATAAATATTTTATCCATTTTGTTGCCATTTGGTAAATTTTCAAATCTGCTGAACGCTTCCTCAACGTAGAACTGTCCAATATTTTGTGCTCTCATCGGTAAAACAGATGACATGGACGCCAGCCAAGTGCGAATCTAACCTGCCTACTGAATGGACGTTCCCGGGGCACTTTTAGCTATTACAACTTAACTGCTATCAGCTTTATTTTCCACATAATTGCATAGGTATTTAAAAGAAACTGTAATACTGTGGTAGAGTATAGATTTCCATGTTCTGCCTACATGTAGGATGAGGTTGTACCGCTATCAAACTTTTTAACATCCTCCTTCAACAGAGAAATACTCATACATTTGCTATTGGGTCCCTATCGCTGTTTAGAAGTAAAATATCTAACAATTCTATTTTTACTGTTCTTCAATGACAATATAATTAGTGTTGAGCAAATTAAAGTATCCAAAGTGAACTTTGATCCAAATTTCAGGAAAAATTTGCTGCGAAGCGGAATTTTCTCGCACTTCATGGTAACTAATCAATGTTAAAAAAAACCCTAAAAACTCACCATTTTTGCGCGAAGAGGTCATTGCGGCCATATTGATTGCAGAAACCCACTTGAAATCTCACACAGGATGGCGTGTGCGTCACCGCGCTGGCCAGGTGCGGTGACATCATCAGTGATGACGTCACCGTGTCTGGCCAGTGTGATGACGTCATCAAGTCCGCGTGGTGTCTTTAATCAAGATGGCCATAATGGCCTCTCCACGATCAAATAGATAAGGTGAGTATGTTTTTTTAACTGGATTAGCCCCTGAAAGGCTTTAATTTTAATATTAGATGCTGCCATCAGTGATAAACACAGCATCTGAGGGGTTCAATGACAGGTGGCCCAAACGCCATCTCCCGTCATCATGCCCACATACATAGGAATGCACTTCTTGACAAACTAAGACTACACGCCATGGATCTGCTAAAAACGCTTCTGTTACAATAATACAGCCGCATGCAACAGTCATGAACGGATCCGGTTGTATTATGTCTTATATAGCCATGATAGATCCGTCATGAACACCATTGAAAGTCAATGGGGGACGGATCCGTTTTCTATTGTGTCACTTCAGTCTTGCTACGCACCAAATCACGGACAGAAAAACGCTGCTTGCAAAGTTATTCTGTTCGGGATGGGAGCGCAACCAAATGGAACAGAATGCATTTTACAGGGCTCCAGACTAAAAAAATTATCAAGGAGCCATTGGATCCTAGTCTGAAAAATTTAGTCGCCAAATTTACATTTTTAGTCTCCAAACTTAAAAGATATATAATTACGGTATAATAAAAAAAAATAAAAAACACGTCTTACCTAGGGTTGTCACGATACCAAAATTTTGACTTGATTTCGATACCATAAAAAAGTATTGCGATACTCGATATCACGTGAAAAAAATAAAACACCAAAAAAGCCGAGTACATTCCACATTTTATGGAACGTCTGGACCATAATAGAACAGTCCGATCTTAATTTTGGTCGGGACAAGGTGACAAAAAAATAGCAAATAGCACGTTTTTTATATTTTTTTCTGTTACGGCGTTCACCGCATAGGAGATTTTTTTTTTATATTTTAGTAGTTCGCACTTTTTCGGGCGTGGCGATATGTAATTTTTTTAATTGTTTGTATATTTTATATGTAAAATTAGGCAAGGGAGTGATTTAAACTTAATATTTTCGCATTTGTTTTTTTAACCTTTTTTTTTACTTTTCTTTAATAACTATTTCCCCCTTTAGAGGCTAGGACCTGGGATCTTTCATCCCTTGTCCTATTCACCCTGATAGAGCTCTATTAGGGTGAATAGGACTTTACACTATCCCTGCTGCTCTGTGCTTTGTGCACACAGCAGCAGGGAGCTGACTATGGCAGCCAGGGCTTCAGTAGAACCCTGGATGCCATGGTAACCGATCGGAGCCCCAGGCTTACACTGCTGGGGCTCCGATCAGAACTGCCACTGTCACCGATGATTATAATACATTTAGCAATGCGCCGCACAGACCTGTCACTTACCAGTAGGAGGAGCTCCCGGGCGGTCACAGACAGCGCAGCAGGTAAGTATGATGCTTCTAATATTGCTAAGTATCCATGGGAACCAGGACTGCAGTAGCGTCCTGGTTGCCATGGTTACCGATCGGAGCCCCAGCGATTAAACTGGGACTCCGATCAGAACTCTCCGCTGCCACCAATGATGGGGGGGGGGGGGGGGAGAGGGGAGGCCGTACACTGTGCCACCAATGATGTTAATACAATAGAGGGAGGGAGGGGGGCCGCACACTGTGACACCAATGATATTAATACAATAGAGGGAGGGAGGGGGTGCCGCACACTGGCCACCAATGAAATTAATACAATAGAGGGAGGGAAGGGGGGCCGGGGGGGCGCACACTGTGCCACCAATGATATTAATACAATAGAGGGAGGGAGGGGGGGACCTGAAAAAAAAAACGGCGTGTGCATGAGGCCTAAGTCCTATTATGATATACAGATGTAAGGAAACAAAAAACACAGATGCGCGCCAATGTGTGAATACCGTACAGACAATAGGCACTAAACCCCCAATGCTAGCTGACCAGACTTAACAGTGAAAAATCTACAGGGTCCAGTCCAAACATTCACTTGAGTTGCCGTTTCCTCCTGCTGGATACTATGGAACCAAAGACCAGATGCAGGATGCAAGTAGTAAGTAAAAATAAAAAGGGACACTACTATGTAGTTTATTTTAAAAAAATACGGTAAAAACTATATGAAAGAAAGTAACACGTTCATTCATCAGACCTGATTAGGTCCCTATCTGATCCCCTTTTTTTGTGGATTCCATGTGGACTCAATCATTTCTATGCACTATTTTGTCAACTATGTGCTGTCCGTGACTATGTGCTGTCCGTGACTATGTGCTGTCCGTGACTATGTGCTGTCCGTGTGGTAGTTCTGCACCTTATAGAACATGTACTATTCTTTTAAGTTTTGCAGATAAGAATGTAAGTATTGCGCATGAGTCAAAACCTAGAGATCAGCCTCTGTGTTGTCGCTGTACTGGTGATGTGGCACAGTGAGGCATTATGGATGGCACAGCGAGGCAATGTGGATAGTATTGGGGCACAGTGGGGCACTATGGATGACACTGTGGAGGGCACACTATGGTTGGCACAGTGTGGCAATATGGATGGCCATGTGAAGGGCACTGTGGGCACACTGTCGATGGTACTGTGGGGAACAGTGGATGGCACAATGGGGGCACTATGGATGGCACTGAGGGGCACACTGAATAGCACTGCAGGGGATAATCTCGGTGGCACTGTAGGAGGTATGGTGGATGGCACATTGGGGCACTATGGCTGGCATTGTGGGGGCTATTGGGCACACTTTAGGTACAACTGTGGGGCACTGTGGATGGCACTGAAGGATACACTGGATGGCACTGTGGGGAATCTACAGTTATGACATCTAACAGTTATAATTCCCTGAATAACAAATACAACTAGCTAAACAGTTCTGCATAAAATAATGTCCCTGAAACAAAGGTAGATCTCTCACCAGATAGGCTTTTACAAGGATGGTGGAGTTTGAGAAGGAGACATGCATAGCTCTGTACTGTGTCCTGGAGACTTCTCTTTCCCAGAATCCTTTGCACTCCCACAATGCTTTCCACCACCTGCAATGCAGCAGTCTTTGTAACAAGAAAAACAAAGTGTAATACAATTTAACACAGTTAGATGGTGCTATAACCACATTCATCACTACAGGAATACCAAAACGAAGGCAGATTTAATCTGAAATCATTTTCCCTAACCTTGCAGAACACTATGGATGGCACTGTTATGGGAGTGCAGTATGATGTTGATTTTACAGTGGAATTTTGGCATTTCAATAAAAGACAGCAGTGAGGATTGCGGAGTGGCAGGTTATAACCATGGCCAAGCCAAGAGGGGATCCTCCCCGTGGCCTCCCATTTAAATGAATTGGAGGCAGAAAGGATATTGCAGCTGGTGGGTTTTCGGCAAAATTCAGCCTACGATGTGAATGGCCCCTAATAGGGTTCATGCGCATGGCTGTATTCAATTTGCAGTCATGGATCTGCATTGTCTGTGTGCTTTCAGCATCCCTATGTCTTTCCCGCAATAGATAGACACTAGCGGGATTCATGTGTGGGTGTAGTAACTTGGTCACGGGGATAGAGTCGGCGGAGCTCCTGCAGACTGATCAGTGTGGGGTGGGGTCAGTATGTGACTCATCATTCTGCAGAGCAGCCATGTAAACAGGAAGTAGTGAAAGTGGACAGACCTGCCAGGATAGTCTGATGACCAGACAGGGGAAGGAAAGCACAGCCATGAAAAACATGTATTGGGGTATATATGCATGGTGAGGGGTGTTAGAAGCGCATACAAATAATTTCAATTTTGGGAGCAGACATAGTACATAAGACAACCTCTTTTAGCATGAGAGACAGTTTTAGAGTACACTAGTATTGGTTTCCTTGCATAAATAGCAACCTCTTAATAGTATTTATGCCTATGTATTATGTATTTCAATTATTGCAACTTTTGTACTCCTCCTCAGCTAAAATACTCAAAAATGGTAAGAGGAATATTTTAACTCTCCTGGAAAAAAATGTTGCTTGAAACTGTGTCTTGATATTTTTGCATGTGGTACTACTCATATTCTGCACTTTAGTAAAGAGAGTCTTGTTTACTGATACCAATTGGCCTGGACACTGACTGCATTACCATTCACCTGCTATTGCATTTGCTTCCACACCCCTTCTGTCCACTCTGCAAAAAAAAATTAACACCAATGGCTATTTATCTACCACCAGACAGGAGCCCGAAAACCAGCATATTTCCTGCTATCACTGCACAGCCCCAGGAGGTATCCATGTGTGGATTGCCAATGTGATCTGTGTGTTTAATAATCAATGGTAGAGTTACTACCACTCCCATCATCTACTTGCTCCACGTGGGCCAGCTGCACAGGCTCCAGTAGCAGGATTCATCCATCTAATGTGAAATTGTCCCCGATTAAGACAATGCTGCACAGAAGTGCAAGATCTTATAAATAAAGTCTATGCAACTAAACTGCAAAGAGTTCCATTATTGTAGATTCTCGGGCTGTACTGAAAATACCTGTACAGGTAAATAATTTTTTTAGCTATTCTCCAGTTATTATATTTGGCCCACAAGCTAATCAAATTCTATTGGAAATCCCAGTCAACACCCACTTTGTTTGAATATACTGCTAAAGTAAACCTATACCTACGTCTTGAAAAATGTGTCTGTTGGAAATGTAACTGTCTGCATAGATTTGATACAATCTGCGGTCCATGGTTAAATTCACCCGGCCCTGCCCCCCTAACCTTATTAACAGAACGATTTCCTGAACTTCCACAAGGGTTGACAGTGAGGATGAATGGCTATACATGATTTTCCTTCTTAATCAAATTGTAGATGTATCTCCCAGTGAAGTGCTGGTTAAAAAATTGTTATGTAAACTCTCTTGACATATGTAATATTCTGTAATATATTGATACTATGTAAAATGGCGAGTGGGGGGAGGGGGAGGATTGTTTGATATGTTATTGCTTATTTAAAGGCTATGTACACCTTTTGAGGCATTTTTCATGATTGCATTTTACTCATTTTGTGCTAAAAATATTTTTTTCATTTAGTCACTGCTTGTTACTATTGATGATCTATTCGTAGGATGGGTCATCAATATCAGATCGGTAGGGGTACGACTCCTGGCACCCCACCCTGATCAGATGTTTGAATACAAGGCAGTGCTTATACGAATGCTGCCTTCTCTGCTCTGTATCACTGCTTGCCGCAGAAATTGCGGGATGTGGCCAAAAGAAGTCCTCTTCTATGCCTTTCTGTGACTCTTTCCGATATCTCTGTATCTCTGTTGCAACCTGCTGATAACACTCTGTGACACTAATCTCAGTGGCCACTTCCATCTGAGAACATCCTTCTTGAAGCTTTGCAATGGCGAGGTACTGTTAGGTGCCATCTTGGTCTCATGATGTCAAAATGTGAACAGCATGATGAGGAGGACTATTTAAATACCAATTCTATTTAAACCAAGAAATGTATTGGGCGATTCATGGATCAAACACCTAGTAACATAGTAACATAGTATATAAGGCCGAAAAAAGACATTTGTCCATCCAGTTTGGCCTGTTATCCTGCAAGTTGATCCAGAGGAAGGCAAAAAAACTGTGAGGTACAAGCCAATTTTTTCAACTTATTTGCTTTCTCCTCATCGCTCTCTGCAACTCCTCCCTCATTACTCTGTAGAGGGCTGACACCTTTAGAGTTATACTTTTTACCATTTATATTGAATAACATTTTAGGGTTAGTTTTGCTCTCTTTGGCAATTAATCTCTATAGTTTGGCTGCTTTTATTTGTTTTTTTTACATATTCTGTTTTTTGCCTTATAGTTTTTCAGTGTTTCCTCGCTCCCTCCTGTTTTAGTGATTTAAATGCTTTCTTTTTGTCATTTATTGCTTTCCACATTGGTTTCTTCTTGTTCCTTAACCTTTTATTCCAATAAGGTACGGATGTAGCAGGATTAACACACATGCTTTATGAGACATGTTATCTAAACTAAATGCAACTAAATGCGTTAAGCAATTGCTTTTCAATGGCTTTTGTTTCAAGATAACGCGATGAGTTAAGAAATTTGAGTTAAGAGTGTGTGTGTTACCCCTGTATGTACCTCTCACAATTAGATTTTAGGATGCTTTAAAAAATATCCCATTTTGTGGCTGTATTTTTATTTTCGAGGACTTTGTACCAGTTAATTAGACCTATGGCCTCTCTTAGTTGGCTAAATTTAGCTTTTTTGAAGTTTGGTATTTTTGTTCCTTCCTGAAGAAACACTCTTTTGAATGATAATTGGAAGGTTCAGTATGGCTGTCCCTCTAGTCAGGGCCTGAACTAGTTGGTTCAGGTAATTGTCTTTGGTTATTGCGAAGAACCTGTTTCCTTTATGAGATATACAAGTTTCAGTTTCCCGGTCTATATCTGGGTA
This sequence comes from Bufo gargarizans, assembly GCF_014858855.1. Classification (NCBI taxonomy): domain Eukaryota; kingdom Metazoa; phylum Chordata; class Amphibia; order Anura; family Bufonidae; genus Bufo; species Bufo gargarizans. The sequence continues at coordinate 446,764,521 of NC_058081.1, forward strand.
GTTGAAGTCCCCCATAATAACCACCTCATTATGTTTTGCTGCCTTGTCTATCTTATTTAGCAGTAGATTTTCTGTGGACTCTGGTAGGTGTTTTATAATAAACTCCTATTAGTAATTTATTATTGTTTTTGCCTCTGTGTAAACGGATCTGTCCCCATTGACTTACATTGTAAGTCAGGACTGATCCATTTGGCTCCACATTGTCAGGCGGACATCAAAACGCTGCAAGCAGTGTTTTGTTGTCCGCCTCCAGAGCAGAATGGAGGCTGAATGGAGGCAAACTGATGCATTCTGAACGGATCCTTATCCATTCAGAATGCATTGGGGCTACACTGATCCGTTTGGGGCTGCTTGTGAGAGCTCTGAAACGGGTCTCGCAGGCGGACCCAGAAACGCCAGTGTGAAAGTAGCCTTACATGACATAAGAATTAAACCTCAAAGATGGAGGCCAAGATAAGGTCATATTGTCCCTCCTACCAAAGTCCTCCTAACAGGGAAGTCAGGAGAGAGAGGAAGCACAATGACCCACCTTATAACCCTTTTCAAATACATGTCAAAATAAGAATGCAGCTCCATGATGAGGTTCTCCAAAAAATAAGAATAGGAATAAGGGGCCAAGCATTGTTTACACAAAAATAAAATAAATTCCAGGAGTCCAAAGGTTGATGAGCTTGTCATCCGTAATGAATAAGTAGAGTACGTGGAGCAAATTACATACAGCATGGTTGTGTGTCCCTCCTTCTCTACTTAACCTGTCAATTCAACATTTAGCCCCTTTGGTTTCAATGTCTGTAAATGATATATCCAGAAGAGTTCTTTCTTTAGGAGCAAAGCTGTCCTATCACCATCCCTTCTGTAAACCAGGATCTGTTCAAGTATCCTAAATCTTAGGTCTTTCTATGTATGTTTTCCCTCAGTAAAAAGATTGGAGACTGGTAAATCTTCACAGGTAGTATATCTATGGTGATTCAATCTGCTTTTAAGATCCTAACTAGCCTCTTCTATGTATAATAAATGGCAGGGGCATTCCAGAAGGTATACGACATAACTGCAATCACAAGTTAAGTATTGTTTAAGTTTGAATATTGTCACAGAAATAGGGTGTGCAAAATGATTACCCCTGATCATAAGTGAACAATTCACACAATTAGTGCTTTTAAGATCCTAACTAGCCTCTTCTATGTATAATAAATGGCAGGGGCATTCCAGAAGGTATACAACATAACTGCAATCACAAGTTAAGTATTGTTTAAGTTTGAAAATTGTCACAGAAATAGGGTGTGCAAAATGATTACCCCTGATCATAAGTGGACAATTCACACAATTAGCACACAGACAACTTCCAGTTCTAGTGGATCCAAAATAACCACCAAAGTGGACTTTATATCCACCCTCACCAATCTATCCTTTAGATTAGGATTTGTGAGGTAAGACAGTAATGGTAGATTCAGCAAATCTAGGATAGTACATGTACCTCTCATAAGGTCCCTTGTAGTCGTGACGCCAGTACCTTTTGTATGGAAATACAACAATTTACTATAGTGTTGATTGAGGAACTTGAGACTGAGGCAAGCAGGATGACATTCAAGGTAGAACTTTACTGAAGATGACTTCTGATAACAGTACATCCAAAGCATTAAACATTTTTTTCATACAATCCGGCATTAAGCACAATCTCCCATACATATGGGGAAAGGGCGAAATGCCTCAATGAAATACAGGCTCTTGTAATACATAAGAAAGCTACTGCTCAGACTAGGCTTGTAATGATATGTATGGTTTTAAACTGGTCAAAACTCTGGCCTGATCCTAATCCTTGTTTAACCCCTTAGGGACTTAGGACATACCGGTCATGTGACCCCCTGTATCAGCGATCGCCGCAAACCGCAGGTCAATTCAGACCTGCGGTTTGCGGCTTTTACCTGCGGTTACGGTCCCCATGCAGCTGTGGGGGGGACCCCATGGGATGGAAGGCAGCGCGATGTCTAAGGAAGGCATCGCGCTGCCTTCCGGTGACGAGCCTGTGAGATCCAGCCCCGTGGATCTCAGAGGCCGGAAGCTGTATGAGTAAGGCCTCTTTCACACTACAGTATGTTGCATTCAGTGTTTTGCGTTCCGTTTTTCACGGATCCGTTGTTCCGTTTTTTGCTTCCGTTGTGGTTCCGTTTCCGTTCCGTTGTTCCGTTCCGTTTTTCCGTATGGCAAATACAGTATACAGTAATTTCATATTAAAAATTGGGCTGGGCATAACATTTTCAATTGATGGTTCCGCAAAAAACGGAACGGATACGGAAGACATACGGATGCATTTCCGTATGTGTTCCGTTTTTTTTGCGGCCCCATTGACTTGAATGGAGCCACGGACTGTGATTCTCAGCCAAATATAGGACATGTTCTATCTTTTCAACGGAACGGAAAAACGGAAACGGAATGCATACGGAACACATTCCGTTTTTTTGCGGAACCATTGAAATGAATGGTTCCGTATACGGACCGTATACGGAACGCAAAAAACGGACCGTATACGGAACGCAAAAAACTGTAGTGTGAAAGAGGCCTAATACACACAGTATTACTCATACAGCCAATGCATTACAATACAGAAGTATTGGAATGCATTGTAATGGATTAGACCCCCAAAAGTTCAATTCCCAATTGGGACAAAAAAAAAGTGAAATAAAATGAAAAGTTTCAAGTAAAAATAAACAAAAAACGTCATTTTCCCCAAATAAAGTAAAAATAATTGGTAAAAAATAGGGGGGAAAAATGTATACATATTTGGTATCGACATGTCCATATCGACCGGCTCTATAAACATAGCACATGACCTAACCCCTCAGATGAACACTGTAAAAAATAAAAAATAAAAACTGTGCTAAATAAACCATTTTTTTTGTCACCTTACATCACAAAATGTACAACAGCAAGCGATCAAAAAGGCGTTTGCCCACCAAAATAGTACCAATCTAACCATCACCATATCCCGCAAAAAATGAGCCCCTACCTGAGACAATCGCCCAAAAAAATAAAAAAAACTATGGCTCAGAATATAACAAAGGCACATTCAATACATATAAAGCAAAATCACAGAAATATAGTGGCAAATATGGGGGAACTGCTCAAACCCCAAACACTGTAGCGTGTTTCTCATTGGGGGAGCAGTCCCATTGCATGCGGACCACTATATTTCTGTGATTTTGTTTTATATGTATTGAATGTGCCTTTACCTGGCATTTAAACATTCTTTTGTACTCCATCACACGGTCTGAAATGGGTGTGGCTTACAGTCTTGCTTTAGTCACATTGCATTAGTTGTCCTGCTATGCGGTTGTGTGGAAGCTTGGCTGTGAGCTGGATTACATCACCTTCAGACTTTGTTCACACCATAGGTAGCTTAGTGGTAGGACCCCTTGCCATGCTGAGTGACCGTGACGTGGTGCATGATGGGCTCCAATGTCTTCCTGACAGGAATATATTGGCAAAAGTCTCAGCTTTTAATATCTGCTTGTATGACTAGCTAGTATAGTCAGTGGCATATCCGTTTGGGGCATTTTTTCCGTGATTTATATCAGAATATGGAGACACTAAAACATAATTTTTTGTTTTAAAAAAGCTGTTATTGTGTAGAACTTACATAAATGTAAAAAAAAGTATACATATTTGGTATTGCCGCGTTCGTATCGACCGGCTCTATAAAACTATCACATGACCTAATCTCTCAGATGCACACCGTAAAAAAAAACAAAAAAAAAATGCTAAATAAAAAAAAAATTCACCTTACATCACAAAAAGTGTAATAGCAAGCGATCAAAAAGTCATATGCACCCCAAAATAGTGCCGATCAAACCATCATCTCATCCTGAAAAAATTGAGACCCTGCCTAAGATAATTGCCCAAAAACTGAAAAAACTATGGCTCTCAGAATATGGAGACACTAAAACATGATATATCGCAGCTATATGATGTATATTGATTTTATTGATTATCTGTAGAGATGAGCAAATCGAATCCTAATCTGAATTTCAGGATAATTTTGATTCGCCTCAAAGCCGAATTTCCTCGTGCTTCATGTTAGCGAATCGATTTAACCTGAAATGGTGTAAAAAAAACAAACAACATTCTTACTTACCTACTCCATTTGCTCGCACTGTTTTTACTCATTTATAAACTCTGCATCTCAGGGGTACAATGATGGCGGGCGGTACTATCGCAGCTTCCTGTCATTGTACCCGCTGCTTACAAAGAAAGGCTGGGGTATTACCAATTTTTTTGTAAGCAGTGGGTGCAATGACAAAGTAATTCATCACAAAGCAATTTTTTTAGCAAAATTCAGCGAAGCAACCGATTCAAACTTTTTGAAAATTTGCTCATCTCTAATTATTGCAGGGGCACTTTCTCCACTTATTAACACCTATTCAGATTACTTACTTTTACTAAACTCTGATGCAAATATTAATTTCACTGTAATTTGGAGAATAGTATAATGTCGTGATGTTTTTAGACTGTTGCAATATGTGATTATGTTTGAGATAATTACTGCATTATGACACTTTATTGATTGATGGGAATTTGCTCTGGTAGAAAGGACAAGCGGAAGCAGAATAGAGGAAAAGACCAGTTTGTAACTAAAAACTTCAGTGTTTTAATCACACTTATGGCAACAAAACAGTACGACAGTCTATTTGCAGTTTTGGTGTTTGTTCACACATAGTCAGTTCATACAGCAAAAGAGTCACCTGTTATCCTAGGTGTTAGTTCACACCCGATCGGAATTGCTCAGGACAGAGCAGACCTTCCAAACTCAGGCCTGCAGCCTAGCACACGGCTCAGATCCCAATCCAGCAATTGCCAGAGCCCCTCTGTCAGAGAGAGAGGCAATTATAACCAGCTAACACTGCTGGCTGGGTTTTTTATAGGCTGGTCAAGACCCAGCCTGGAACATGGGGAGTAGTCACCCACCCATCACTTTGACTACTCCCAGTAAGATGCGTCCCGGATCAGCTTTTACAGCTATACTAAATTGCAAGGTGTCAAACAGCAACTGCTGCTGAGACATGAAAACTGGCTCTTACTCCACCGAGGCCAGGAACCTCGGTGACACATACCTTCCGTCAACAACGGTCCCGTGCACCTTCCTACAATATATATGTTGTTTGGCACATGGCACATTGCTTGACAAATGTTCCATTGAGTTGAGCTGAAATGTTGCAGAAGCATGGGTGAATAAAGATATTATTTTTATAACTTTATTCTGGATTACTCCCTCTTTTTCCTTATTATATCAAGTACTGAATCATGGTCTGTGATCTTGGGAGGGATTGAACCTGCTGATTTTTTGAGTGTGCTGCTTTTCCTTTTCTCATAGATAGATCAATATGCAATTAAATTCAAAACCACCTTCATAACATACATAATTCCTCCCTAACATCACATTAATGTTTGATATTTTCCTAGAACCAAGGTTATATAACTCTTCTTCCCTGCATCCTTTTCAGGAGTTATTTCAGTAACTATTCCTCCCCCTGCCACTTATAAATTCCAAAAGTCATTAATAATCAAATGGATTTAATCAGCATTAGGAGAACTTTCATACCAGGCTGATGAGCATTTTTCTCGCCCCTTTGCACATACACACACACACTCCTTTTTCTGCCAAATGCACATATGCTATTCAAATGCTATTACTTGCCACCCTTTCACTGCTCTCAGTTGGTGTTCACTCTGTTTAATGTCTCACTCTTGTTTAGATTAAAGGAATTGTACATTTGGTTTCTCTATTGCCTCACCCTCCCCTCCTAAAAAATCAACCCTATTAACACCATGAGTCGCCAATAGGATAGACATTTTTAAGGCAGCCAGCGTTCTCTCAAGCTGGGTGGGAACAGTTAGTTAACAATATACAGTACTATGGAGATCATCAGTGCATGAACAGGAACCTAAACATGACTAGCTCCAGAAGTATGTGGACTGGTAGCTACCAGAAATATCATGTATAGGACACATTGGGTTCAACCCTAGATGACTTTTCTGGTGGGTGTTTGAATTTAAGAGTATTATTTATAATAATGTGTATGGTAATGTACTTCATCAGTTACCTACTAGTATTAATATTTAGTACCACATAGGAATGTATTTTGTTTAGAAATGTTTGTTTAACAGAGACTGTGGTCTAATGTAATGAGAAATAAGAAACTATACTTCCCTATGAATCCCACCTCTTCTGCCACCCCCCATATAAATAAATGTGACACACTAGCTAAGCACCCCTAATTAGTTTAACCAGCCTGGCTTCTGTGGCATATTCTGTAGGTGTTTCCTTTGCTACATGGATTTAATGCTTACTGACCACTGTCTGCCCTGATCTGTGCCTGTTTAACTGTATTGCATAAACTCCGCCAGCCTTGATCCTGTACAAGTCAAATTTTTCCTATTGATTCTGGTACCAAGATTCAGGATTCCCTATCAACTAGCAGTTAGCGATTGCAATTGAAGCCGTTTGGCTTCCTAGTAATTCCCGTTGGGGAAGTCCATACCTCAAGAGAATAATAAATAGCTATAAAGCTAATACTACCGCAGTAAGTCTACCCTTTATCCATTGGCCTGTTTGTAATACAAGCTAATGTCAGATCACAGGATTGCATTGTTAATTTTAAATAAAGTTGTGGTCAATTTTATATGTTATGACTCATATTGGCCTTTGTCATATTAAAAAAATAGAGGTTTTAGAGTGGTCAGTATACAAAAACTCTTTACTACCAGTGAATAGATAATTTAACAGTATGTCACAATAGAGAACAACTGAGTTAGTAGGCTCTGGGCTTTGCACCATCTGGTCATTATGCCATGTACACCTTTTATCGCCATGTTTGTCGGTGGAGTGTTGAAATCAATAAGGGAAACTACTTTTTGGATATATATCTGTTTAACCATACTAATTCTGAAACTATATACAATTGGTAAAACTTTAATCTTTGAGTAACTTATAAAACTATAAAAAAATAAAATAATGATATACTATATAAGCCAAGTTACCCAACCTAACCCTACTTAGTACTAAAATTGATAACTGGAAGACAATGTTGGGGGAAAATAAAGTGTACTGCTAATGAAGAAGGCTGTTTACACAGCTTTCTTACATGTTGCACTATCTTCTTGAAGCTTAAATGGTCACTAGGTACAGAATATGACAAACTGTAGAAAAGACAGCATGGAGTATCATTAAATCTACGCTGAACCTGAATACAAAGTCTGGTATCATCAGTTCATTATTGATATGTTTCTCTTTGACTTTGTAACAGACAACCTAATAAGTGGACCAGCCCTTTTCAATCAGTAGTGCAGCCTAACCTCTACTTTACCCAGCTGTGACATTGCATGACATCTACTAGAAGGAATTGAGATGGAGGATGGTTCCGTTTGCTTGTCAGGTCGTCTTTTTAGTGTGTTACTACAGTACTAGACATTTAAGGAAGCAGTATGATATTTCCAGATAGTAAGGCAAGATGGATTACTTGTAAGAATATGTGTACCTTCTTACAGTTCTACTATCATGTATTAGACACTAGAGATCACACTGGGGGATATTTATCAATTAGGTTAGAAAATCTTAGATAGCCCCAAGGCATTCAGTAGGGTCAAACAAAGTCCCAAGAATAATATTATGAGGCATAACACAATCAGGATCGTATCGAGGAGTGGGGCATCCAGGGCACATGCCCTGGGTGCAAAGGCTGGGGTGGCGCACCCGCTGGGCAATTTGTTTACAAGGTAAAGCAGGGAGCCATTAAAGCTGGCTGTGTGGGAGGAGCTGTGAAAGTCCGAGAATCAGCCCTTCTGCACAGCAAGCAGCACAATGTGTGTGTTTGAGCGCATTGTGCTGCTGGATTTGCCAGTCATCAGGGAAACAGATAAGTATTTGTGTTTTTTTTTTATAGAGCTGTAGAGGGCATAAAGGGCCAAAGGGGCACAAGCACATGGAGTACATAACTTCAATGAGGGGGCACAAAGGTGGGCATTAGTACTGTGAAGGGGCCACAAGGAGGAAATAACTACTGTGATGGGACCACAAGGAGGATATAACTACTTTAACCCCTTAAGGACCAGGCTCATTTTCACCTTAAGGACCAGGCCATTTTTTGCAAATCTGACCAGTGTCACTTTAAGTGCTGATAACTTTAAAACGCTTTTACTTATACAGGCCATTCTGAGATTGTTTTTTCGTCACATATTGTACTTCATGACACTGGTAAAATAAAGTCAAAAAAATTAATTTTTTTGCATAATAAAATACCTAATTTACCAAAAATTTGGAAAAATTAGCAAATTTCAAAGTTTCAGTTTCTCTACTTCTGTAATACATAGTAATACCCCCAAAAATTGTGATGACTTAACATTCCCCATATGTCTACTTCATGTTTGAATTATTTTGGGAATGATATTTTATTTTTTGGGGATGTTACAAGGCTTAGAAGTTTAGAAGCAAATCTTGAAATTTTTCAGAAATTTACAAAAACCCAATTTTTAGGGACCACTACAGGTCTGAAGTCACTTTGCGAGGCTTACATAATAGAAACCGCCCAAAAATGACCCCATTCTATAAACTACACCCCTCAAGGTATTCAAAACTGATTTTACAAACTCCGTTAACCCTTTAGGTGTTGCACAAGAGTTATTGGCAAATGGGGATGAAATTTGAGAATTTCATTTTTTTGCCTAATTTTCCATTTTAACCCATTTTTTCCACTAACAAAGCAAGGGTTAAAAGCCAAACAAGACTGTATCTTCATTGCCCTGACTCTGCCGTTTACAGAAACACCGCATATGTGGCCGTAAACTACTGTACGACCACACAGCGGGGCGTAGAGTGAAAGGTGCGCTGTATGGTTTTTGGAAGCCAGATTTTGCTGGACAGTTTTTTTGACACCATGTCCCATTTGAAGCCCCCTGATGCACCCCTAGAGTAGAAACTCCATAAAAGTGACCCCATCTAAGAAACTACACCCCTCAAGGTATTCAAAACTGATTTTACAAACTTTGTTAACCCTTTAGGTGTTGCGCAAGATTTAATGGAAAATAGAGATACAATTTCAAAATTTCACTTTTTTGGCAAATTTTCCATTTTAATATTTTTTTCCCAGTTACAAAGCAAGGGTTAACAGCCAAACAAAACTCATTATTTATGGCCCTGATTCTGTAGTTTACAGAAACACCTCATATGTGGTTGTAAACCGCTGTACGGGCACACGGCAGGGCGCAGAAGGAAAGGAATGCCATACGGTTTTTGGAAGGCAGATTTTGCTGGACTGGTTTTTTGACACCATGTCCCATTTGAAGCCCCCTGATGCACCCCTAGAGTAGAAACTCCATAAAAGTGACCCCATCTAAGAAACTACACCCCTCAAGGTATTCAAAACTGATTTTACAAACTTTGTTAACCCTTCAGGTGTTGCGCAAGATTTAATGGAAAATAGAGATACAATTTCAAAATTTCACTTTTTTGGCAGATTTTCCATTTTAATATTTTTTTCCCAGTTACAAAGCAAGGGTTAACAGCCAAACAAAACTCATTATTTATGGCCCTGATTCTGTAGTTTACAGAAACACCTCATATGTGGTTGTAAACCGCTGTACGGGCACACGGCAGGGCGCAGAAGGAAAGGAATGCCATACGGTTTTTGGAAGGCAGATTTTGCTGGACTGGTTTTTTGACACCATGTCCCATTTGAAGCCCCCCTGATGCACCCCCAGAGTAGAAACTCCAAAAAAGTGACCCCATTTTAGAAAGTACGGAATAGGGTGGCAGTATTGTTGGTACTAGTTTAGGGTACATATAATTTTTGGTTGCTCTATATTACACTTTTTGTGCGGCAAGGTAACAAGAAATAGCTTTTTTGGCACGTTTTTTTTGTTGTTATTTACAACATTCATCTGACAGGTTAGATCACATGGTAATTTTATAGAGCAGGTTGTCACGGACGCAGCGATACCTAATATGTATACCATTTTTTTTATTTATGTAAGTTTTATACAATAACTTCATTTTTAAAACCAAAAAATTGTTTAGTGTCTCCATAGTCCGAGAGCCATAGTTTTTTCAGTTTTTGGGCGATTATCTTGAGTAGGGTCTAATTTTTTGCGGGATGAGATGACAGTTTGATTGGCACTATTTTGGGGTGCATATGACTTTTTGATCGCTTGCTATTACACTTTTTGTGACGTTAAATGGCAAAAAAATGCTTTTTTTACACAGTTTTTTTTTTTTTTTTTTTACGGTGGTCACCTGAGGAGTTAGGTCATGTGATATTTTTATAGAGCCGGTCCATACGGACGCGGCAATACCTAATATGTATACTTTATTTTTATTTATGTAGGTTTTACACAATGATTTTATTTTTGAAACAAAAAAAATGATGTTTTAGTGTTTCCATAATCTAAGAGCCATAGTTTTTTCAGTTTTTGGGCGATTATCTTGAGTAGGGTCTAATTTTTTGCGGGATGATATGACAGTTTGATTGGCACTATTTTGGGGTGCATATGACTTTTTGATCGCTTGCTATTACACTTTTTGTGATGTAAGATGGCAAAAAATTGCTTTTTTTACACAGTTTTATTTTTTTTACGGTGGTCACCTGAGGAGTTAGGTCATGTGATATTTTTATAGAGCCGATCCAAACGGACGCGGCAATACCTAATATGTATACTTTATTTTTATTTATGTAGGTTTTACACAATGATTTTATTTTTGAAACAAAAAAAATGATGTTTTAGTGTTTCCATAGTCTAAGAGCCATAGTTTTTTCAGTTTTTGGGCGATTATCTTGAGTAGGGTCTCATTTTTTGCGGGATGAGATGACGGTTTGATTGGTACTATTTTGGCGTACATGCGACTTTTTTGATCACTTTTATTACTTTTTTGGGGAAGTAAGGTGGGCAAAATTTCAATTTTCTCATAGTTTTTATTTTTTTATTTTTATGGCGTTCACTGTGCGGGGAAAGTAACATTACTGTATTTTACTTACACTGAACAGATCTATGCTTTCAGCACAGATCTGTTCAGCACCATGGACAGCAGGACGCCTGAGCAGGCGTCCTGTTGCCATGGGAACCTTCCCCGTCTGCCACAACTTCGCAGACGGGGAAGGGTGAGGACTGGGGTGTCGGGGGGCTGTCTGGGGGCTCTCTCCCTCTCCCATCGGGGGGCTGCAAAGGCACAGCAGCCCCCCGATCGGAGAGGGAGGGAGCTCCCTCTTACTGTTAACCTTTTCCATACAGCGGTCCGTACAGACCGCTGTATGGAAAGGGTTAAACGGCTGACATCGCATCGACGATGTCAGCCGTTTATACCAGGGTGCCAGCAATGTGCTGGCACCCTGGTATACCCACTGTACACCAACGATTACGCAATGGGAGGCGGGCGGGGGATAGCGATCCCGCCTGCCGCACCGCCCGCCTCCCGCAACGCCCCCACCGCCTGCGACACCCCCCCTGCACCACCCGCCGCCATCAAATCATGCAGGGGTGCAGGGGGGGGTGTACTATATCGATTTTAGGAACTCTAAAGCTTCTGATCCCCGCGGTCAGGGACCGCGGGGATCAGAAACTGCAAAAAGCGCAGCAAACCGCAGGTCTGAATTGACCTGCGGTTTGCTGCGATCGCCGACACGGGGGGGGGTCAAATGACCCCCCCTGGCATTTTAACAGGATGCCGGCTGAATGATTTCAGCCGGCATCCTGTTCAAATTAACCCCTGCGGCGCCGGAATGCAGATTTTAAAGTCAGGACGTACCGGTACGTCCTCGGTCCTTAAGGACTCGGGATATAGGGCGTACCGGTACGTCCTCGGTCCTTAAGGGGTTAAAGGGGCCACAAGGAGTAGATAACTATTGTGAGGGGGGTAAAAATGTGGGCATGACTACTGTGAGAGGGCACAAAGGTTGGCATAACTACTGTGAAGGGGCCACAAGAAGGAAATTACTATGAGGGGAACAAGGGTGGGCATAACTACTGTGAGAGGGCACAAAGGGAGGCCTAACTACTGTGAAAGGGCCACAAGAAGTACATAACTACTGTGAGGAGATACAAAGGTGGGCATAACTACTGTGAGGGGCCACAAGGAGGACATAACTACTGTAAGGGGGCACAATGTAAGTTAACTACTATGAAGGGGCACAAAAGTGGGCAGAACTACTGTGAAGGGGCACAAATGTGGGCAGAACTACTGTGAAGGGGCCACAAGAAAGACATAACTACTGTGAGGGGCCACAAGGAGGATAAAATTACTGTGAGGGGGCACAAAGGTGGTTATAAGTACTGCAAAGGGTCCACAAGGAGGACATAACTACCAGGAATGGGCACAATGTGGGTTAACTACTATGAAGAGGCACAAAAGTGGGGCAGGACTACGGTGAATGGCACAAAGCTGTGCATAACTACTGTGAAGGGGTCAAAAGAAGGACATAACTACTGTGAAGGGGCAAACAGGTGGGCACAACTTCTGTTAAGAGGCAACAAGAAAGACATAACTACTGTGAGGGGGCACAAAGGTGTGAATAACTACTGTGAGGGACCACAAGGAGGACAAAACTACTGTGAGGGGGCACAAATGTGGTTATTACTACTGTGAAGGAGCCACAAGGAGGACAAAAATACTGTGAGGGGGCACAATATGGGTTAACTACTATGAAGGGGCACAAACGTGGGCATAACTACTGTGAGAGGGCACAAAGGGGGGCATAACTACTGTGAAGGGGCCACAAGAAGTACATAACTACTGTGAGGAGATAAAAAGGTGGGCATAACTACTGTGAGGGGCCACAAGGAGGACATAACTACTTTAAGGGGGCAAAATGTAGGTTAACTACTATGAAGGTGCACAAAAGTGGGCAGAACTACTGTGAAGGGGCACAAAGATGGGCAGAACTACTGTGAAGGGGCCACAAGAAAGACAAAACTACTGTGAGGGGGCACAATGTGGGTTAACTACTATGAAAGGGCACAATAGTGGGCAGAACTACTGTGAAGGGGCACAAAGGTGGCCGTAACTACTGTAAAAGAGACACAAGAAGGACATAGATACTGTGAAGGGGCACACAGATGGGCACAACTACTGTGGGCACGACTACTATAAATGGTAAAGAGTATAAATCTGAAGGTGTCGGCCTTCTACAGAGTAATGAGGGGAGAGTTGCAGAGAGCGACGAGGAGAAAGCGAAGCTCTTAAATATTTTTTTCTCCACCTTATTCACTGAGGAAAATAAACAGTCAGATGAAATGCAGAATGTAAAAGTAAATTCCCCATTAAAAGTGTCCTGTCAGACCCAGGAAGAAGTACAACAGCGACTTAAAAAGATTAAAATAGACAAATCGCCAGGACCGGATGGCATACACCCCCATATCCTAAGGGAATTAAGTAATGTCATAGCCAGACCCTTATTTTCTGAAATTTACAGACACTATACTGACAGGGAGTGTTCCACAGGATTGGCGCATAGCAAATGTGGTGCCAATATTCAAAAAGGGTGCAAAAACAGACCCAGGTAACTATAGGCCGGTAAGTTTAACAGCTGTTGTGGGTAAACTGTTTGAAGGTTTTCTGAGAGATGCTATGTTAGAGCATCTAAAGGGAAATAAGCAAATAACGCCATATCAGCATGGCTTCATGAGGGATCGGTCATGTCAAACTAATTTAATCAGTTTCTATGAGGAGGTAAGTTCTAGACTTGACAGCGGCGAATCAATGGATGTCGTATATCTGGACTTCTCCAAAGCATTTGACACTGTACCACATAAAAGGTTAGTATATAAAATGAGACTGCTCAGACTGGGAGAAAATGTCTGTATGTGGGTAACTGGCTGAGTGATAGAAAACAGAGGGTGGTTATTAACGGTACACACTCAGATTAGGCCACTGTCACTAGTGGGGTACCTCAGAGGTCAGTATTGGGCCCTATTTTCTGCAATATATTTATTAATGATCTTGTAGAAGGCTTGCATAGTAAAATATCAATTTTTGCAGATGGCACTAAACTGTGTAAAGTAATTAACACGGAAGAGGACAGTATACTACTACAGAGTGATCTGGATAGATTGGAGGCTTGGGCAGATAAGTGGCAGATGAGGTTTAACACTGACAAATGTAAAGTTATGCACATGGGAAGGAATAATGCAAGTCACCTGTACATACTAAATGGTAAAACACTTGGTAACACTGACATGGAAAAGGATCTAGGAATTTTAATAAACAGCAAACTAAGCTGCAAAAAACAGTGTCAGGCAGCTGCTGCCAAGGCCAATAAGATAATGGGTTGCATCAAAAGGGGCATAGATGCCCGTGATTAGAACATAGTCCTACCACTTTACAAATCGCTAGTCAGACCACACATGAAGTACTGTGTACAGTTCTGGGCTCCTGTGAACAAGGCAGACATAGCAGAGCTGGAGAGGGTTCAGAGGAGGGCAACTAAAGTAATAACTGGAATGGGGCAACTACAGTACCCTGAAAGATTATCAACATTAGGATTATTCACTTTGACGAGGGGACATCCTCTGCGTCTGGAGGAAAGAAGGTTTGTTCACAAACATAGAAAAGGATTCTTTACGATAAGAGCAGTGAGACTATGGAACTCTCTGCCTGAGGAGGTGGTGATGGTGGTGAGTACAATAAAATAATTCAAGAGGGGCCTGGATGAATTTCTGAAGTGTAATAATATTACAGGCTATAGCAAATAGAGAGGGGTCGTTGATCCAGGGAGTTATTCTGATTGCCTGATTGGAGTCGGGAAGGAATTTTTGGGGAAAATTGGCTTGTACCTCGCATTTTTTTTTTTCTTCCTCTGGATCAACTTGCAGGATAACAGGCCGAACTGGATGGACAAATGTCTTTTTTCTGCCTTTTATACTATGTTACTATGTTACTGAAGGGGCCACAAGAAATACATACCTACTGTGACGGGGCACAAAAGTGGGTATAACTACTGTGAAGGGGCCACAAGGAGTACAACAGTCTAATGTGTATGGGACATTTTCTCTAGGCTGAAGGATTTGGGCGCCTTGAATGTTGATTCTTGATACTTTTGTCCTCACGGGAGATAAGCTGCTACCAGAGGTTTGGTTGACAACTATTGAGGATATATGGGTACTTTTAGACCACCGCTTCCCCACATATTCCCACTAGAGGGAAGCAATAGCCTAAAAGTAACAGCAATATATGTCAGGACTACTGAGTACTAGGATCTTGGGGATAAAAGAATATGAGGACTGATTACACCACGGAATAAAAAAATAACTTTTTGTCTGCTACTGGTCAAAAACCATTTGTCCC
The DNA here is from genome assembly GCF_014858855.1 of Bufo gargarizans. Lineage (NCBI taxonomy): Eukaryota > Metazoa > Chordata > Amphibia > Anura > Bufonidae > Bufo > Bufo gargarizans. The sequence goes on from NC_058081.1 coordinate 446,779,840, forward strand.
ATACTAAATCGAGTGTGCAGATTACAAATCCGAAGTCAGAATTGTTGTAACACATCACAAAATTTTGCTATGCATAAGTATGCCTAAATGAATTAAGCACTTGGAAAGCATTGAATAATTTTAAATAGAACGAGTTTTACTCAAAAAATTACCTGATCTACATCAAAGTTTGCATAGTAAGCAGTGTATGAAAATGTAATGGAATAAGAATAAAAGTCTTACTTGAGCAAGGCCCAGTACTTTTAAAAGAGCTTCAGGCATCTGCTTTTGCATTTGTGAACAGTCATGTTTTCCCGTTGCAAAAACCAGCAGTAGTCCCCCATCATGTTGGGATTCCAGCGGCCTCGATAACTGTTCTCCATTGTAGAAATATCTTTATGGAACCTCTCTCCATGTTCGCCACTTACATGTCCCAAATTGGGTGGGAAAAAGTCAAGATGGGAATGTAAGAAATGCACTTTCAATGACATTTGGCAGCCAAGTTGTTCATATGCTGTAAGCATGTTGTCTACTAATTCAGCATAGTTTGCAGCTCGTCTGTTCCCAAGGAAGTTCTGCACTACTAGCACAAATGCATCCCAAGCTGCAAGACGCACTCGCTTTGTCAGATTGATTAGATTCTTTCGCTGATCATAAGTAGTGTATTTGCCACATATTTAGCAGAAATTGTCTGGATCGTTAACACATTTGCGTTTATCCATCTTAAGTTTCAAAACTGATAGCACTATAACAGATCACTTTATCAAAGTCTGTCCAGCTTGCCTTATATACTTACTGCTGACATCAGCCTGAGTGTATCCGAACAGGTCTGGACATGTCCATTGGAATATCTCCAATATAATGCATTAATATTATAACTGAATAGGCTTTGCATGTAAAACTTAAAATCTAGACGTGTCAGGCAAATCCCAAGTTCATATTTGGAATTAGCATGCTCCATTTAGTATAAATCACATGTTTTTCTCTCAGTAGAAAAATCATATTTGCGCTGTGTTATAGTGGTTTTAATGAGTTGGAAGATTATGTCTCCATGATATAACATGGATTATTATTATTTTTTTATGAAACTGAATATTTTGGGAGAAAGATTCATAACAATGAACTGAAGTGAACAAAGGTCCATGAAGACAAGATGTATGGTCATAAGTGAGAAGTGTCATAGCTTTTTTTCAGATATCTCTGTAATAGCACATAGAAGCCTTTCGGATTTCATGCAATAGATGCAGCAGAAGGACCTATTCATCAAAGTCAGATTTGATGAGAGTGCAATAATTACTAATAATTAGAGCACCTGCTAAATTCTTTGCACCTGCACCTGCTGAGTGAAATAGTATGGAAGAACATGAATGGCCCTCCGCTCTACCATGCTATATATCAATGGTAGGAAGGCATACTATCATAATTACTTTTTAGATCAGTTTTTTTTTAGTCAATACTATATTTTATTCTGGTAATTCTACTAAATTATGCACAATGTATCGAATGCCAAACATTTTCAGAAACTGTCTAATAGGTGGACATTCAAGGGGAACAATGAAAACCTTTACACCAAGAGGTAGCTGTTTTCTCGTGGTGAATATACACTTACTTGATGTTACAGTCTAGGTATGATGCTGTGATGTCATAATACAAAGATCATGCAAACAGTGATGTCACAACAAAGTAATGCACACAATAATAGGGCAGTGTGATTAAACACACATTGGGGAAGACTTACTATAGCAAATGCTCCATTGTTTGAACTTTAGAAATCTTTCTCACCTTTTTAATCCTTTGACAAGAGCACGTGGCTAAGGGAGCACCAAAGAAGTATCACAACTAAACCAAAAACCAAGCCAACGTATAAGTGGAACAGTCTAAATATGTCACAGATTTATCATTCAGCATCAGCCACTAATCAGCCACAAATCTGCCACAGTTTGAGATTGTCTAGTCTTACACTTTCTTACTTTTAGACAGTTTTAATGATCTGTTTCTTCCGTTATGTTTTCTTCAGGGATGTCCTTACTTTAGTCATCCATGTCATTTACAATAGCTGAAGCAGATTCATTTGGTATAGAAACCCCACTTGATAGTGGTATGAAATATTCAGGCTCTAGGTACTCTAGGCTCCAGGTGCTTCACTATACCGACTCCCCCGCTGTCTCCTCAGTTAGTGGCAAAAAGAGTGGCAAACCCTGAAACTTAGAGAAAATGTTGGCGCATGGATACATTTTTGGTGCACAGACAGAATTCTAGAGTATCGACAGAATTCTGGGACATGTACACATTTTTGGTGTACAGACATAATTCTGGTATAAATCGGGATTTATGATGTGCTAACTGCTAAGTTTATAAAGATCCATGTGCCTGAAACCTAAATATGTAATATTAAAACTGGAATTTGTATTCTCAGACAGTAAATTAATTTACAATAATTTAAAGTAGAGGGAAAATGTGCTAAAGGATGTGAAAGGACAGAGATATTATACAAAGTGATGTCACAGCACATGGATAGGGCACTTAGTGATGTCACTGGAATAATGTGGACAACTTTGTCACTGTAAAGGGTGATGTCACAGTACAAAAATGTGGCAGTAATGGTGACATTTTGGCCCCATAATTGTGGGCCATTGTCAATTTAGAGATCTCAACCCCTTAGGGTATGGCCACATAGTGCAGCCATGATGGGGTTGCCACATGGCTGCCATACGGCCGAGTAACACGCATCTGTACAAGCTGCAGCAGGATCAACAATGAAGACTGAACAAACACATATACTTTATACTAATTAAAATCTAAAAACAAAATAAAAGTAATTCTAGGGACAAATCTTTAAAATCTAGGTCTGGTCCTGAATATTAATCACAGTAGATGAATATAGTGATAAGTTCAGAGACAGAGCTCATGAAATACGAGTCTATAAATTCAGACATAGTAAAATACCAAATATAAATAATGCTTCTTCTGTTTCAGGCTAATCTCTCTTCAATATCTTATTCCCTGTCACACTGGCATAATAATAGAAGAAGAAATCAAGGCTCTTTACAGGCATAAATGAACGATATACACTTCATTAACAATATGGGTCTTGCTGCTGAGAGCATAATATTCCAGACAGCTAAGATACAGTGATGTGACAGAGAGAAGTGAATACGGCGACAGGATTAAAAGAGAGAGCGAGAGGCGAAGGGGCTGTATCTATAAGAAGCAGGTCCATAACTTATTTTTAAAGGGGTTTTCCAGGACTTAGATATTAAAGGGCTACTCTCAGGACAGGACATCAATATCAGTGGGGTTCCGCCACTTGGCACCCGCCGGCTCCAGAAAGTATATAGTGAATGAATGCTCCTTGCAGTGTGTAGTTTCCTGCTCCAGTATACTGCAGCTCTTATTCCCTAAAACGGGAGCTGCAGTACCTTGGCATGGCCACTACTCAGTCTACCGCTGCCTGAACAGTTGATCAGTTGAAGTGTCAGTAGTCAAATCTATTAACCCCTTCCCGACCAGTGCCGTACATGTACAACGCTGGCCGGGACTCTAAAAGAGTTAAAAAGGGGGCTAAAACTTTCTTCAGGTATATTAGTGATAGGCAGAAAAAAATTGTAGGATTACAAAAATGTAAAATGGGAAAAGTCGCTATATTGATGGGGGCAAGGCCGCTGACCACTTGAATAGTTCCTTTTGTTCAGTATTTTTAGAAGATGGCTTTCAAACTGTAACTTGTATTGTAAGGACATTACTGTTAACTGTAAAGGTACAGTATATATATATATATATATATATATATATATATCTGTATTGTGGAGCTGTTTTCTTATTATATTATTTTAATTAGTTAACACTAGGGGGAGCTCATTGCATGTGGATGTGTGCAGCTAGCACTGAACTCAGTGGAAGGTGTATACATCTAAATGCAGTCAGGATTCCCTAGTGGTGGTTGCAAGTAACCCTATGACTATGATGGGTATTGTTGATTGCCCTGCTGCGTCATATAACCAGAATATTCTTGCAGCTATAACATCATTCCAATAACACTATATTAGGCAGTTGCTAATTATGCACTTCTTTAGCATGGTTCTAAGGTGGAGTTTCCCTTTACTTTCGATATAAAAAAATCAGCAACTCCTTAATTGGAATACACAAGGGATAAATCACTACGATATCATTGCCATGCACCTGCACATAAAGCTATCGGGAAATATTAGGCCCTGGAGTTAGAAGGCTGTTAGCTAATCCCTCTTTACACGACAGGACTTTTATGCCATGGTAATAGGATAAACTATATTCGTGGCATAATAAGCATTCAGGAGATGATGAATTTCAGTCACTTAAGTCCAGACCAATGTTGCAATTTATTTGTAATAGATGCACAGTGTCACTGATAATTTGCTAGTTAATTTTTTTACAGCATCCCTGTCATTTAGAAGGAAATATTTTGGGAACCAGGATGGCCGGCATGAAATGAACAGAGATTATGCTAATAAATCTGAATAAAGGGACAGTAGTATCTATGAGCTCCTTTGCAGAGCTATGGGGTTGTTTATAGGATTGTAATACAATGATATGCAATAGCTTAAGCAGAACATACTAAAAAGTAAATAATCTGATCTTGCTGTAATGTATACATTTATTTTTTTAAGTGCTTTATAAGGTGTGTATAGTTTTAATAAGCTCATTCATGTAGACAGCAAGGATGGAATATGTGTAGAGAAGATCCTAATATACCTATCTAACATTTACCACCACCTTCCCAGCACCTGTGACCATAAAAAAGCTTTAACTCAGGAAAATCTCCTCTGTTTAGCAAGCTTCATCAACAGTGATCTCATTACAGGAAACCAGCTGCTAGGAGATGCTGCCAAGTAGTCTACATCTCAATTGTAGTATTACATGACACTTATTATAGCCATCAGTGGTCATGTAATATATGTTCCCACCATGTATTCCAGACTGGAACATTCTTGGAAACTGCTCTATGATGTACATGCTCTCAGATGGGGTTATCATGAGTGGACAATCCCTTCAAAGCCAGTGGTGCATTCATCAAGTCAATGACATACAGAGGTAGCAAAAGCAGCCAATGCAAGAAATGTATATGTGTAAGCCGTGTACTGCGGTGGGCTCCCCAGAATACAGCGAAGTCACGAAAGGCGAGCCAACCACCTCTGCTCAAGCGCACCGAGCTTGGCATTCTCCAGATGTGCTAAAGGGTTGTTGTCCGTCATCACAGTCAACTCTGCACCTGTCAGGTACTCTGCAAACCTTTTGGTCATGGCCCACACCAGCGCTAGTAGTTTCAATTTAAAGGAACTATAGTTGTCAGGGTTGCGCTCTGACTCCTTCAGAGAGCAGCTGCCATAGGCAATGACTCACGTCCATCCTGGACTTGGCATAACACGGCCCCCAGAGCATGTAGACTTCTATCAGTGTACAGCAGGAATGGGGTGTCGAACTGCGCATAAGCCAGAATCGGGGCACTGGTCAGCAGCTCCTTCACTGCATCAAAGGCCTCTTGTTGCTGGGGTCCCCAGGTGATGGGACGATTCTTCAGGCCTCCCCAAGTGCCCCTCAAGAACTCGTTTAATGGGCAACACCAAATGAGCAAATTTGGTTATAAACCTCCTGTAGGAGGTCCCAAACACTACTATCTCGTCCAGGTATATCAATACTGACTCGAAGTTGAGATCCCCCAGACAGTGCTCTATCAACCGATGGAATGTTCCCGGGGTATTGGAGAGACAGAATGGCATCCGGTTGAACTCGTAGCGTCCCATAGGTAGAATGAAAGCCGTCTTCACTTTGTACTTCTTGGCCACCAGTACCTGCCAATACCCATTGGCCAGGTCAAGAGTCAAGAATAACTTTGCCTGGCTCTGGGCTGACAACGATTCCTCAATCTGCAGGAGGGAGTAGGCATCTCGGACGGTCTGGGCATTCAGCTTCCGATAGTCCACGCAGACCCGGAGACTCCCATCTTTCTTCTGCACCAAGACTACTGGAGCAGCCCAAGGACTTTGACTCTCCTAGATCACCCAGTTTTCCAACATGCTGGCTACCATATCCTTCACTTCCTGGTACATTTTAGGTCGGATTTGCCGTTAAAGTTCCCTGATTGGTGCTGCATCGCCGGTAGGGATTTCATGTTCAATGGTGGAAGCACACCCGAAGTCCTCATCATTTCACGAGAATGCCTCTTGAAATTTCCTGATGATGTCTTCCAGCAACTTCTGTTGTCCGGGAGACAGAGTCTTGCAGTCTACACCCATCCGGACCATGATCACTTGACCATTCCACTCCGCTGTCGGGGTCTCCCTTTGATGGACCTTTACAGCATAGGCCCAGGCTGATCTCCTATCAGGCTGCAGTGTGAAACTCCTTCGTCGAGAGATATCCCCCTCGCACACATAAAAACTTTGGCCAGCAAGGTGTTTCCGGGGACAGTTAACTCGCAGTCTTCAACATTGAAGCAGCGTACAGGCACACATCCCTCCTTCTTTACAATGGCGAGAGCCCGGGCTACCAGTGGGCGAGTCTGCATTTCTTCTTGATAAGCGGGCTCGATCAGGACCTCCAGACCATTCAGTCGTTGTTCTCCCATAACCGGGCTGCTGGCATACAGGTCATGTTCCTCACGCATAGGGCTTAGCTTCTTGTGTACCGGCACAGGATGCCCAGCTACTTTGGCGGTCGGATGTTCAACATCGGTTTGGACTCTATATGTTCGGGGCACTCTCTGGCCATATGGCCGTACTGTCGACAAGCCCAACAAGGGGGCCCTCTTTTGATGTGCCCTGGCACCTGGGTCCTCCTGGGTGGAGTGGAGTCAGATACCGGGGTAATTTCCGGAGACGGGGATGTTCCCACCTTGATCTGGGACACTTCTAGCCGAAGTTCTCTTAATTCTGTCCACAGGGCCTGTACCACATCCTTTAGGGACTCGGATTCTTCAGTCTCCAACCGGTCCCTTGTAGCATGAGTGCTATTCACCACTCTCACCGCTACAGGCACATGCTCTTCCTCTCTCTCCACGGCAGCTAGGTAGACACTGCAGCTTGTCTTGTAGGAACTTGTTGGAGAGCCCCACTATGAACTGTTCTCTTAATAGCCGATCCACCTCCTGGAAGGCTCCCATGGCCTCTGGGTCCCGCCACTGTATTTCGTTGAGCGTTTCCTGTAGGGCATTGGAGTACTGCATCAGGGTTTCACCATCTCTCCTGTGGTCGATTGAAGAAGTGAGTCCGAAACTGCACTACTTTGGCACGCCCCTTTAGCTCTCTCCAGCAGGGAGAATATTTTCTCTAGGGTGTCTCTCTCGGATTCGGGCCTCACCATCACTGACCATCTGATGTCACCATCTAGAGTCCCCAAAGCAACCTCTGCCCGCAACTCGGGGGGCAGGTTACACATTTTAACTGCACTTCCCACCCTCTCAGTCCAGTCCTGCAACGTCATATTTTTACCGTAAAATTTTGGCAGATGACGCAACAGCGACCCCATGGGGATGTATTCTACTGGGGAGAGCATGATATCAGGGGCAAACTGGCCTTGCACTGGCGCACCCTGAGATGGGTCCTGTTCCAGTGCCATTGGCAACAGGGAAAGGTCTCCCGCCACGTTCCCGCCCATGACGGTAGCTGTATCCTGCCGACTAGGCCAAGTTGTAAGCCTTGTACTGGGGTGGGCTTCCCAGAATACAGCGAAGTCACAAACGAGGAAAGCAACTCTGACACCAGCCTTTGCAAAACAAAATTTTTACAGAAAACACAGCAATGAACACAATCCCAAATATGAGGAGACAAGGCAATAAATTTACATACACCCAGCCCGTGGCTGAGACCCCTGTGCTGCACAGCAAGACACTCCCTGGTGGATAACAGAGGAAATTTGTTGTAATTTGCCTATTGGCGGGCACAACTAAAACTTCCCCACCGTACCTGTTATTACCCTGAAGCAAACGCGAACGATTGTTTGGGAGCTTAATAGGGCTCATCTGCGGTGCAGCACAGCAGCTTACAATCTTATCACCTTTATAATATTCCCCCTCCTATAGCTAGTCCAGGAACCCGTATATGAATATTGTTCCTGAGTGAAGCACTAAATTGGTTTGAGTTCGTAGGCAATATGGAAGCTCTCAATTGCGCAATGTCTCTTCAAGCAATGGAGTCCTTGTAGTAAACTGTAGCAAAAACGTTTTCACCTGATACAGAGACCCTATATATCTAACTACAGGCCTGTTCTCAGTCTCTTAGGCACCAATCCGCAATGTGTTGTGCATGAACGCTCTTAGCAACCCGAGTCTGTTCTTCATATAATGATGACTTTTAACCGAACGCCAAGTCTGTCCAGCAAACATGAGGTCCTGCAGGATAGGCAGTGCTCCATTCCTCAGCTCCTTTCAGCCCTTCTGGAAAATAATCCTTTTCCTCCTGACAGGATCTGTCTTGGACGGTGATCAGCCTCACTCAGCTACAGGTCCTGACACTCTAGAGTGCACTGACACTTGGATGCGAGCAGATTCTGTTTCACACACAGTCCTTGCAAGATGTTTGCTCTCCTCCATCCTGTTTCTTCTTGCTTAGTCCAACTCCACTTCATATGAATATTCAATTACTGCAACCTGTTTAGCCGTGTTAAGAAACAGCAGCATCTTTTGGCCAAAATGCAGAATGACAGCCTTGATGTTAAACTCAATACAAACTGTATTCAATCAAATGAGGGCCATTTCTCAATCTCACATAAGGACACCACACTACTCAACAGCTGTTCTATCAACAGTGAATTCCTCATCCTAAAGTTATTCTTTGGTAGTTCCCAAAAAAATCCTTTACTGATTTGTCAATTTTTCTGGTAGATTATTATTAGATTATGCTCTTTGTCACCATGCCCATTAAGCTGCAAATAGGGGTTCTGCATTCAGAGAAGATCACCTAACATGTGTTGTCAGCCTCCGTGAATCCTTTCATCCTTGGTCTTCCCTGGCTGTATTAGCACACTCCAGTCCTGGACTGGCACTCTGGTCAAATCCTACATTGGGGATCCTCCTGTCAGTCCACCTGCTTATCCAAATTCTGACCTGCTTCCTCTCCTTCAGTGCCAGAGTATTTGTCTGGACTTCCTCCGCAGTATGCCAGCTTTGCGGATGTCTTCAGCAAGAATGAAGCTAAGACTCTGCATCCTCACCGATCCTATGCTTGTCTAATAGACCTTCTGCCTGGTGTCACTCTCCCTTGTGGTCAAGTCTACCAACTCTCACTCCTTGAAACCCAAGCAATGTCTGTATCTCAAAAGGGGGTTTATATGGAAATGTACATTGCCAGCCGGTGCCAGGTCCTTCTAATTATATAAGAAAGATTGTTCCTTATGGGCCTGTATCAACTGGATATCCTTATCTCTGTGTGAGATGCAGGATACAAGTCATCTAATGGCCAGCTATAGTGTTATTCATCTATACATGAATCTTATTCTGAAAAGTCTCCTGAAACAAGAGATCTGCTTTAAACAGGGTACCATTTTCTCCTCAAACACCTGACCCCCATTTTCATATTACTCTTCTGTACTCATTATGTTCTGTACATTTTAACCACTATATTTACATCTCCATAAACACATAAATTTTTTCTGCTTTTAGATCGGCTGTTCTGGCTCACAAAAGGCCATAATTACAGGGAGCGGTTGTCACACATTTAATAACATTATCCACATAAAGCCACTTTCTTCTGTCCTTCCAGGCCATAAGACAAGTATTCAGCTAGATTTTATCTTCTGCCTTACAAGACCTAATGTGCATATAAAATATGACTATTTTGAGACACAAATTAGTGTTGGGCGCGAATATTTGAATAGCGAATATTAATCACGAATATTGGCACTTTGAGAATTCTCGAATATTTAGAATATAGTGATATATATTCGTAATTTTAAATATTTCCAATAGGAAAGTTGCCTACCCCATACTATATAAGAACCTCCCTAGCAGCCATTTTCTGTAGTTTTATGGAGTTCTGAGAGATGTTATTGCTGTGCTCTGTGCTTATACTGTTTAATTACATTAGTTAGTTAGTTAGTATATACAGTATATATATATATATATATATATATATATATTTATTACAGATAGTTAGTGTAGGTTAGATAGTGATATAGTGTAGCTGATAGGTTCTACTGTTCATACATTCATGCTACATACATAGTGCTGTACGTATGTATGTATGTATGCTACATACATACATAGTGCTGTGATGTCACAAGTTCACAACAATACTTAGTGCACCAATCACTAATAAGTAGTCAGACCTATTAAAATGTGAAGTTGCATGTATTGCGCCAAACTATTTGCATCATTGTTGCAGATTTCGAAATCGCTAATATATTAGAGCACTCTATCTGTATATAAAACTATTGTAATGTTCTGCCGCGCCAACCATTTTCTCCAGTCTCAGGAAACTTCTAGCAGCTTGAAAAATGTAGCTATAGTGACCCACACCTGTATTTCACACGCATTACGCGAATATTACATTGCAGATTTTTCACGATCAAGAAAAGAATCGCGAATATATGACGAATATTCTACCAAATATTCACAAAATATTGCGAAGTAGAATATTGCCCCTGCCACTCATCACTAATACTAATGCATAATACAGCATGGCATTTAGCATGATAGTTTACTTATCTTATACTGTAGAATTCTTAGGCACTTCACAAGAAGGTACAGTATACACAACATTATGGTGGAGATCTACTGTATTAACCGAGATTCATCATCCCTTCAGTGCAGCTAGGGCTATAGGAGAACACAGGGAAGCATGCACTATTATGGTGAGTGCATAAAAGCAATCCTGGTCGGACCTTGCTGATTACAAAAGTGTCAAAGTTAATAAATTAATTTCACAGAGTGTTTCTTTGAAGCCCTGCCAACTATTTCAGACACATACAGATGAGTTGGTAAAGGTGGAGCAGGGGGTTCAGCCAATATTTTTCATTGAATTTTTGCCATAAATATAGCCTGAAATTGTTCCTATTCAAGCTGAATGTACAGTCCCTAAACTTAGGAGGCTGAAAATAAGTCTGTCTACTGGAAACGGGAGCTTTATTATTTGTCTCCATATTCCATCCCTTCCAGGGCTGTTATCTTTGTTTCCTATATAACCCATTTTGTGTATCGTATACATCCCCTCCAGTACTTCATACACCACAGGAGTAACATACAACCCTTTCAGATACTTATATGCAAAATACTTTACTGATAACATAAAGATTAAAGATGAGCGAATTTCTCAAAAATTAAATTTGGCCGGTTTGCCAAATTTTCCAAAAAGATTTGATCCGCATTTATTTGTGGCCTGTATAGTGGTGTAGAACACTGTGACTTGCAGTAACAAGCATAGGGAGTCTGCTGTTGTAGTGAAACAATATTGTGAGTCAGTATAACAAGCACATGAAAGGCTTCGCTCTTAGAATCACTGCACACTTCCTTTATTTGGGCAGTTATAGGGCTCAAACTGACTAAATAACTCAAGTATGAACTCAGCCTTACAGGTCAATGTTGGCGCTAGATCCTACTATAGTGTGAAAGAGTGCTCACCTTTTACACCGTCGTCAGCTGATTCCACATAAATATCTACAGAACCTGTTCCATTAAACGCTTATAGAAGTAGAGCCCCTGGACAGAGTGAAGAGGGTGTCAGCAGTAGGTTTGTGTTGACGTCACTGATTTTGCCCTTCCTCTGATCTGTCAGAACAATAACCCCCGAAACACGGATCCTATCTGTGAAGAAGCCGCCTTCACTCAATCAGCATTTGGTCAGTAATCTATCAGTATTGCTAAAGCCCCCCAAAAAAACAGGAATGGATCCAAAATAGAGATAACACGTGAATTGAATATTTGCATGTCTTCTGTGTTTTGTACCCACTCCTGCTTTTGGCTACCAAATCATAAGCAAATTCTGGTGCAAAATAGGGACCATGTCATACAGGCCTTACAGCTGCTACATAGATAGGATTCATTGTGTGTCTCATTTTTCCTTCCTTCTTACAAAAAGGCAAAATAGTGGCACAGTCATGGGGTGGGGAGGGTGGGAACAGCATGAGAAGTCCACAGAGTAGCCCAGTTAAATAATGGTGAGGTGGCAGCAGCATGAGGAGACCACAGAGTAATGATGTGGCAGCAGCATGAGGAGAACACAGAGTGGTGAAGTGTCAGCAACATAAGGAGACCAAAGAGTGCTGATTTGGCAGCAGCATGAGGAGATCACAGATTGGTGAAGTGGCAGCAGAATGAGAAGGCCACAAAGTGGCACAATAACAGACTGTGGAGGTGGCAGCAGCAGCATGAGGAGGCCACAGACTGGCAAGGTGACATAGTGTGGAAGTGGCAGCAGCAGCAGCATGAGGAGGCCACAGAATGGCCCAGAGACAGAGTTGTGAGTTGGCAGCAGTATGAGGAAACCCCAGACTGGCACAATGACAGAGAGTGGAGGTGGCAGCAGCAGCATGAGGAGATCACAGAGTAGCCCGGTGACATAGTGGTTAGGTGGGTGGAAATAATAGTACCCACTGATGATGGTGGGTGCAAGAAGGAACACTTGGCATCAGATGTGTGGCATCATGGGGGTGGCACATTAGGATAGTAGCTGGGGCAAGTAGCCAGAAGAAACCGGTCTCTTTTGTCAAGGTTTGGGGGGGGGGGGGGGGGCGGGCAGCATGGATTATCTAATCTGATGCATCAGGCATTGGTGTCACAGATGGTGTTGCAGAAAGCTGGAACTTATAAATAAACATCCGACTGGCTTGATCCCAAACTAAGGAGCATATGGGTGAGCCCTATAAACCCCTAGAGCTCTCCCTGACTGCTATGCCCATGCAAAGGTCTTAATGGTAGACGATTGCATGCCCTCGTACCTTTTACTACGTGACACCTGAAAACCCTATAATAGTGAGGGGACATGACCGTCTCCTTGCACTTAATACGGACGGAGTCAGAGTCACCTACAATCAGGCCAGGAAGGAAACACAAATAAAGGAAACAGAGGAATCAGGAGAAGCTGCCTCCAGCAGTGAACACAATCCAGGAAGAAGTATCAACAGCAAAGTGAGGCAGTATGGGAGGGAATATAAATGGAGACAATCAGTGCAAATAGGTGACAGCTGGGAGAAGGAAAAGAGATGAGAAAGTGAAACCAAAACAAAGAACATCATACAACATGTAGAGAAGAACGTCTGCCAGATCTTCTTACAGAGCTCGCGGTGACAATTGGTGGGTGAAAATCCTGGTTGATCCACGGCTAATTCATCTTCACAAATTTGAGTCTCTCCAAATTTTGGGTGGACAGGTGAGTTCTCCTTGGAGTAACTATGGCCCCAGCCGCACTAAATACCCGCTCTGATGCCACACTACTGGCTGAGCAGAACAGCTTTTCCAGGCCAAACTGGGCCAGTTGCAGCCACAAATCCAGTTTGTCTGCCCAGTAGTTCAGAGGATCTTCAATGTAGAGTGGCAGGATGCTGTCCAAGTATGCCACCACTTGCTGGTTCAGGTTCTGCTCCATATCTAGCTGCTGATGCATAGTTTCTTTACTAGGCGGGTGAGGAAAGCTGCTCATCAGCGACTCTAGACTCAAGTTGCTGTTGATGGAGCTGGTACTGCTCCTACACCCCTACCCCACCACAGCAGCCATGGAAGTGGAACGAGAGTGCAGAGGGGCCCCCCGTCAGACCTGCAAGAGAATGGACGATGGGGCAGACAGCTAGCGGCAAACTGACTACATAGGATGTCTCAATGGTAGTTCAGATTGTCCTCCCTCTCAGCGGGTGTGAAAAAGGCCGTCACTACCCAAGCAAGTGAGCATGCAGCGGGACATTTGCGCAAGTGACTTAGAAGTACTCCCTGCCTCCATCTCCACTGCATACTGCCTCATCTTCCTCATCTCTCTCTTGCTTCTCCGGCTGCTCCTGCTCCTCTTCTCCTGTTACCTGTGTAGAAAAACCACCCATTTCGCTACATATTGCTTGTGCTCCAATGTTCCCCTCCTCCTCCTCCAGTTCAGCCCACACAGTGCTCATGTGGCCATGAGATGTAGGCGCCACATCTCCAGTCCCCTGACCAGCCAGATTTACCAGCATCTGTTCCAGGATATGAAGCAGTGGAATGACGTTCATCCTGTAGTCCTATCGACTGACAAATAATGTGGCATCCTCAAAGAGCCTAAGCAAACAGCAGGTGTCATGCATGAGCTGTCACTGGCTGACATCGAAGTTACATAGGAGAGTACTCCTGTCCACTTGGATCATCAAGAAATCATTTATTGCCTTTCTCTGTTGGTATAGTTGGTCCAACATATGGAGGGTGGAAATGTCTCATATCAGCCTTTGTTGGGGGATGCCGTTTGGCCGCTGCAGCTCAAGGAGGGTGTGCTTTGCGTTGTACAAGTGGCTGAAGTGCTTGCAAAGTTTCATGGCCATTTTTAGGATGTCCTCCAGATGGGTGAAAGAGTTCAGGAACCACTTGACAACCAGATTTAAAACGTAAGAAATGCAAAATTGTATAGTCGCTCACCCGTGTATTATCACGTACTGGTGCTCGAAGTCTGGCTGACTTACCCAGTCAGTTTCATGGCCATTTTTAGGATGTCCTGCAGATGGATGGAAGAGTTCAGGAACCACTTGACAACCAGATTTTAAACGTAAGAAATGCAAAATTGTATAGTTGCTCACCCGTGTATTATCACATACTGGTGCTCAAAGTCTGGCTGACTCACCCAGTCAGTGGTATAAGGTAAGGAGAACTTAATTAGTAGACTGGCACTCTATATCTGGTTACACGCAGAGGACACAAACTATATCATGTACAGTTATTTATCACCCCTATTTGGGGATTTTTTATTTTTTTTATTTCCCTCTAAAAAACAATACTACTTATAAAATACGAAGAAAACAGAAGTATTGAGCAGCTCTCACCTGCCAGGGATTCCACTGGTATAGCACGGAACAGCTCCTTCACCCGAATCAGGAGAAATATGGAAGTATAGAGAAAAAGAGATTTTGTCCAGCTTGTACTTGTGGTAATCCAAGGCTTCTTTATTGAAAATTCAGTATAAAATCCAGGTACAGAAAGCAGAGTCTACATGTTTCGGGCACAATGCAATCTTAGCCCTTACTATGAGTAAGGGCTAAGATTGCATTGTGCCCGAAACATGTAGACTCTGCTTTCTGTACCTGGATTTTATACTGAATTTTCAATAAAGAAGCCTTGGATTACCACAAGTACAAGCTGGACAAAATCTCTTTTTCTCTATACTTATAAAATACAAATGACAATAAAAACATAAAAACTCATACTGCCTAATTGTGTTGATCACGAATATTCAAAATGCAAATTTTTATTGCAAATATCGGCACTTTGAGAATTCGCTAATACTTAGAATATAGTGATATATATTCGCAATTTCGAATATTTGAGATTTTTTTTTTTTTATCAGTACACATGATCGCTCCCTGCTTCTAGCTTGTGGGTCAATAAGAAGGCTGCAATATCTTTGACTTTAGGACTAGTGTTGATTGCAAATTTTTATAATGAGAATTTTTGTAATGCAAGTTTTTGTAATGAGAATCAAAGAGATCATGAAAACTCAGATCCAATGGTATATTCTAAGCCCCAGGCGTTCCCATGGTGACAGGGACGCTTGTCGGGGAGGAGTATGCCAAAGTGGAACAACTGTACAGATTTAAAAAAAAGACAAATATTCTAAAAAAATATATATATTAGTACATATTATGTAGAACAATTTAGTTAATATAGTGCTATAATCTTTTTTTTTTATAGTTGTCATTTTTTTCCAATCTGAACTTCAGATAAGAAAAAAATACAACTACTAGACAAAGAAGATTATAACACTATATTAGCTAAATTGCTCTATATTAAAAAAAAATTGAATATTCGCTATATATTAGTTTTTTTTAGAATATTTGTAATATTCTAAAATAAGAATATATAGCAATATAGCAAACTATAATATTACGAAAATTCGCATGATGAAATTTCTCATTATGAAAATTTGCAATCAACACTACTCCTAAAATCTAAGATATTGCAGCCTTCTCATTGGCCCACAAGCTAGAAGCAGGGAGGGATCATGTGTACTGATTAAAAAAAAAATCTTAAATATTTGCTATATTGCTATGCATTCTTGTTTTAGAATATTATGAATATTCTAAAAAACTAATATATAGCACTATATTGAATATATTCGTTTTTTAGAATATTCGTAATATTCTGAAACAAGAATATATTGCAATATAGCAAATTATTATATTACAAAAATGTACATTACGAAAATACTCATTACAAATATTTGCATTACGAAAGTTTGCAATCAACACTACTCCTAAAGTCAAAGATATTGCAGCCTTCTCATTGGCCCACAAGCTAGAAGCAGGGATAGATCATGTGTACTTATTAAAAAAAAAATCTTGAATATTCACTATATTGCTATATATTCTTGTTTTAGAATATTACAAATATTCGAAAAAACAAATATATAGCAATATAGCGAATATTCAAAAAAAATATATATAGAGCAATTTAGCTAATATAGTGCTATAATCTTCTTTGTCTAATAGTTGTAATTTTTTTCTCATCTGAAGTTCAGATTGGAAAAAAATTACAACTATAAAAAAAAAGATTATAGCACTATATTAGCTATATTGTTCTACATTTGTTTTTTGTTTCTCGAATATTCGCTATATTGCTATATATGCTATATATTCTTGTTTTACAATATTCGTCTTTTTTTTTTTTTACCTGTACAGTTGTTCCACTTTGGCATACTCCTCCCCGACAAGCGTCCTCATCACCATGGGAACGCATGGGGGTTAGAATATACCATCGGATCTGAGTCTTAACGATCTCATTGATTCTCATCGTGAAAATTCTCATTATGAAAGTTCCGATTACAAAAATTTGCATTACGAAAATTCGCAATCAACACCACTCCTAACGAATATTCGAATTTGTGAATACTCTACGAATATTCTACGAAATATTCGCAAAAAATCACGAATTCGAATATGACCCCTGCCACTCATCACTGCTGCCTAACATATGGATGTTATAGATCAGTATCTGGTATTCAATGTAATGTTTGTCCAGGTACTGATCGATAAATATTAGGTCCCGGTAATAGTGTCAATGGATCAGCAATATGTTTGCTGAGATAATAAAAGCTGTTGACAAAAATATATTATGAACCATAATACGTTCCAATGAAGTTTGGGAGTGCAGTTAGTCTCGCGACAAAGTCACTATTAAAATGTTTGAAACAATTAAGTAAGCTTACAACAGAGTAATTGTTGTATAATCGATGCAGTGATGAAATCTCCGCTGCAGCAACGAGTGGTACTGTCTAGAAAGAGTTAGTTCACTTTCGTGAGCCAGCAGTACTTCCCATAAATGTCATTCTTATAACAATTGTTTTATAGGATAGTTGGTGTTTTTAATATATTAGCAGGCAGCTTTTGTTTAATACCTGTGGTGTCCCACTCGGTAATAATGTGCTGCCTGCTATTACCTTTCCGACGTCTTTGAGTTGTGAAATCGCTTGTTGTCATCAGACTGTCCTGTCGGAACTTGCCTCTCTGTGTATACTGCAAATGGTCCCATGTGGCATCCGCCGGTATCGGTGCTTGATGTCTCGTGAGGTTTTTGCGTCCCACGTGGCCCGTACCAGTAGGCTCCGTACATCGAGATATTCAGTGGATATGCAGGCTGTAATAGATGAAGGAAGCGCTTCCTATTGGACTAATATCTCTTGTCCATATTATAATTAGATGTGCAGGTAAAACACTTCACCAAACGCGCTTCGGGGTCTACAACTGACCCCTTCCTCAATGGTCACCTGCTTTTCATCATTATGCCCTTTATATCCACTTCTTTCACTTAAATTGAAAACCCGGAATGGATAATATCCCTCCATCTTTGATCGCTCGGATCATTTTCAGAGTGTGCGGTACTGACATATATTCCTCTTGCTTTTAAAACATATTTCTTTGGATAACTCTCATATCACATTTTATCACAATATTGCTGCGTCCTTTTTATACTTTCATTTTATTGAAATTCTTTTGTTTTTGTTATGTGTTCACAGGTGCAAGCAGTGCCTGAGTGCAGAATATGCAGTTCCCATCGGTGTCACCCCTGTAGTAGTCAAAAAACGTTTTGATAAAGGAAAATTAAAATATAAATATCTACGGCATACATATTAGGACATCGTCAGACATCATCCACAACTCCATCCCCCGTCAGGCAAAACTACCTCCTACCTCAGACTTTAGACAAAACTCTGTCCTCCCTCATCCAAAACTCCATCAGACCTCAGACAAAACTCCGTCCTCCATCAGACATCAGCCAAAACTCCGTCCTCCCTCATCCAAAACTCCATCAGACCTCAGACAAAACTCCGTCCTCCATCAGACATCAGCCAAAACTCCGTCCTCCCTAACCCAAAACTCCATCAGACCTCAGACATCAGACAAAACTCCGTCCTCCGTCAGGCAAAACTCCATGAGCCATCAGACAAAACTCCGTCCTCCATCAGGCAAAACTCCATCAGACCTCAGACATCAGACAAAACTCCGTCCTCCGTCACCCAAAACTCTATCAGACCTCAGACATCAGACAAAACTCCGTCCTCCATCAGGCAAAACTCCATCAGACATCAGACAAAACTCCGTCCTCCGTCACCCAAAACTCCATCAGACCTCAGACATCAGACAAAACTCCGTCCTCCGTCACCAAAAACTCCATCAGACCTCAGACATCAAACAAAACTCCGTCCTCCGTCACCAAAAACTCCATCAGACCTCAGACATCAGACAAAACTTCGTCCTCCGTCAGGCAAAACTCCATCAGACATCAGACAAAACTCCGTCCTCCGTCACCCAAAACTCCATCAGACCTCAGACATCAGACAAAACTCCGTCCTCCGTCACCAAAAACTCCATCAGACCTCAGACATCAAACAAAACTCCGTCCTCCGTCACCAAAAACTCCATCAGACCTCAGACATCAGACAAAACTTCGTCCTCCGTCAGGCAAAACTCCATCAGACATCAGACAAAACTCCGTCCTCCATCAGGCAAAACTCCATCAGACCTCAGACATCAGACAAAACTCCATCCTCCATCAGGCAAAACTCCATCAGACCTCAGACATCAGACAAAACTCCGTCCTCCCTCACCCAAAACTCCATCCTCCCTCAGACATCAGCTAAAACTCTGTCCTCCCTCAGACATCAGCCAAAACTCCGTCCTCCCTAACTCAAAATACGCCCTACTACACACACTCTTCACCTGACGGAGCTGCTAGCTGCTGGAGAGGCAAAGGACCTGTGATGACGTCATGACCATGTGACGAGTCACGTGTGTGGGAGGGGTCAGATGTGCACAGCAGCTGGTAGAGTGTACAGAACAGTAGCCATCAAATAGAGCTCTGTACTAGAGATGTGTGGGTAACCTGCATGTAGCAGAGCTGTGTACTGTGTTACAGAGATGTATGTGTAACCTGCATGTAGAAGAGCTGTGTACTGTGTTACAGAGATGTATGTGTAACCTGCAGGTAGCAGAGCTGTGTACTGTGTTACAGAGATGTATGTGTAACCTGCAGGTAGCAGATCTGTATGTGTAACCTGCAGGTAGCAGAGCTGTGTACTGTGTAGCAGATCTGTATGTGTAACCTGCAGGTAGCAGAGCTGTGTACTGTGTAGTAGATCTGTATGTGTAACCTGCATGTAGCAGAGCTGCGTACTGTGTTACAGAGATGTATGTGTAACCTGCAGGTAGCAGAGCTGTGTACTGTGTAGCAGATCTGTATGTGTAACCTGCATGTAGTAGAGCTGTGTACTGTGTAGCATAGCTGTATGTGTAACCTGCATATAGCAGAGCTGTGTACTGTGTAGCAGAACTGTATGTGTAACCTGCATGTAGCAGAGCTGTGTACTGTGTAGCAGTGCTGTATGTGTAACCTGCATGTAGCAGAGCTGTGTACTGTGTAGCAGAGCTGTATGTGTAACCTGAATGTAGCAGAGCTGTGTACTGTGTAGCAGTGCTGTATGTGTAACCTGCATGTAGCAGAGCTGTGTACTGTGTTACAGAGATGTATGTGTAACCTGCAGGTAGCAGAGCTGTGTACTGTGTAGCAGATCTGTATGTGTAACCTGCAGGTAGCAGAGCTGTGTACTGTGTAGCAGATCTGTATGTGTAACCTGCATGTAGCAGAGCTGTGTACTGTGTAGCAGGGCTGTATGTGTAACCTGCATGTAGCAGAGCTGTGTACTGTGTAGCAGAACTGTATGTGTAACCTGCAGGTAGCAGAGCTGTGTACTGTGTAGCAGATCTGTATGTGTAACCTGCATGTAGCAGAGCTGTGTACTGTGTAGCAGGGCTGTATGTGTAACCTGCATGTAGCAGAGCTGTGTACTGTGTAGCAGTGCTGTATGTGTAACCTGCATGTAGCAGTGCTGTGTACTGTGTAGCAGAGCTGTATGTGTAACCTGCATGTAGCAGTGCTGTGTACTGTGTAGCAGTGCTGTATGTGTAACCTGCATGTAGCAGTGCTGTGTACTGTGTAGCAGAGCTGTATGTATAACCTGCATATAGCAGAGCTGTGAACTGTGTAGCAGAGCTGTATGTGTAACCTGCATGTAGCAGAGCTGTGTACTGTGTATATAGAGCAGTTTGTCTAACCGCATGTAGCAGAGCTGTGTACTGTGTTGCAGGGATGCATGTGCAACCTGCAGGTAGCAGAGCTGTGTACTGTGTATATAGAGCAGTTTGTCTAACCGCATGTAGCAGAGCTGTGTACTGTGTTACAGAGATGTGTGTGTAACCTGGGAACTATAAAAAAGTGTAAAAAAAACCCATAAATATTCAGATCACCCCCCTTTTCCCAAAATTTTAATAAAATCACATCACTTTATAAATCATAATCACAACACAAACTCCCCAAATGACCCTGATCAAAAGTTTTTACACCCCAGTTATTAATACCATGTATTGCCCCCTTTAACATCAATGACAGCTTGAAGTCTTTTGTGGTAGTTGTGGATGAGGCTCTTTATTTTCTCAGATGGTAAAACTGCCCATTCTTCCTGTTGAAAAAAAAAGCAATTCCACCACAGTTTTACGTGATTTTTATTTACGACATTCAATGTGAGATAAAACTGACTGGTTACTTTTATTCTACAGGTCAGATCAAATCCGGCAATACCTTATATGTATAGTTTTTCTTGCGTTTTAATAGTGATAACAAAATAAAAATATCCGATTTTTTTTGTCGCCATATTTTGAGCCCTATAACTTTTTTGTAATTATGTGTACGGAGCTGGGTGGGGGCTCATTTTTTGCGGGGCAATCTGAACTTTTCACTGATACCATTCTGGGATGTTTAAGACTTTTTGATCACTTTTTATTTACATTTTTGTAGCAAATGAAGCGACCAAAAACTGCGAATCGGGCATTTGGACTCTTTTTTTTTTTTTTCTGTTTTGCCGTTTGCCGTATGGGGGATATATTTTTATACAATGGGTGTTTTTACACATTGCGACACCCATGATGTGTATTTTTTTAGTTCTTTTATTTTTATTTTGGGAAAAGGGGGGTGATCTGAATTTTTATGTTTTATTTTACACTTTTTTATAGTTCCCAGGTTACACACACATCTCTGTTACACAGTAAAAAGCTCTGCTACATGCGGTTACACACACATCTCTGTAACAAAGTACACAGCACTGCTACATGCAGGTTGCACATACATCCCTGTAACACAGTACACAGCTCTGCTACATGCAGGTTACACATACAGCTCCGCTACACAGCACACAACTCTGATACATGCAGATTACACATACAGCTTTGCTACACAGTACACAGCTTTGCTACATTCAGGTTACACATACAGCTCTGCTACACAGTACACAGCTCTGCTACATGCAGGTTACACATACAGCTCTGCTACACAGTACACAGCTCTGCTACATGCAGGTTACACATACAGCTCTGCTACACAGTACACAGCTCTGCTACATGCAGGTTACATATACAGCTCTGCTACACAGTACACAGCTCTGCTACATGCAGGTTACACATACAGCACTGCTACACAGTACACAGCTCTGCTACATGCAGGTTACACATACAGCTCTACTACACAGTACACAGCTCTGCTACCTGCAGGTTACACATACAGATCTGCTACACAGTACACAGCTCTGCTACCTGCAGGTTACACATACATCTCTGTAACACAGTACACAGCTCTGCTACATGCAGGTTACACATACAGCTCTGCTACACAGTACACAGCTGTCATGGTCTTACCTTCTTGCTGTTCTCCTTCGTTTGACATGTGCTGGCGGCCATCTTGGTTTCTGGGTTTCTTGTAGCCTCCCACCCTGCGGCTTCTCCTTCCCACTGGGAGGAGCTGGATGCCTAGCTCATATATATAGGAGGTCTGTGGCTTCAGTTCCTTGCTTGGTCCTCCTGTGTTCACATGCTTCTAAGACTGCTGCTGCTTCTGGTTCCTGATCCTGGCTTCGTCTGACTACCCTGCTGGTTCCTGATCCAGGCTTCGTCTGACTACCCTTCTGGTTCCTGACCTCTGGCTTCGCAAGACCCTGCTTCGGTTTAGCCATCCGTTTGGACTTTTGCCTTACAGCTTGATTTTCAATAAAGCCTTCTTATTTCCACTTATCTCTTGTTGTACGTCTGGTTCATGGTTCCACGACATTAGGACCAAGCCATGAATTCTGACGGTACAGGGCCACCCTCGCTACCTACGCTGGTTGCCAGACTTGATCAGCAGGATCACCTGTTGGGTCGGTTCGCTGTGGCGTTGCAAACCCTGCTTGAACGCACGGCTCATTTAGCTTCCGTTGCCGATGGGTCGGTTGTCGCTCCTGGGCCCGCTCCTACTGCCGCTCCGGTTGTTGCGCCAGAGTCTACCCCGACACCTGTTGCTGCGCCTGCGGTGTTTCGGGGTATGACCAGTTCTGCCCCCCTTCCACAGCGCTTTGGGGGAGAGCCAACTCAGTGCCAAGGTTTCCTTAACCAGGTGGGCATTTATTTCGAGTTGCTGCCACATGCCTTTCCTACTGAGAGATCAAAGGTGGGCTTCTTGATCTCGCTGCTCTCGGACAAGGCCTTGGCCTGGGCCAGCCCTTTATGGGAGAACAACAATCCGGTGGTTGCCGAGTTTTCCGGTTTTGTTGCTTCTCTTCGGAAGGTATTCGATGTGCCGGCTCGTGCTGCCTCTGCTGCGAAGCTCCTTATGTCCATCAGACAGGGTTCACGATCCGTAGCTGAATACGCCATTGAGTTTAGTACCCTGGCAGCAGAGGTGGGCTGGAATAATGAGGCTCTGGTCGCTGCTTTCTCTCATGGTCTCTCGGATGCCTTGAAGGATGAGGTTGCAGCTAAGGACCTACCAGTGGAGCTCGAGTCTCTTATTTCTTTCCTGATTTTGATTGACACCAGACTCAGGGAGAGACCTTCCTTTAAGGAGAGCCTGCGGAGGTCTTCTAACAGATTGGCGCCTACGTTTGCTGTCCCACCCGTGCCTCCCTCTCCTCCCACGCCTCCTGGGGATGACTTGTCTGGGGGTGAACCCATGCAGCTGGGGTTTGCTCGCCTGTCCAAGGGGGAGAGGGTACTCCGGAGACGCAAGGGCCGATGCATGTACTGTGGTCTCGGTAGGCATTTTCGGTTGGCATGCCCGAACCGTCCGGGAAACGCTCGGACCTGAGATCCTGTCGGGGGCAGATCTTTGGTGGAGTCTCCTCGTCCCCGGTTTCCCGTGTTGACAAACCACTGATTACTGTTGTCCTCTCCTGGGTCGGGGGCTCGGTGACGACCCAGGCGTTGGTGGACTCTGGTGCTGGTGGTTTGTTCATTGATAGTGTGTTCGCTGCCGCCAATTCCATTCCTCTGCAGCCTCGAGGTTCCCCACTGGCTCTTGAGGCGATAGACGGCAGACCCCTCCTGCTGCCACACGTGACTCATGAGACCCTTCCAGTGGGGATGGCCATTGGTGCCGTTCACAGAGAGTCGGTCTGTCTCCAGGTTATTTCGTCTCCACACTACTCGGTGGTCTTGGGGTACCCCTGGCTCCAGAAGCATAATCCGACTTTCGATTGGAGATCGGCCGAGATCCTCTCGTGGTCACCGCAGTGTGGGGCTAGTTGCATCCATGGGCCTGTCAAGTTGCTGTGTACTTCCTCGGACTCTCTGTTGCCTCCTGAATACGAGGAGTACCGGGATGTATTCGATAAGGTGCGTGCGGTTGCCCTACCTCCGCACCGCCCATACGATTGTGCCATAGAGTTACAATCTGGTGCCGTTCCTCCTCGTGGCAAAGTCTATCCACTGTCGGTAGCGGAGAATGAGGCCATGGAGGAGTACGTGAGGGAGGCGCTTTCACGCGGACACATTCGCAAATCCTCGCCCCGGCAGGGGCTGGATTTTTCTTTGTGAAAAAGAAGGGCGGTGAGTTGAGGCCTTGCATCGATTACAGGGGTCTCAATCGCATCACGATCAAGAACGCTTACCCGATACCCTTGATTTCCGAGCTGTTCGATCGCCTCAAAGGGGCCACGGTCTTTACCAAACTCGACCTGAGGGCGGCATATAACCTGGTATGGATCAAGGCGGGCGATGAGTGGAAGACCGCGTTTAACACCAGGACCGGTCATTATGAATCCTTGGTTATGCCCTTTGGGTTGTGCAATGCGCCCGCAGTCTTCCAGGAATTCATCAACAATGTTTTCCGTGACCTGTTGCAGCAGTGTGTGGTGGTCTATTTGGATGACATCTTGGTATATTCTGAATCCATGGAGGCCCACATTCTGGATGTTAGACGAATTTCACCGATCCCAGGTAACCTTCTTAGGTTACATCATTTCCGCTGAGGGGTTCTCCATGGATCCTGAGAAGGTTTCGGCTGTCTTACAGTGGCCCCAGCCCAGTGGTCTTCGTGCCCTGCAGCGCTTTTTGGGCTTCGCCAATTATTATCGGAAGTTCATCAGGGACTTTTCCATGCTAGCCAAGCCTCTCACGGATCTGACCAGGAAGGGCAGTAATCCCCAGGTCTGGCCGCTAGAGGCCATCCGAGCTTTTGAGGCTCTAAAGTCCGCCTTTGTGTCGGCTCCGATTCTGTCGCATCTCAACCCTGGGTTGCCTTTTGTCCTCGAGGTGGACGCGTCTGAGACGGGAGTAGGCGCCCTTCTGTCTCAGCGTAGAACACCAGAGGGTCCTTTGCTTCCTTGTGGGTTTTACTCCCGGAAACTGTCTTCCGCGGAGTGCAACTATCAGATTGGTGACAGGGAGTTATTGGCCATCGTGCAGGCCCTTAAAGAATGGAGGCACTTGCTCGAGGGCTTGGTGGTTCCGGTTCTCATCCTGATGGACCACAAGAATCTGACCTACCTCTCTGAGGCCAAGAGATTGACACCACGTCAGGCCAGATGGGCTCTGTTCTTGTCACGTTTTAATTACGTGGTCTCCTACCTACCCGGTTCCAAGAACATCAGAGCGGATGCCTTATCACGGCAGTACTCCGAGCTGTCCGGGGAGGAGTCGATTCCGACTTCGGTCATACCTCCGAATCAGATCCTGGCCGCCATTCGCACCAGCCTGACCTCTCCCCTGGGTGAGCAGATTTTGGCGGCTCAATCTGGTGCTCCCTCTGGGAGACCCAACGGCAGATGTTTTGTGCCTGAGGAGTTGCGCACTCGGTTGTTGCGAACCTACCATAACTCCAAGGCCGCGGGGCATCCTGGAAAGAATCAGCTGTCCTGGGCTGTTTCACGACTGTTCTGGTGGCCTTCTCTACGTTCCGACATCGCCGCATATGTAGCGGCATGCTCCGTTTGTGCCCAGAGTAAGTCCCCTCGGCACCTTCCGTTGGGCCTTTTGCAACCCATAGCCACCGGGGAGCGTCCATGGTCACACCTGGGGATGGATTTCATTGTGGACCTCCCTGCATCCCGAGGCCATACGGTCATTCTCATGATTGTGGATCGGTTTTCCAAAATGTGCCACTGTGTTCCTCTCAAGAAGTTACCCTCTGCACAAGAGTTGGCCACGATTTTTGCCAGGGAGGTCTTCCAGTTGCACGGTTTGCCCAAGGAGATTGTGTCGGATCGGGGGAGTCAGTTTGTGTCCAGGTTCTGGCGCGCCTTTTGCTCCCAGTTGGGGATTCATCTCTCTTTCTCCTTGGCCTACCACCCTCAGTCCAATGGGGCCGCAGAACGATCCAATCAGGCCTTGGAGCAATTCCTTCGTTGCTATGTCTCCGATCACCAAGACAATTGGGTTCACCTCCTGCCTTGGGCTGAGTTTGCCAGGAACACGGCGGTGAACTCTTCCTCTGGGACGTCTCCCTTCATGGCCAATTATGGGTTCCAACCTGCCGTGTTACCGGAGGTATTCTCTCCCCAGGATATTCCGCCTGTGGAGGATCACCTTTCCGTCCTACGTGCTTCTTGGGTACAGATCCAGAGGTCCATTGAGGTCTCTGCGCAGCGCCAGAGACTCCAGGCTGATCGCAGACGAGCGCCCGCTCCTTCCTACCAGGTCGGAGACCGCGTATGGTTGTCCACCCGCAATCTCAACCTTCGAGTGCCCACTCCCAAGCTGGCGCCTCGCTTTGTTGGTCCCTTCCGAGTGCTTCGCAGGGTAAACCCGCTAGCCTATGCCCTTGCGCTTCCTCCTGGCATGCGGATCTCCAACGTGTTTCATGTCTCCCTGTTGAAGCCACTGGTGTGTAATCGTTTCACTTCCTCGGTTCCTCGGCCTCGTCCGGTCCAAGTGGGCAATCGGGAGGAGTATGAGGTGAGCAATACCCTGGACTCACGCCTGGTCCGCGGTCGGGTGCAGTTTTTGGTCCATTGGCGTGGTTATGGTCCAGAGGAGCGTTCCTGGGTTCCCTCCGCAGATGTCCATGCTCCTGCCTTGCTCCGAGCCTTCCACGCATGCTTCCCTCAGAAACCGTTCTTTACTCCGCGGAGGAGGGGCCCTTGAGGGGGAGGTACTGTCATGGTCTTACCTTCTTGCTGTTCTCCTTCGTTTGACATGTGCTGGCGGCCATCTTGGTTTCTGGGTTTCTTGTAGCCTCCCACCCTGCGGCTTCTCCTTCCCACTGGGAGGAGCTGGATGCCTAGCTCATATATATAGGAGGTCTGTGGCTTCAGTTCCTTGCTTGGTCCTCCTGTGTTCACATGCTTCTAAGACTGCTGCTGCTTCTGGTTCCTGATCCTGGCTTCGTCTGACTACCCTGCTGGTTCCTGATCCAGGCTTCGTCTGACTACCCTTCTGGTTCCTGACCTCTGGCTTCGCAAGACCCTGCTTCGGTTTAGCCATCCGTTTGGACTTTTGCCTTACAGCTTGATTTTCAATAAAGCCTTCTTATTTCCACTTATCTCTTGTTGTACGTCTGGTTCATGGTTCCATGACAACAGCACTGCTACATGCAGGTTACACATACAGCTCTGCTACACAGTACACAGCACTGCTACATGCAGGTTACACATACAGCACTGCTACACAGTACACAGCTCTGCTACATGCAGGTTACACATACAGCACTGCTACACAGTACACAGCTCTGCTACATGCAGGTTACACATACAGATCTGCTACACAGTACACAGCTCTGCTACCTGCAGGTTACACATACAGATCTGCTACACAGTACACAGCTCTGCTAACTGCAGGTTACACATACATCTCTGTAACACAGTACACAGCTCTGCTACATGCAGGTTACACATACAGATCTACTACACAGTACACAGCTCTGCTACCTGCAGGTTACACATGCAGATCTGCTACCTGCAGGTTACACATACATCTCTGTAACACAGTACACAGCTCTGCTACAAGCAGGTTACACATACATCTCTGTAACACAGTACACAGCTCTGCTACATGCAGATTACACATACAGCTCTGCTACACAGTACACAGCTCTGCTACATGCAGGTTACACATATAGCTCTGCTACACAGTACACAGCTCTGCTACATGCAGGTTACACACACATCTCTAGTACACAGCTCTATTTGATGGCTACAGTTCTGTACACTCTACCAGTTGCTGTGCACATCTGACCCCTCCCACACACGTGACTCGTCACATGGTCATGACGTCATCACAGGTCCTTTGCCACTCCAGCAGCTAGCAGCTCCGTCAGGTGAAGAGTGTGTGTAGTAGGGCGTATTTTGAGTTAGGGAGGACGGAGTTTTGGCTGATGTCTGAGGGAGGACAGAGTTTTAGCTGATGTCTGAGGGAGGATGGAGTTTTGGGTGAGGGAGGACGGAGTTTTGTCTGATGTCTGAGGTCTGATGGAGTTTTGCCTGACGGAGGACGGAGTTTTGTCTGATGTCTGAGGTCTGATGGAGTTTTGGGTGAGGGAGGACGGAATTTTGTCTGATGTCTGAGGTCTGATGGAGTTTTGGGTGAGGGAGGACGGAGTTTTGTCTGATGTCTGAGGTCTGATGGAGTTTTGCCTGACGGAGGACGGAGTTTTGTCTGATGTCTGAGGTCTGATGGAGTTTTGCCTGACGGAGGACAGAGTTTTGTCTGATGTCTGATGGAGTTTTGGGTGAGGGAGGACGGAGTTTTGTCTGATGTCTGAGGTCTGATGGAGTTTTGCCTGATGGAGGACGGAGTTTTGTCTGATGTCTGAGGTCTGATGGAGTTTTGCCTGACGGAGGACAGAGTTTTGTCTGATGTCTGATGGAGTTTTGCCTGACGGAGGACGGAGTTTTGTCTGATGTCTGAGGTCTGATGGAGTTTTGGGTGAGGGAGGATGGAGTTTTGGCTGATGTCTGATGGAGGACGGAGTTTTGGATGAGGGAGGACGGAGTTTTGTCTGAGGTCTGATGGAGTTTTGGATGAGGGAGGACAGAGTTTTGTCTAAAGTCTGAGGTAGGAGGGAGTTTTGCCTGACGGAGGATGGAGTTGTGGATGATGTCTGGCGATGTCCTAATATGTATGCCGTAAATATGGATAATCTTTTGGGAAAATAGATAATATACATAAATATTGTACATAAGAATGTATAATAACAGGAATCATTTAATAATTCTCAATTTTTGGACTGAATATACGCAATTAGTTTTGTTGCGTTTTTATTGCGTTATGGTTAAAATTTAAAACCTGCGCCATGCAGGGCGCATGGATCAGCCCTCCTTGACACAGCGCCTACACCATGTTCTTCCCATTGTCGGTCACCAAGGTTTTGATTTTGAGTTGTCCCGGAGAAAACCAGGATTTAATTTCTTTATGAAGGAAATAGAGCAGTTCCTCCCCCGTGTGACTGTTCGTCCAGGCAAACGAAGTGTAGAACAGCGTGACACCGCCGTGCCCTGCACATGTGGTATGCTGGAGGAGCATTGTGAATTGTCCCTGAAGTGGATGTTGAGGACATGGTGGAGAATGAGGAGGCCGAGGAGGACATTGTCGCAGGACCAACGGCGTGAGAACATAGAGGTGGAAGTGGCGTCACCTGGCCAAGTTGCTGGTGTGGCTAGGCAGGAACCACATTTACCCAGTGGGCTGTAAAGGAGTTATATTGTCCTTGACCATAGTTACAGCACACGTCGGCGCTGCCGTGCACTTTGACAGACACTGACAGGCTCAAGGACTGGCCCACCTGGTACTGCCTTTCTGGCAAAGAAATGGCTTGGGACTCTCCACCTCGGCTTGCACAAGCCATCAGTTCTCTGAAAGGTTCAGGACCAGCAGATGATGGGATGGACAGACAGCTCCCTTCGACTGAGGTGGTGGAGCTTTGACTGCCTGAAATCGGGTGCATGCCACTGGGTGATGCAGTGGTTGCTGCAGCAGGCTGGACCACCACATCGGAGCCATTGTTCTCCCAGGCCACTTTATGGTAACGCTTCATATGTTGACACAGGGCTGTGGTGCTAATATTGGCACCCTGGCCACGCTTCACTTTCTGCCTACATGGCCATATTCACCTCCTCCTGGTACCTTTCCGAGCAGGTAGGCTTATGCAAAGTGGATGGTCTACCCCGGGCACGTTCAGCTCGGGACCTCCCACTGCTGCCACACTGCTGACTCCCGGCCACGCTAGCTACTTGCTGGCTCCGCCGCTGCCTCACGTGCAAGCTGCCACCCTCTTTTCCCGATGATGATGAAGCCCCTTTGTCAACCAGCTCCCAATTGCAATCGGCTACATCATCATTTAGTATTGAGTACTTTCTGCACATCGCTAATGTCCTCCTCAATGGTCTCTGAGCCAGGAGCCTGACCACTCGCAACACCATCTTCTATGCCACTCTCCTCATCACTACTTCCCAGCCTACCGGAGAAAGTGACGGATGTCTCCCCCAGATGTTGGCTGGGCAGTAGCTGCTGATTGTCCTTTAGTAGCTCGTCCTCGCTGTATAGTGTAGCTAAGCCCACAGCATATAATACTTGTCTGGCTGAGGGAACAGAAAAGGACAGAGGCAGGTTGAGGACCGGTGAGAGGACAGGGCCTGGTCCCAGGCCATTCCAACTAAGGGTTGTGTCTGATGAACCCACCGACTCTTGGCTAGGGATGTCTGATGTCACTTGGGACGAAATGGATGACCGAATCAACCATTCAAGCACCACTGGGTTGCTGGTCAAGACAAGGCCGCTAGATGACACTGGGAGCTCAGGCCTCTCAAAGTGACCCCTCCTGCCACACCTCCTTATTCTGCTGTGACCTGTGCCTGCGCCAGAAACATTTAGGACTCTGCCCCTCCCCCGTGCAGGGCCTGTCACTTCTCTGTCTGACATACTGTTAGCTCAACTAAATAAATAAAAAAGTCTTTAGAACATATAAATGCACAGCATAATGGCAAATAAGACTTTTTTTATCACTAATACACCCCCAAAAAGATTGCAATTTTGTAATTTCACAGCTGAAAGGCAAATAAGCCTTTTATTTTTTTACTAATATACCACAAAAAAGGCTTTAAAACATATAACTGCACTGCTGAACAGTTAATAAGACTTTTTTCCCACTAATACACCACAATAACAGGTGCAATTTTGTCACTTCACCGCACAACAGCAAATAAGCCCTTTTTCCCTCTAATACACCACAAATAAGGCTATAAAACAGATAACTGCACAGCTAAACAGGTAATAACACGTTTTCCACTAATACACCCATAAAAAGGCTGTAATTTTGTCACTTCACCACACAATGGCAAATAAGCCCTTTTTTCCACTAATACACCACAAAAAAAGGCTTTAAACATATAACTGCACCACTGAACAGCTAATAAGATTATTTTTTCCACTAATACACAACAAATAAGGCTTTAAAACATATAACTGCACAGCTAAACAGGTAATAACAGCTTTAAAACATGCCGCATTTTTCGCCCCCTAAGACGCACTGTTTTCAACCCAAAAGTTTGGGGGGGGGAATGGCAGTGCGTCTTATGGGGCGAATTCTGCCATTTTTACTATGCTAACAACACTGATACATCGCCAGGTGCGATGCTGCACAGCGCAGAGATATATCAGCAGGGAAGGAGGAGGGGCTGGAGGCCGGA
Organism: Bufo gargarizans; assembly: GCF_014858855.1. Taxonomy (NCBI): domain Eukaryota; kingdom Metazoa; phylum Chordata; class Amphibia; order Anura; family Bufonidae; genus Bufo; species Bufo gargarizans. The sequence continues at coordinate 446,811,426 of NC_058081.1, forward strand.
AACTGCTGTTGGAATCGCGGCGGTGCCTGGTGCAGTCACTGTACTCTTACACCGGGCCCCGCCGCTCACAACAGTCTTTATATCTAACTGTAATAATCCCTAACAACTTGGTAACATTAGTTAAGGTAGCGCTATCCCATGTATCCCCTGATTCAACATATTTTTCCCTTAAAATGGTACATTTTCTCAGTTTAAACTTTTGTTCCGTGATTTATGTTCTATTCTGAATAAAATATTAGAAGTTGGCACCTCCACATCATTGCATTCAATTCTTATTCACGATTTGTATAGTGTCCCAACTTTTTTGGAATCCGGTTTGTATATAGTACAAACCAAAAGTTTGGACACACCTTCTCATTCAAAGAGTTTTCTTCATTTTCATGACTATGAAAATTGTAGATTCACATTGAAGGCATAAAAACTATGAATTAACACACGTGGAATTATATACATAACAAAAGTGTGAAACAACTGAAAATATGTCATATTCTAGGTTCTTCAAAGTAGCCACCTTTTGCTTTGATTACTGCTTTGCTCTTGGCATTCTCTTGATGAGCTTCAAGGGGTAGTCACCTGAAATGGTCTTCCAACAGTCTTGAAGGAGTTCCCAGAGATGCTTAGCACTTGTTGGCCCTTTTGCCTTCACTCTGCGGTCCAGCTCACCCCAAACCATCTCGATTGGGTTCAGGTCCGGTGACTGTGGAGGCCAGGTCATCTGGCGCAGCACCCCATCACTCTCCTTCATGGTCAAATAGCCCTTACACAGCCTGGAGGTGTATATATATATATATATATATATATATATAAAAAAGTATGTGGGGCAGCCGCAGCGTATCGCGGACCCATTCACTTGAATGGTCCGCAATCCGGCCATTCCGCAAAAAGATAGAACATGTCCTATTTTTTTGAGGAACGGAAGTACGGGACGAAACCCCACGGAAGCACTCCGTAGTGCTTCTGTAGGGTTACGTTCCACACCATTCCGTATCCCTGGATTTGCGGACCCATTGAAGTGAATGGGTCTGCATCTGTGATCCATTACCGTATTAGCGATGTGCTAATGTCAGCAGTACATAACAGTATGTTTGTTAACTCTCTGCCTGCTGCTAGGTACTATGAGGGCGTTGCTGCAGCAACTAGAGGCTCGGTCTACTTGCCTTTTGGCACGCCCAGGTCCACTTGATTGACGTCCTTCTTCTCTGCACCGTCCTCATAATCCTGCTGGGGAGGCCTGGCGCAGTGAAGAATCTGGCAGCAGCCGAGCGTCCTTCACTCACTGCGTCTGTGCCGAATACTAAACGGGATTAGAGGACGATGCAGAGAAGGATGTCAATCAAGTGGACCTGGGCGTGCCAAAAGGTGAGTAGACCGAGCCTCTAGTTGCTGCAGCCACGCCCTCATAGCATCTAAAGGCTTCATTAGCATATTATAAAAGTCTGTTTTTTAATAGAACGACGGCAGGCAGAGAGTTAACAAGCATACTGTTATGCACTGCTGACATTAGCACATCACTAATGTCAGTCAGCTACATAACGATTTTTCCCATGACAGAAACCCTTTAAGTATTTTCATTTTTTATTCCTGGAGAACCCCTTTAATGCTGTTATTCCAAGTGCTGAGAATTGCATGAACTCCTTGTATTCTATAGGTCTTTGTGTAAATCATTCTTTATATGTATTTTGTACTAAATGCCAGCACTTATAATGGTATGAACATTCCATGGCAGGACCTCCAGGGGTGGAGAAAGAATTGTACTCACTGCCAGTAGAGTAACAGAGCATTATGTACTTATCCATGTTTAATTGTGTATGTTAGTATTCCCATTATCTGTAGCAGTCCAACTTTAGATTTTTATTCTGACTGTAGTCTTATTTTCAGAATGCACAGGAATGAACATTTTGTACAACATAATGACACCCCCATCAGCTTAAAAATATCAAAGAACTTTAAGTACAAAAATGTTAGGTCTCCTGTCATTGTAATTTTTGAAAATAATGTTGTAATATGCAAGTCATTATGTACTTTTGTATGCTTAGAGATGTTCCAATAGTTTGTCACAGCAACCAGCTTCCCAATCGAAGGGTCACTGAGACCTTTTTCAATGTCTGCAGTAACATCAAACAAATATTTGCAGGGAAGAACAATATTAAACCAATGTATCATGGGCAAGGTTCACTAGAATGATGGGAGCACAACAGAGAATACAGGCCGGAGGAGTCCTATGGTGTAGTTCTGGGGTGCCTAATGTATAGTGGGATGTATTTGATTATGAAAACCTTTAAAGGGCATCTGTCAGCAGATTTGTACCTATGAAACTGGCTGTGAAAGGTAGCAGTGGGTCTCCTTGCCTGTGGGTTATGTGGCATATTTGTAAGTTGTAGTGGAGAATGACCAGCAATGATACTGAGCAAGAAATTGTTATCAATTATTTTGTCACTGTAAGATATGCAGCACATAAAAAAAACAAGCACCGAATTTTGACATAGCAATAGTGTCTATATATACTGCATATATATCAATCTGTTAAGAAAAAATAGACATGGATTGCACATCCACGTGTTGATCTATTGCATCTCACCATGATTTATAAACATCTTCACTAAGGCTCTGAGCATATGATTTGATCAAAATGCATAGGCCCACCAACCACGTCAAGGTGGTCTCTTGAGTGAGTCCCTATTGAAGTCCCTACTCTAATTTAGCACAGAACCACATGGAAACCACCAACGCTGCAACACAGCACCTGCAGGTGGTGAGATGCAACAGCCCAACAACACCCCTGTTATCAGGCTAAGCCCTGTTATCACTGGGCCTCATAGGCCACAGGCATAGCATCGCGACAGCCACCATGCAGTGCTGCATGTGAACAGATCACAAAATTTCACGTCTTCATAGGGTCATAGTAACCTAAACTGAGACTGATTGGGAGCTTGTTAACCCTTAAGCAGTCTCCTGCCAATTAAAAATACCTGGGTCGAATGGGCGGAGTGCTTATACCATGAGAAAAAAAATAAAAAATAAGAAAGTGGACAAAATGCTATATTCTAGTCTTTTAAGAAAAATTCCATGGATCGTGCATCCACATGCAATACAATGATCCATTGCTATTTAGTATAAATTATAAAAGAATTAACAATTCAGTATGTTCCGTTCCCTTTCTATTGTAACTGATTATTTCTGGAACACCTTAACTTTCTTCCTCTTCTGATTCTGGGCTCACATGGTCTTTTGTTACTGTTACTGTAAATCCTCCAAGCACTGGAGTTGTATCAAAATCTGCTGAACATGCTTTGTACCAAATTTATTATTCAGTTTTTTACACTATTCTAACTTTTATTTATTTATTTTTACATGTCTGAAAAGGGGGTGCGGCTTATTGGAAAAGATGTGTATAGTATCTCACATGATATAGTTGTAATTTAAATGTTGATAATTTTTGAAGTGAACTATGCCAACAAATAGGTGATGTAAAATTAGACTAAACATTCTATAGGTGCGCCAGATTGATCATCCACCATCAACCAGTCAGCACAGTAAGCCACAAAACACAGTAAGCCGGGAAACACACACACACAGTAAGCCCTGACTGAACCCAACCTACTTTCCCAGTCTACTTGCAGTGCAAGCCATAAGCACAAGTCTGCAACTGGTCGATGTTCGTTTGGTAGGTGGGCTTAGATGTGTTTTGATCAAAATGTATTGACCAAGTGTCTCATATTTTATCAATAGAGTGAGGGCTTAGTCCATATGCTATGCTTGCATCTATTATTATAGTGCATTATTTTCTGTGACTGTATAAATGTAGCCATGTACATCCGGAACATTCATTATCATATCATGCAGGATGTTTTATATATTTTTTTCCGTGATTTAACTTGTCTTGAAGCAGTGGTACCTTAATTTGTGAATACGCTCTTATCTTGGGAGTAGTATTCATTTGCACTTTTGCACCACCGATCTAATAGGCGACCTTGATTAAGGTGGTACACATAGGTGTGTGTGTGCTCCTCCTCCCACTGGTTGCTGCTGAACATGGAGGTAACTAGGACCAACACACTTTATGTGTGGGGTGTGCGCTCCTGAAAATAAATGCACAACGGCATAGGCAGGTTTAGCATAGGACCCCTATGAAATGAGACCACCTTGTCGCTTGGTAGGTGGGCTTAGATGTGTTTTGATCAAAATGTATTGACCAAGTGTCTCACATTTTATCAATAGAGTAAGGGCTTAGTCCATATGTTATGCTTGCATCTATTATTATAGTGCATTATTTTCTGTGACTGTATAAAAACCAAGAGGACAATACAGTACAAAATCGGAAGTCAAAATAGCCATACCAAAGTCAGAAACAGAAGGGTATCACAGTATAGGATCACAAGATAAAGGGTGGTCAAAAGCAAGCCAGGGTCAATAGGAAATCCATATATAGGCTTATATAATATGCACAGATAGAACCGAGAGCGCAGCAAGGGAGATAAACCTATAACTGGCAAATGTGTATTGCCAGTTGGGGATTTCAATAGGATGCCAAGTCCCTGGATAGAAACGTCTTAGGTCCAGGGATTTAGCGCCCACTGGAACAGAACAGCAGTATCCTACAGATAGGCAGACTAACCACACAACTAATACTGATAATAACAAATTGTACCAGATCTCCGCGAGCATGCGTGCGCTGTAGGGGGAAGTCTGTTGCTATGGATGCGCTTGCATCACCAGGGGGCATGGTTAGAATGAGCATGATTGAGGGCGCAGCCCGACAGTGCGCCTGCCCGAGCCCCAGCCCGCGGCACTGGAGCCTGGACAGGTAAGTTGGTGGAACAACCACTGTAATAAGTCTGTGCACAGTTTAAAGATTGTTGTCCAAGTGTTTAATACTGATGACCTATACTCAGTATATCAGTATATGATCAGTAGGGGTCCAACTTCCGTCAGCCATGCAGATCAGTTGTTTGAAAAGGCCACAGTGCACATACGCGCACTGCAACCTCTTCCTAGGCTAGTAACATCAGGTTCATTGGTAATGTGGCCTAGGCACAGCTCAGTCCCATTCAAGTGAATGAGGCTAAACTGCATTACCAAACACAGCTTCTATCCAATGTACTGTGTTGTGCTTGTTAAGCTGTTAGGCCGGAGCGCTGCAGCCTCTGCAAATAGCTGATGGGTAGAGCTTCAGGGACTCAGACACCCACTGGTCAGATATTGGTGACCTATCCTGAGGATTAGTAAAAGTGGGCCATTGCGTGCTCCTTTGCCCTGGCCATCCACTTTGCAGGTAACTACACTCCCGGGCAACACTTCCGGGGTCCTCTGCCATTCTCCATTCACCTTGATCCATAGATGAAATGTCAAGTGACCACTGCAGCTAATCACTGAGTAGAGTGGTGACCTCAGTGGGTTCAACATGTCCTCGCCACAGCTCAGTGAATAGGCAGAGACCAGTTGTGGATCGGAGATCAGGTGAGGATTACTTATTTTGTTATTTTATAGCATTGTAAGTCGCTTGTAAAAACTTGTAGGTGGACAACCATTTTAATTCTGAGGATCACTGGCGTCAAAATATAGTGAGTTGCCGCCGCTTTTCTACGTAGGAAGATTTTTTTTTCATTTAATTTCAGTGGGAAATGTTCTGTAAGTGATAACAATCAGCATAGCATAACTCATTAATTTTAATTACAACCTTCAATTTAGAAGGGTTCTCCCAATGGTAGCTTCTGTCATAAATGATGGTATACATCTTTGTCCTTAATATTATTTTTAGGAACCAGCAATGAAACTTCAACAGTACATGGGCAGATCGTCTAAATGGGCAAATCATCCATTGTCTTCAGTTGCAAATGTGATGTCAGTAACTGATCTAACACCAATTTCAGTGTCTGTGTAATGACAAGAAGCACTTTATTAAGAACTGATGGATTTTCATTCAGCAGTTTATTAAGAATAAATTGAATTTTATTCCAGAAGTCTGCTTTTTCATCTGCAAAATCCATCAAGTCTTAATAAACTCCCCTTTGTGAACATCCTTATACGAGACCAGAAATTTGCTTTGCTTCATAGAGACGAGGTGGCGGGTGATGACATCACAACATGAGATGGTGGGATGTTCAACATGTACATGCCAAAGGCTTTATATGGGAACACATAATAATAATTTGGGGTTCTCAAAATACTCAAGAGAGATAGGTAGATAAATGTCTTCACTGGAATTAAAACTTCTGGGCTCGTTTATCAAACTGGTGTTAAGTAGAACTGGCTTAGTTGCCCATAGCAACCAATCAGATTCCACCATTCATTTATGACAGCTCCTTTGGAAAATGAAATGTGGATTCTATTAGGTGGTATGGGCAACTAAGCCAGTTCTACTTTAGACTAGTTTGATAATGACCCCATTTGTTTCTTTCTGATACAAAGCTTCAAATTCTCTTTAACCCTTTCCCAACCAGCATCGTAATAGTCTTTAAAGATGGCTCCCGCTCCAGAGCGCTGTGGGTGCCATAGCCGCGGGTGGCCACCTGCTTCTTATAGCGGACACCCACGGCTCATGTCCGCAACCAGCAGTAATGACTACGCCATCTGAGTGAGCTGAAAACCGAAAGTGCACGCTTTCAGTGCTGCTCTAGCTCCCCCGTATGGCGATCGGAGGAGGCGTAGCTTGTGTGCTGCAGCCCTTGTCTGTGAATAACAGGAGGTTGCTGCATAGTATTTCCTATGAAGCCCTTGCCTGTATTACGGCTCTATAGGAAAGTAGTAAAATCATCATAGACTCCAATGCAAGTGCATTGGAGTCTATGATAATAACAATCAGATGATTGATTGTTATAGTTCGCTATGGCAACTATAAAAAAGTTTTTTTTTTTAAGTTAAAAAATAAAAATATTTTTTTATTCAAATCAACCCTTTTTCCAAAATAAAAATAAAAGAACAAAAAAAAATAAAAAATACACATCATGGGTAAACGTTATAGTCCCCATAGCAAACATCAAAACGGAAAAGCATCAAAATGGCTGATTCGCCGTATTTGGTCTCTTCATTCTCTACAAAAAAATAAATAAAACTATACATACACTCACCTAAAGAATTATTAGGAACACCATACTAATACGGTGTTGGACCCCCTTTTGCCTTCAGAACTGTCTTAATTCTACGTGGCATTGATTCAACAAGGTGCTGATAGCATTCTTTAGAAATGTTGGCCCATATTGATAGGATAGCATATTGCAGTTGATGGAGATTTGAGGGATGCACATCCAGGGCACGAAGCTCCCGTTCCACCACATCCCAAAGATGCTGTATTGGGTTGAGATCTGGTGACTGTGGGGGCCATTTTAGCACAGTGAACTCATTGTCATGTTCAAGAAACCAATTTGAAATTATTCGAGCTTTGTGACATGGTGCATTATCCTGCTGGAAGTAGCCATCAGAGGATGGGTACATGGTGTTCATGAAGGGATGGACATGGTCAGAAACAATGCTCAGGTAGCCCGTGGCATTTAAACGATGGCCAATTGGCACTAAGGGGCCTAAAGTGTGCCCAGAAAACATCCCCCACACCATTACACCACCACCACCAGCCTGCACAGTGTAAACAAGGCATGATGGATACATGTTCTCATTCTGTTTACGCCAAATTCAGACTCTACCATTTGAATGTCTCAACAGAAATCGAGACTCATCAGATCAGGCAACATTTTTCCAGTCTTCAACAGTCCAATTTTGGTGAGCTCGTGCAAATTGTAGCCTCTTTTTCCTATTTGTAGTGGAGATGAGTGGTACCCGGTGGGGTCTTCTGCTGTTGTAGCCCACCTTTCTTTCCCAAGCTGACATTCAGTTTGGAGTTCAGGAAATTGTCTTGACCAGGACCACAACCCTACATGCATTGAAGCAACTGCCATGTGATTGGTTGACTAGATAATCGCATTAATGAGAAATAGAACAGGTGTTCCTAATAATTCTTTAGGTGAGTGTATAAGGTATCGCCGGATTCGTTCTTACCTGTAGAAAAAAAGTTATTGGTCAGTTTTATTGCACATTGAACGTCGTAAATAAAAACCCGTAAAACTGTGGTGGAATTTTATTTTTGCAATTTCACCCCATTTGGAATTTTTTTCCCGCTTACCACTACATCATATGCAATATTAAATTGTGGCGTTGGAAAGTACAACTTGTCCCGCAAAAAACTAGCCCTCATATGGCTATGTGAACAGACAAATAAAAAAGTTATGGCTCTGGGAAGGCAGGGAGCGCAAAACAAAAACACACAAAAAAAAACAACTTTGGAGGTGAAAAGGTTAAAATTGGAATCAATCGATAGATTTCTGTGTGGCCACTAGGGGGAGTTTAGACGGTTTCTGCATACTGCTTTATCACTGAATTATGTAAAAAGCTCCTAAGCTTTCTCTACTGGTACGCTCACATGGGGCAGAACAAAAATTTGGTGCAAATTCTGCTTCAACTACAAGCAGATTTGCCCTGGTTCTCACCCAAGGTGTAAACTCCACAGTGGAAACTGTCAAAATGAATTCAAAATATTTAAAATATACACCATGTGTCCAGATGGAAAATCTTCAGCGACATGTTGTATAACTTTTGTTGTTTAGTATTATATAATTATCTAGATGATGGGATTTAGTTGTGTTTGTTCTGTTTGCTCAGGAAACCAAACAGTTAATATTTCTCTGCTCGGAAGCAGGTTGTCATTATCTGCTAATATCAAAGGAGTAATCAAATCCAATTGGCTTCCATGCTCTGATAATAAGACAATACATCTAATTAAAGCCTAGCTTTTATTTAATTAAAGATAACATTTGTGATGGCCCCATTTTTTTCCATTAATAAAAATGGGAAAATATATACATCCCATATGCAGTTGTCATTTGCAGGTCCCCCTGGGAATTGATATATGCTAAAAGTCGCATAAATCGGCTGCGGAAGATATTAAATATGTATAAATACCTTATGTCAGTCATTATACAGCACATAGCCTATTAGAGCAATTTTATAAGCGTGCATCAGCGCACACTAAATAAAGCCTCCCACCTCATAAAATTGAATGGTTTTTAAGTGTGTAGAAAATTTTATATATCCCTCCAATGAGTCCACAACTCCTACCTGAAACACTTAGGATCAGTTTTATAGAATTTTGGTGCTGGAAGCGCTATCTGCTTAATTTCCTTAATGAATTTCTCTAATCTAACTTCACTTAACACTCATTGAGTCGAAGCTCAGCAGCTGAGACATGGCCGCAACATAGCCAAAAACTGTGCTATACCTGAAAAGTATAGGCCTGTTTCATGGTCTAAATAAAAAAAAAAAAATATATATATATATGTAGTTAAGGCTGCCGTGCAGCCTGTATTTGTGGGAGGGGCATAGGCCCCGCCCCCTGGCTACTTAGGCGGAGGAGTGCAGAGGGACGGGACGTGCAGCCAGGTACCTGTTACTTCCGGTCACGTCTGGTTTCTGCACGTCCCGCTCCTTTAAGCTCGGTCTGGGTAAGTATGAGGTCGGCGTTTCTACCTCTCACACGGCTCAGGTAAGCGGCGGTCCGGTGCTGGGCATCGGCAGCATTGGCGAGCGCACGCTGGTCGGGTCCCGCCTCACTTCCATCGTCATGTCGGCTTGAGGCACGTGTTGTTCCACGGCCTCAGCAGTCGTAGGTCTGGGGGTCCACCGCACTCTGCTGGGGGCAATAGCAAGAGCGCAGTCGGGAGCAGGCCTCCGTCGGCCGGTCATGTGCGGGCGTGTGTTCCGGGGGACGGCTGCGTGTGCCGGTTGCTAGGCACGCCCGCGGCTCCGCCCCCGGCGACGCACACACAGTACATGGTGACCGGGGGATCTGCGGGCATGCTTGGGAGGCACGGGATTACTGGCATGTACTCAGCAGCAGGCAGTTCCGGTGGCTATTGGGCACACATCAGAGCTACCCTACCAGGCATGTCTAGACTTGCCCAAGCGCCAGGTGGTCGCATGAAGTTCAGTACCACAGGATCCAACACATTGGTTAGTTGTTGGGTTCACAAGGAATTGTTGCTTGCTGAGGCTGCCCCGTGCTGGAGCAGCAGTTGCCTGCGTCGGTGGCAGGCCTGTGGCTCCAGCAGGGGAGCTCGGCTGGCCCTGCAAAAAAAAAGGGGCGTTTTTTTTCCCCCCTTACCTGTTACATTGTTGTAATGCGTCATCATATTTCAGTGGCTGTGTTCTGGTCGGTATCTGACGTCTCTCACCATTCCAGGATTCCTTACGTACAAGTAGGTGGCATGTCCGGAGTCCCATACGGGTTTGGTAGGTGTCACCGGGGTTTGGCTGCAGGCACGGTCACACGTCTTCCATGTCATGCCGCCGCATCAGTGGCACGTGGTTCCCCTTGGCACATCCAGGTTCTCACACCCGTTTTTTTGTTGCTCGTTGCTTGAAACGTTCAGGCGCTGTTCTGGGGGCCACCCCAGGTCTCAGGTCTCTCCCTGGAACGTCCAGGTTGTCACTTTGTCTGTGTGTGATACGTCGGCTTGAAGCGTTCAAGCTATGTTGCATTTGTCTATTAGTGGCAGGTGGTCCTGCTCGGAACCCTAGGTTGTCACTTGTTCATTGTAAGTCGCATGTTTATTGTGGTACGTCTGCTTGAAGCGTTCAGGCATCCTTGCGTCCGCCACTCCGGTGGCATGTGGTCCGGCCTGGAACCCCAGGTTGTCGCTCTGTTTATTGTGGTACGTCTGCCTGAAGCGTTCAGGCAATAGTACGTCCTCCACTCCGTGTCATGCCTGAACCTACAGGGTGTCTCTTCGTTCATTGTGGGTCGCCTGTTTATTGTGGTGCGTCTGATTGAAACGTTCAGGCATCGTTGCGTCCGCCACGCCGGTGGCATGTGGTCCTGCCTGGGACCCCAGGTTGTCACCTTGTTAATCGTGGTCGTCTGCTTGAAGCGTTCAGGCATTGTTGCGTCCGCCACTCCGGTGGCATGTGGTCCTGCCTGGAGCCCAGGCTGGTTACTTGGGTATCGTGGTACGTCTGCTGGAGGCAGTCGGGCAGTAATACGTCCTCCACTCCGTGTCCTGCCTGGAGCTCCAGGGTGTCTGTCATCTTATGTGGTACGTCCGCTTGAAGCGTTCAAGTGTTATTGTGGTGGTCACTCCGGGACAGCGGGTCCCGCCTGGAACGTCCAGGGTCCATACTCGTCTCCTGTTACATGTCTGCTTGAAACGTTAGGCGAAGTATGTCTGCCACGCTGGTGGCTCGTGGTCCTGCCTGGAACGTCCAGGTTGTCTTATTTGTCTCCTGTGGCACGTGTGCTTGTAAACGTCGGTCAAATGTACGTCCGCTACCCCGGTGGTACGTGGTCATGCCTGGTACGTCCAGGTTGTCTGCCTCATCTCTTGTTGCACGTCTGTCTGAAGCGTTCAGACAATGTCGCGTCAGCCACCTCGGTGGCATGGTGTCCTGTCTAGCACATCCACAGGGTCTCTTTCACCAGGGTGGGCACGCATCCTCCCTTAGCGGCCTGCATAACTCAGCAGCATGCCCGGGGGGGGGTATCATCCTGGTTGGTGGCACTTCAGTCCTCAGCTTTGGCCTAAAACGTTTAGGCCATGTTGTTGTTTTTTGTTTGTTCCCTCAGGGGTAGACGGTACAGCCTGTCGCAACCAGGTTGGTAATACTCCGGTGCATTTAGTTTTCATATTTGTTTTATTTTTACGGCAGCACGTTGGGGTCTCAGTGCCTTCGGCTTCCGTTAAAAAGGCCTCCACCTCGGTCAGTGGTACAAGCCTCCAGTACGGTATCGGTACCCCCTTTTTTCATCAAATTCTATAACCAGGTGAGTAGCAATTCTGGTCCGTCAGGCCGGCCTTAGTCCGGGGGCGGTCTTACTGGTAGGGGTATAAAAGGGGGGGACCACCGGGATGTTCTAGGCACGCCTGGTGTTCACACGAGTAACAAGGGTTTTGTCCTCAGGTGATATCCAGGGCTTAATCACAACACGGTCAACATGTCCCAGGCTTCAGACATCGATGACGCCTCGTCCATCTCCGGGTCCGTGGTTTCCGGTCTGGCAGGTCATGGATCCCTAAGGAGCTGGACCATTCCGAAGCTCGTGGCAGAATTAAATAGAAGGGGCATCAGTCACCCGGCTTCGGCCAGGAAAGCCGAGCTTTATAGGCTACTGGTGTCTAGCCCGGTTCCACCCAGTGAGCAGCTGGCAGTGCCTACCATACAGTCATCACTGGCTCAGTTAAATGCCACGATGGGGAGTCTGGCGGCCTCAGTAGCAGACATCCAGCACAGGGTCATGGAGCTGGAGTCCAGGGCCGCCTCCACTTCACAGGCGGTGGCACCCGTGACTGCGGTATCATGGCCAGTGGCGGGTTCCTCAGGTATGTCCTCTACCCCGCCGGCCATTGTCCCAGCTCACTTCGTGGCCGAGAACATTAGGAAAGACATACTGGCAGGCAAAGAGGTGAACCTGGCATCTATCCTCATAGCATCGCACGATGCCAACGAGCACAGAACAATTGATTGCGGGGAAGTGTCTGTGGTTATGAGGTCCAAAGATGCCCGGTTGAACCGCAAGTTATCTATACCAGAATTTGTTCTTGCATTCAGCTTGTTCCGAGACGTCATCTGCTCGGCGCAGCCGAGTAGGAGGGAGGAGCTGGACGCTTATTTATATCAGGTCACTGATTTGGGTCACAAGTATGGGGGCTCGGCGTTTTATGAATACCACCGGTCCTTCGCGGCTAAAGCCGCAGCCTCCCTAGCACAGTTCCAGTTCATGACCAATTGGGCTGTGCTGGATATGGAGCTCTTCTGCAGGCATTTTGCTGGTCTCCGAGCCCCCACTTGTGGCGCATGTCAGTCGATTTTTCATGCGACAGAATGGTGCCCCAACGAGGCATCTGCACGTCCGGACAGAGCCCTGCCAGGAACATCGGGTGTTCCCAGGGGCCCGGCCCTCATGGACAAATTTGGCAGGCCTATTGTATATCTGGGCAAGAGCCAGATATGCAATAATTTCAACTTCGGTCACTGCATGTTCAGTGGGTGCAGGGCCCTGCACGTATGCACGGTCTGCTTTCGGGCACATCCCAGGTCTACCTGTCCCAAGAAAGCTGCCAAGCAGGCATGACTGACCGACGTCAACGTGGAGCTCCTGGAGGCACTCCTGGAAGGTCATGACGACCGGCAGTTCGTGCGTCATTTGATCTCTGGCCTGTCTCTAGGGATCCACACGGGACTGGTGGCCCTGCCACATTCAAATTGGGAATGTGAGAACCTTCTCTCTGCCAGACAAGATCCTGAGGCGGTGCAAGCGGCATTATCCTTGGAGTTGGATAAAGGGTTCATCATCGGCCCATTCGACTCGATCCCCTTTGAAGTATGGAGGGTCAACCCGATTGGAGTGGTGGCTAAGAAAGGCTCAAATAAAAAGAGGCTGATCTACGATCTCTCGGCTCCTCATTCCTCGCATATCCCTAGTATCAACTCTCTCATACCATCAGAAGAGTTCAGCATGACATACTCCTCTATCGATGAGGCCATTCAGTTCATCCTCAAAGCCGGCAGGGGGGCCTGGTTGTCCAAAACTGATATTGCTGATGCCTTCAAGTTGCTCCCGATCCTCCCACAACTGTGGCAATATTATGGCATCAAATGGGCAGGCAAATACTACTTTGCCAATCGTCTTACGTTTGGCTCAAAAAGCCGCCCTTGGCTGTTTGACCGGCTGGCCCAGGCCCTGCACTGGATCCTGGTGGAACATGGCCAGGCTCCTATGTGTATCCACTACCTGGATGATTTCCTGCTGGTGGAACACCCCTCCTGTCAGCCCTCCGGGTTATCCTCCCTGCTGGAGTTGTTTTCGGCGCTCCAGGTTCCGGTCGCCGCGGGGAAGACTGTCGGTCCTTCCTCAACAATCACCTTCCTGGGGGTCATTCTGGATTCAGTGAAGTTGGAAGCAAGGCTCCCTGAGGAGAAATTACAACAGATCCGGTTGGCCATCCAGGAGGCGGCAAGATCCTGCTTCCTGACCAAATCAAGTCTCCAATCATTGCTGGGCCGGCTGAACTTTGCCATGAGGGTCATGCCCCAGGGGCGCACCTTTGTGTTCCGGCTCTTGCTGCTCCTACCATCAGCCCCGGAACAGGACAGTGTCGTCCGGTTGGACCAACAAGCCATGGCAGACCTGTCCATGTGGAGCACGTTCATGTCCTCATGGAACGGCATCAGGTTATTTATTCCCCCCCGGGACCCGTCCTCGCCCGCGGTTTATTCTGACGCGGCTGCATCCAAGGGCTTTGCGGCCATATTCGGTAATCACTGGCTAGCCGGGGCCTGGCCGTCCCAGATTATGCTGGACGGGCATGCCCTTCGGTCTTCTCCCTTGTTGGAGATGTATCCAGTAGTGGCAGCAGCTCATGTATGGGGTCACGTTTGGGCAAATTCGAGGGTTCTATTCATTACCGATAGTCAGGACTTGGTCGACATCGTCCGCAATGGCAGAGCCAAATCCCCAAAGATCATGTCCCTTATGCGTAGGCTGGTGTGGTTGTCCATGGTACACAACTTTTGCTTCGAGTGCTCGCACATTCAGGGTTCCGAGAATACGGCTGCTGATGCGCTATCCAGGTTTAACATCGATATCTTCTTTCAGAACATGCCACTCGCGGATGGAACAGGGGCGGACGTTCCGGCATACAGCGACCTGGTGTGGGACTGACATCGCTGATCAGCAAAGCGAAGGATCTGTTGCACCGGAGCTTGTCTGAAAATACAATCAGGAACTACCGTACGGGCTGGAATCTGTTTAGGAAATTTGCCGACAGTCACCCACAGGGCGATGTGGATGACGTATCATTCATCATGGCCTTCATCGCACATTGCCATACCAACCTCGGACTCGCTCACAATACCATCCGCCTGTATCTAGCGGGAGTGCAACATCGGTTTACATTGGACAATCCGGCCCGGATTTCATTCTTTACATCACAAGCCATCAAGGCCACGCTCCGGGGCATTGAGAAAGCTGGGGCAAGCAGGCCGGTGGTCCGACAACCCGTGTCTGGATCCTTATTTAAGCAATTGTCCTTGGCTCTGGATGGTGATCCTTTTGGGCCATTAATTAGCACTATCATCAAGGCCGCCCTTTATCTAGGGTTTTACGGGTTCCTTCGTCCGGGGGAATTCACCACCTCTGTCCGCAATGGCCGTCATCTCCAGAGGCAGCACTTGTCCTGGCACCACGATCTGTTTGTGCTGAGCATTCCATCTACCAAGACCTCCCAGACAGGGCCTCCAACCCTGGTGTCTTTCTACCCCTCGCACAACGCCTGGTGCCCGGTCAAGGTGCTGCATCAGTTATCTGTGGCCCTGCAGGCGGCGGCAGCAGACAGCCCCCTACTTCCCTTCAATGGAGGGCCGTTGTCCACACCTCAATTCATGTCACATGTGCGTTCTTTAGTGTCCGGTTTAGGTCATGACCCAAAGGGCATCTCGGGGCATTCTTTTCGTATTGGGGCAGCCTCGGCGGCATCCAGGCACCAGATACCCCCTCATGTCATAAGGTGCATGGGGCGCTGGAGGTCATCATGTTTTGCCAGGTACGTCCCGAACCCCCAATCCGAAATCCGTGATGCTTTCTGTTCTCTTGCCTTGTAATGATATAATAAATTATCCATGGTTCGATTGTGTCTCCTTTTTGGCCCCTTTTAGGCTTATCCTCGTTACAGGCTTCCGGCATTCACCAGCCAGAGGTTGGCACTAGCTTCTGCATCCAGGGACCGTCGCCCTGACCACAAGTAGTTAAGCTAGTAGTTAGGCCGTGCAGCCTGTATTTGTGGGAGGGGCATAGGCCCCGCCCCCTGGCTACTTAGGCGGAGGAGTGCAGAGGGACGGGACGTGCAGCCAGGTACCCCTCCCTCCCTTCCCCTTTTTATTAGCTCTTCCCTTAGGATAGGCCCCCTTTTAGGCTTATCCTCATTACAGGCTTCCGGCATTCACCAGCCAGAGGTTGGCACTAGCTTCTGCATCCAGGGACCATCGCCCTGACCACAAATATATATATATATACAGTATATATATATATATATATATATATATATAAGGATAAGTAATCAATATCAGATTGGTAGTAGTCCGACACCTGGTGCCCCCATCGATCGGTAGTGTTTGGCAGCTACCAGCACTACAAACAAAACAGTGGACAGGACTAGAAGCAGAAGGGCTCCACCCGCTGTGCATGACCATACCGGCATACAGCCAAGTGAACGGGGGCTGAGCTGCAGTATGCTGGCATGGCCATTGTTTTGATTTCCAGCATCGGCGACTGGGGGGTTGACAAGTGTTGAAACCCCCTTTGATCTGAAAGGGATCACCTATCCTGATGATCACTCGTTATCGTTAGTTATGAGCCAAGTTTTGTAAACTTCGATTTGGCTGCTTGGCCTAAAAATTAGCTTTGCAATGAAGTACTTAGTCACGAAGCGCATTTCTTTGTAAGTAGTGGGTGCAATGACAGGGAACGACGATTGCGCAGCTCCCCGTCATTGTATCCCTCAGATGCGCGTTCATCGCTGATGATCTGCGTTTAATATTAAAGTGTATAAAATAAATAAATAATAATTTCACACTTACCTCATCCATTTGATCGCAATGAGCCTGCTGCCGTCATCTTGAAGACCCAGCGAGAAATTTTGCGTGGCCCGTAATGACGTCACCGCGTCGGCCGGTGTTGTGGGGTCACCGCGCACAGGATTTTGAGCAGGATGGCGTCTGACGACTCTTCACACTTAAACGGATAAGGTAAGTATGATATTTTTTTTTTAATTAAAGCCATTTAAGGGAAAATCAATTCATTACCACAAAGCATGAGGAAATTCAGCTTCACCGCAAATTCGAATCTCGATTCGCTCAACACTAATCATCAATCAAGAAACTGGTGGAATGTTTTAATAGACATTGAACTTGGAGACAACTGAGAAAAGAAAGTAAAACTTAGTGAATCCAGTTGCCTCCCATTCTACATTAGGCATAAATATTCAGGTCTCTCTATAGCAAATCAATGTAAAGTGATAACTGCTGTGCATATATTCATCTAATCAAATGCAAATGTATTTCTAGATTATTTAGGCTGCTTTAAATGCAATGTGTTCTTTTTCTATGATTACAGTACATATTACATCTGTCTTGGTTCTGCTTTCTCCTCCGGTTACATAATCATATTCCATCCAGGAGCGCCTGTTTATTACCATTAAAATCTCTATTCAAGTCCTTAGTGTTGTTGCTGTTATGCCATTGATATATACACTACTAACCTCTATATAACAGGTCGCATTTTTGAAGCGGAGCAGTCACCTCTGTAGACAAGTCTGTTTTACTTGATACTTTACGTGCATTCCCCATAAAAGGAGATTTTTATTTTTTTATTTTTTTTTAGATCTAAGGTGTGTTTTTACTCCTGGAAATATAAATTTCCTCTGTTATTCCTTCTATAAATGTATTAACATACTGACACTTGGGTGTTGCAAGTTGGAGCATGTCCTTACACAGTCTGACACTGTCCATGCATTGCTGACTATGTAAGAACACGGCCATTTGACAATGGGAACTGGTAACACCCAGATGTCAATTTATGCATACATGTTTAGGAGGAATAAAAGAGCTAGAACGCAATGCAGAGTTATAAGAATAGATACTCCAGAAGTGGAATGCAAGTTTATACTAAAACAGACAGCAGAGGTATCAGGTCGTCTTTAACCAACGTTGCTGCGGCTCTATAGCCAGGATGAACATATTGTGGCTCAGGATCCACATGCGGATTGCAGGCTGATGGCAAACAATTCTCCTATATTCAGAAAGACTCCTAGCAATTAGAGATGGCCTTGTGGTTTGCCCGGCGGTCATTTCCCGGCAAACTTTGCGTGTTCGCGATTCGCCAAACATATGGAGAAATTTGCGCTAGCCATATTCTTTTACATTGTGAAGAACTTTGACCCATGACACATCCATCAGGTGGTACAGGACAGCCGATTGAGACATTTCAGCACATGGACATACCCCCTACCTTATAAATAATCCTGATCTGGCCGCCATTTTACATTCAGTGTTTTGCCAGTGTAGGGAGAGGTTGCTGTGTGGAGCAGGGACAGACTGTTAGGGACACTAAACGCTTGCTAATAGTGCCACAAAAGTCCTTTTAAGGACTGGTATAGGTGTGCTATCGATAGGTGTGATACACAGATGGGTGCTGTATACTTATAATATACTTTTATAATGAGTCAAAAACATATGGATCTATATAGTGATCACCTGGAAGTCAGTGGCCTAGGGGCTAGAGGCTTACTGGGGCCATTTTTATATAGGTTAAGGTTCCTGACCGGGTCGCTCTTATCAGGGCGGGTTGTCTGTGGTTAGGCTATAAGGGCCAGAATAGCACCCCCCTGTAGGGCAATATCAGGGACAGTTCTTTGCCCACCCTGTCTTTCAATACCACATCATCATGTAGTCCAGGGATAGATGTTTTTTGCTTTCCCTCCGGGATTCATGGAAGTGCACTAAAACCCCCGCATTGTAGTAGGACATATGGTTTCTGATTTGGTGCCGCCGATCACCTGATTTAGTGCCGCCGAACACTTGTTATCGCCTACCACATCTATGCTTTTTGCTTAACTTTAATAATTAAATTTATTTTCATTTTGAAGGATATTTTTTCCATTCACACGTCCGCAAAATGGGTCTGCATCCGTTCCGCAATTTTGCAGAACGGTTGCAGACCCATTCTTTTTCAAAGGGTCCGGAATGTGCTTCCGCAACCACATTTGCTGATCCACATTTGCAGATACGCACTTCCGCATCCGTGCTTCCGTTTCCGCAAAAAAATAGAACATGTCATATTCTTGTCCGCAATTGCAGATAAGATTAGGCATTTTCTGTTATAGTGCCGTCAATGTGCATTCCGCAATTTGCGGATCCGCAAAACACTTACGGACGTATGAATGGACCCTCATAGTAACATTATTAAAGGTTACGTTTTATCTTTATGTATATTCTAATGGATTGCCTTCCTTGTACAATGTTATAATATACTTTCTATGACCCTAGTATATTGTGAGTGCCGGTCATTCCATTTCTTTCAGCATTTATTAAGTAAATGGGGGTTTACATTTGACCGTGCACCCAGCCAGAATTCCCCACACAAAGTAGAGCCACTCATATCCGAATTTCAATATACTTTCTATGTTAGAAAGTATATTATAGTGCATTTGTATTGTGCGGCAGTTGTGTGCGGTTCTGCTGAGATACTGCAGGTATATACAGTCATGTGAAAAAATTAGGACACCCTTTGAAAGCATGTGGTTTTTTGTAACATTTTTAATAAAAGGTTATTTCATCTCCGTTTCAACAATACAGAGAGATTAAAGTAATCCAACTAAACAAAGAAAACTGAAGAAAAGTCTTTTCAAGATCTTCTGTAAATGTCATTCTACAAAAATGCCTATTCTAACTGAGGAAAAAGATAGGACACCCTCACATGTATTCCCTCTTAAATTGGCTCAGATCTCACACAGGTATATCACACCAGGTGCACATAATTAGTAGATCGTTACTCTGCATGTTGAATGAGGCTTGCCCTATTTAAACCTCAGACATTTAGTTTGGTGTGCTCCTGACTGTTGAAGTGAGAGTGAGCACCATGGTGAGAGCAAAGAGCTGTCAGAGGACTTCAGAAAAAAGATTGTAGCAGCCTATGAGTCTGGGAAGGGATTTAAAAAGATCTCAAAAGATTTTGAAATCAGCCATTCCACTGTCCGGAAGATAGTCTACAAGTGGAGGGCTTTCAAAACAACTGCCAACATGCCCAGGACTGGTCGCCCCAGCAAGTTCACCCCAAGAGCAGACCGCAAGATGCTAAAAGAGGTCTCCAAAAACCCTAAAGTGTCATCTCGAGAACTACAGCAGGCTCTGGCTACTGTTGATGTAGAAGTACATGCCTCTACAATCAGAAAGAGACTGTACAAGTTTAACTTGCATGGGAGGTGTGCAAGGAGGAAACCTTTGCTTTCCAAGAGAAACATCGAGGCCAGACTGACATTTGCCAGAGATAAAGTTGACAAAGACCAGGACTTCTGGAATAATGTTCTTTGGACAGATGAGTCCAAAATTGAATTATTTGGACACAACAGCAGAGGACATGTTTGGCGTAAACCAAACACAGCATTCCAAGAAAAGAACCTCATACCAACTGTGAAGCATGGAGGTGGAAGTGTCATGGTTTGGGGCTGCTTTGCTGCAGCAGGACCTGGTCAGCTCACCATCATAGAATCCACGATGAATTCTACTGTGTATCAGAAGGTGCTTGAAGAACATGTGAGACCATCAGTTAGAAAATTAAAGCTGAAGCGGAACTGGACCATGCAACATGACAATGACCCAAAACATACTAGTAAATCAACCAAAGATTGGCTGAAAAAGAAGAAATGGAGAGTCCTGGAATGGCCAAGTCAAAGTCCAGATTTGAATCCCATTGAGATGCTGTGGGGTGACTTGAAAAGGGCTGTACGTGCAAGAAACCCCTCAAACATCTCACAGCTGAAAAAGTTCTGCATTGAGGAGTGGGGTAAAATTTCCTCAGACCGATGTCGAAGACTGGTAGATGGCTACAAGAACCGTCTCACTGCAGTTATTTCAGCCAAAGGAGGTAACACTCGCTATTAGGGGCAAGGGTGTCCTATCTTTTTCCTCAGTTAGAATAGGCATTTTTGTAGAATGACATTTACAGAAGATCTTGAAAAGACTTTTCTTCAGTTTTCTTTGTTTAGTTGGATTACTTTAATCTCTCTGTATTGTTGAAACGGAGATGAAATAACCTTTTATTAAAAATGTTACAAAAAACCACATGCTTTCAAAGGGTGTCCTAATTTTTTCACATGACTGTAGAGGGACAAGTGTTATTGGAAAAAATAATTTCTACTGGTGTGATATACCAGTCACCCCCCCAAAAAACTGATTGAAGCGGGTGTTATATACCAATATACTTTCTTTATAGTGCAATTGGGTACTGTATAGTGCATTTGCGCATGCGCGTACGCGAAAATTATATTTCCGATATTTTGCATTTAAAAAAATAATGAATGGAGATTGCAAATTAAAATAATACATCTGGTATGTCACTGTCCATGTTGTGGGACTATTTGTGCACTTCTAGTAATTATTTCTTGGCTGCAAATATGAGCTGAAGGTTTTTCAAGTTCGCCTGCCATTAAAATAAATGGGACCTTCTGCGAACTTGAGGTTTGCGAACATTTGATCAGATGTTCGTCCATCACTACTGGCAATGTCCCAGAATGCAAAGTTGGCAAGTTGCTTGTTTCTCATATACGTTTTCTGTTTGTGGGGTAAAAAATAGATCATGGACCATGAAGGAGGCATCAATGATATTTTATAAAGACATAATAGCCGATGCATTTGTATGGGCACTGCTGTTGAATTTAATGTATGTTTATTACTGTGCTGGTACTATTAATTGGTCTTCACTACTGTGTGGACGTTGCAATGGAATTGCAGTAGAATAACTGTATGGTGACATCAAGGTAAAGGTACAATGTGGCACTAGTGCGGAGAAAGCCATTGCCTTCACAAGGTCTAGGTACTCAGTGGATACAGCACTGGTGTTAGAACTAGGATTGTTTTTGGCACTTTACATATAAAATAATTATCATATTCTTTTTAATGATAAGCCAATTGGTTCTGAGAGAGACAGAGAGAGAGAGAGAGAGAAAAAGAGAGAGACCAGTATACTACTCTGTGTTTCTTAACAATTTACACTGACGAGCAAAAGTGTAACAATGTTGTGAACTTTTGACTTTCAGGCTCCATATCTCACCATCCACTACAGGTTTGAACGTGAGACTACCATCATTTTATAGACAATCATCTTGGCTATCTCATACAGAAATTGGACTTGCAACTATTTAGCACATGATTAGTTATGCAGATTCTTGTAATATAACTGCATTGTTACTGTTTACCTAATTTGCATACTACAAATTACAACCGGTTCTCACGTTCCCTAATAGCTCTGTATGTTATTAGGCTGATTCCCAAGTGTAAGGTGACTGGTTCAAATCCATGAGCAGCCATAAAGACGATTTCCCAAGAAAAGAGAAACAGAATCATCCAGCTCATCAATAGCGGTATCTCAACAAAATTGCAAAATTGCATCATGTGAGTGCCATGACAGTTGGAAGAATACAAAAGAAAGTCCATCCATCTATTCCAAAGCCAAGAGGTGGATGTCTAGGCGAAATATCGGAGTTAACAAGTCGGATCATCACAAGGTTTATCAGTTCCAGCGCGACAAACATAGAAGTGGAGGTGGCTCTTATGCTTTATAATAGTGACATCACAGACATACATGCAAGCAACTTGTAATGTGCATTACACAAGTCTGGAATAGTGGCCCAAAAAAAAGGTGAAGAAGCCTCGACTTCAACATCATTATCAGATCGAGTTTGCAAAAAAGCACTAACAGTGGACAATAGAAGATTGGAAATGGTGATTTGGAGTGATGAAATAAAAGTCAATAGACCAGGCTCTAATAGGGAAAATGGGTCTGGCTCTGATAGGGAAAAGGAGGCTAAGGGATCGAGAAATTGAAGGAACTGTCAAGTTTGGTGGAAGAAGACTTTGGAAACTTGACCAGGATTGATGGTGTTCTCAGTGCTGAGGTATATGTGAGTATACTACATGACAAGTTATTTTGTACACTCGAGTACTATGGGTATGAAACGGACGACATCCAGCAGGACAACGACCTGAAGCATACGTTGAGATTAGAGAAGAAATGGTTCAATGACAATGGGGGCAGACAGGCTGGTCAGGAGTGAACAACTGAAAAGTCAGCCTTGCTTCCAGAACAAACTGCAAAGAAAAAAAGGGGTTCATTTTATCCAGGGAATGCAGGTACCAATATGCATGGCTCCAGGAGAGGTATGGAGTGGGCTCGGCATGCATGTTGGTACCTGCATTCCAAGGATATAATGACCCCCTTTTTTCTTTGCAGTTTGTATTGGAGGTGTGGTTGACCCTTCAGTCGTGCACTTCTGATCAGCTTGTCTGCCCCATAGGCTGATTTTAATTAGTATGAGTATAAAGCTTGGCCTGCTCTCCCTCATTCACTGGAAGCCATTTGGCACCAGGAGAGGTATAGGGTGGACTCTCATTGCATTCTTTGGTGACCATTTGGTACTAGGAGAGGAGTGGAGTGGGCTCGGCATGCATGTTGGTACCTGCATTCCCTGGATATAATGGAGGCCATTTTGGCACCAAAGATGATAAAAATTAAAGTGGGCCCAGCATGCATATGGAACCTACACTCCCTGAATTGTAAGGTAGCTGTCATGGCACATAACAGGTAGAATTTAGTGTTAGGAACCCGTCTTACAGAGATCACCTTGACATGTGGCAGACTGGCTCAAATAATTTTGTACAAAATGTATTTGCCAAGCATCTCTAATTTATAAGCATAGCATTAGTGATAATAATGCATTTTTGTACTTCATTTGGTTTGCAGAGAGCTGTTGCAGTGTATGTTTTGTTCTAAGCTAGGATGATTGTCTATAAAAATAATTGTAGTCTCATGTTCAAAGCTGTAGTGGATGTGAGATATGGAGTCTGAAAGTCAAAAGTTCAAAATGTTGCTCGTCAGTGTATATGTATTCTTTGCGGGCTACTCCTTCTCATTATCAAAAGTGCCTAGTATGCGGATTACATGTGAGCAGTATTGCAGGCCCGGCAATGCCCCTCTGGGTTTCTGGAAAAGATAATTAAATTAGCTTCCCTAAGCCTATCTCATGCCAGCAGATGTTAGAGATGATAATTTGCATGCTTTTTTTCCCAGAAACCAAGAGAAGTGTTTCCTAGCCTACAATACTTATCACATATATTAACTGTTTTCCATAGAAATACTACCCACCCAGAGAACACCAAGGCAACTAGAAAAGCTGTTTCTATCTGCTTTGCTCTGATAAGGAGCTTTTGTCCTGAAAGAGCTAGTTGCAGATGTTAGGCTGGGTCAGCTATTTTCCTAGTCTTAATACTTAAGTATGTACATATAAAAGGCTGAGCAATGTCTGGAAGGATAAGGTGTATTTGTGAAGCACTCATGTTTTTAACTCCTTTCAGAGAGAAAACTAAATTACAGATGTTTTTCCCATGCAGACATCTATTTGTCTGGGAAAAAAAAGTTAAATATTTGGGCTTTTTTACCAAATCAATTTTACCATTTTGGGATTTCTCTCTCTCTCGTATAATCCCTGAAAAAAGGTAGAGTGACATACAGTGGGATGCAAAAGTTTGGGCAACCTTGTTAATCGTCATGATTTTCTTGTATAAATCGTTGGTTTTTGCTATAAAAAATATCAGTTAAATATATCATATAGGAGACACACACAGTGATATTTGAGAAGTGATATAAAGTTTATTGGATTTACAGAAAGTGTGTTATAATTGTTTAAACAAAATTAGGCAGGTGCATAAATTTGGGCACTGTTGTAATTTTATTGATTCTAAAACCTTTAGAGATAGTTATTAAAACTCAAATTGGCTTGGTAAGCTCAGTGACCCCTGACCTACATACACAGGTGAATCCAATTATGAGAAAGAGTATTTAAGGGGGTCAATTGTAAGTTTCCCTCCTCTTTTAATCTTCTCTGAAGAGTAGCAACATGGGGGTCTCAAAACAACTCTCAAATGACCTGAAGACAAAGATTGTTCACCATCATGGTTTAGGGGAAGGATACAGAAAGCTGTCTCAGATATTTCAGCTGTCTGTTTCCACAGTTAGGAACATATTGAGGAAATGGAAGACCACAGGCTCAGTTCAAGTTAAGGCTCGAAGTGACAGACCAAGAAAAATCTCGGATAGACAGAAGCGACGAATGGTGAGAACAGTCAGAGTCAACCCACAGACCAGCACCAAAGACCTACAATATCATCTTTCTGCAGATGGAGTCACTGTGCATCGTTCAACCATTTGGCGCACTTTACACAAGGAGATGCTGTATGCGAGAGTGATGCAGAGGAAGCCTTTTCTCCGCCCACAGCACAAAAAGTGCCGCTTGAGGTGGGCTAAAGCACATTTGGAGAAGCCAGCTTCATTTTGGAATAAGGTGCTATGGACCGATGAAACTAAAATTGAGTTATTTGGCCATAACAAGGGGCATTATGCATGAAGGAAAAAGAACACAGCATTCCTAGAAAAAGACCTGCTACCTACAGTAAAATATGGTGGTGGTTCCATCATGCTGTGGGGCTGTGTGGCCAGTGCATGGACTGGGAATCTTGTCAAAGTTGAGGGACGCATGGATGGATTCCACTCAGTATCAGCAGAATCTGGAGACCAATGGCCAGGAATCAGTGACAAAGCTGAAGCTGTGCCGGGGCTGGATCTTTCAACAAGACAACGACCCTAAACACTGCTCAAAATCCACTAAGGCATTTATGAAGAGGAAGAAGTACAACGTTCTGGAATGGCCATCTCAGTCCCCAGACCTGAATATAATTGAAAATCTGTGGTGTGACTTAAAGAGAGCTGTCCATGCTCGCAAGCCATCAAACCTAAATGAACTAAAGATGTTTTGTAAAGAGCAATGGTCCAAAATACCTTCAACCAGAATCCAGACTGTCATTGGAACCTACAGGAAGCGTTTAGAGGCTGTAATTTCTGCAAAAGGAGTATCTACTAAATATTGATTTCATTTCATTTTTGTGGTGCCCAAATTTATGCACCTGCCTAATTTTGTTTAAACAATTATAGCACACTTTCTGTAAATCCAATAAACTTTATTTCACTTCTCAAATATCACTGTGTGTGTCTCCTATATGATATATTTAACTGACATTTTTTATCATAACAACCAACGATTTATACAGGAAAATCATGACGATTAACAAGGTTGCCCAAACTTTCGCATCCCACTGTATAACTCCTGAATGTATACCAAAAAGAAAACTACTTTGGCTTACATTGTTGAGTCACTGAGGCACTATAGATACATTGGACATGAATACACCCTAAGAAACACTGTTTGTGCAAGCTTTCCAATTCACTTGTCTTTAATTTACCGTTCTGTCAACGTCCATTCTCAGAAATAACAGCAGTGGGATATTAGGTTCATAGCAGAGGCAGGAATCAGTTTGGCAACCTACTCAAAGGTCAAGAATTAGTTTGGCTTCCATCTGAACCTGTCAACTCCCAGTCCCCATGGTGGTTTGGCCTGCATCTATGACAATGAAGTCACCATCAGGCTTAGATAAACATTAGATGATCATTAGATATAATAATGAACAAAGGTCTATTCAATAGGCTCCAGAGCATCTTGATAACATAGCTCAGTAGTAGGGTTTACTAATTATTAATTGCCAGCTTCATTTTTCTCCTTTTAAATCGTTTTGTTTATTGCAGGTTATTATTTATGGGGATGTTTTCTATATAGAATGACTAGGCAAGGTGTAACGGACGTGTTGGTATATTCAGGGACTTACACAGAAATTAGACAGCGGTGGCAAATGTACTATTTGTATTAACTTAATGTTCACTTTCATTTTATAACAGGGGGAAACATAATGAATAATTCCTGTAGAAAGCGCAGGTAGAGAGCCAGTGTCACTCCCCTGTTTAGCCAGTAAAAGATTTATCAATTGGGTGAAAAAATGTATTAAAATACCCCTTGTGAATGTTACAACTTCATAAATATGCTGCTCAGTTGCCATATTTTTCAATGTATCTAGGCCAGAAAACAAGAATAACGAAATTGATAAATCTCCTATATATCCTTGTATTTACTGCTACCCTTCAAATATCAGATGATAAAACTGGCGGCCTACAGTCACCATTAGGGGCAGCTCAGTGCATGTGAATTTATATAGTTGCCATTGCACTCAATAGAAGTAGTAAAAATGTCTATGCACTTGACTCCGCCTAGGGGTAGCTGCATGAATATGCTAGGACTCTTTGACAAGAACATGGTAAGGAATTCAGCGGCAAGCCCCCCCTCCAGAGGCATCATAATAGAGACGTAACCTGCCTGCATGGTGAGTATGCCACAGGGCCCACTAAAATATTGTACATGTTCACTGCACAAAAGTGCCATACCTAGAGGTGCAGCGGTGGTTTGCAGTCAAACCCTGACCTCAATGGCCCCTCTGCTGCATAATAAGACACCAGTAATATAAATAATACATGGCAGGTGGGGGGCACTGATACAGATTTTGCATTGGGCTCCAAGTTACCCCTTTTAAAATACATAACACATCAGCAGACCTGAGCTGAATATCTGTATTACTATTTCAAGGGAGTTTTGAGCAAAGCTTTAGTTTTTGCAGATTCAACTGTATAGAACATTCCCTCAGGAGATATTTAAATCATAGTCACCGAGTGTCTAGAAAAGGAAAGAGAAAAGACCCGTAGTCAGACTATATCTAGCACTCATATCCCATATCGCTTATATAATCTACGATATAAAGAACAAATTCTTCACTACAATCTACTTTTGTGATATTTGGGACCCCGGGGGACCTAGAGCTGACAGTGGTTTGAAACACCGCTAGGGTCACTTCACAGGCTGGCACTGATTTCCTATACAGAATTCGCATAAAGCTCTGAGGCCAGAAAGGGTTTAGAAGGATCAGGTGCTGCAGACGACCATCAAGCTCAATGAATTATGGATGTTATATATGTGAGCAAGGGCCCTTCCTGTCCTCGGAGACACTTCTTGCTGTCACCTTATCTGCCTGCTTTGCAAGAGATAAGCTAGAGGCACCTGCAAAGTAATGTAAGAAAGCTCTCCGTTAAAAGCTGCATGAAAAAAAAATATACATGTAATACAACATTCAGAAGACAAGGCCAGAATTTTAACTCTTGAGCGTTTCTTGCGTTCTTCTTTCTCACGACATACTGTCTGGTTCACATGATTGCAGATAGACTAAACACCATATATACCAATCACAACAGCACCCTTCTAGAAGTATTGGCTTTTTGTGGGTGCTCGTCTGTCACCCTTCTTCACTCGGATGCCATAGGTTTAAATATTTTTCAATACACAACAGTACAACACAATGCGCTTCAGATTGTGAATGTATTCATCCAGCCGAATATGGTACATCACAGCACATTTTGGGCCTACTAGTAGTTAGGCCCTTTTTCAAGCCCAGTATGGTATTCTGAACGCCGTACATCACTCTTGGCTTGAAAAAGGGCCTAACTACTAATGGAGCCAAAACGTGCCATGATGTACCATATTTGGCTGGGATCAAGACATTCACGCTCTGAAGCGCTTTGTGGTATGCTGTCATATATGGAAAAATGGCAGATAGATTAGACAACCGCTGTTTTAATTCAGCAAGAACTTTGTATGAGATGTCCATAATAAGCAGAGAATTTATTGGGCATGTGTCATATTTATGACCTGGGCATACGCCATCAGGTTGTGAGAAACCATTCCAGACACAGCAAAATGCGATAAACATCTGCAGTAATATAGCAAGTCATCACATAAATGTTCCAGTAAGTATAATGGGTATGATTGAACAGTTCGCTCATGTATATGTCATAGTAGAATCCTTTACTATACTGATTTAATGAATGATAAATTGAACGCCACAAATACGAAATGTCATACACCTTACAACACAGTGACATTTAACCTTTTAGAAAAAACACTACCCCAGCTGAAAGCTGTCTTCTATTGAGCAACACTTCCTTTTTTACAAAAAAAATGTCACACAAGCTTAAAGGGCATCTGTCAGCAGATTTGTATCTATGACACTGGCTGACCTGTTACATGAGCACTTGGCAGCTGAAGGCATCTGTGTTGGTCCCATGTTCATATGTGCCCGGGGTTGTACCCGCTACATCACACTCATTCCATGGCCTTAAATGAATCAAAGCAAATATTAATTTCACTTATTGCACTGAATTTGCTGTTATACTGTATATACGGTATTAGGCATGTTGGTGAATGAGATTGGACAATTTGTTATTCATATTTTTAGCCTGACAGGGATCTAACTTGATTAAGATAACGGAAAATGAAAAGAAAAAGTAAAAATAAAACATTGCCACACATTTAATATAGAAATACCTTTACATTTTCCAGTATCAAAATGAATCTTGCCTACTAAGGTTCTCTACATGGGGAAATTATGTATAAAATGCTGCACTGCTGAAATAATCTGTGGTTTTCAATAATATAGAAGGATTGTGGAGTATAAATCTTGACCTTTATGAAGACAGTCAATAACCAGAATGTGTGCATATGACAGCAGAATTTATCACAATGCTTCCAGCATATCAAGTCATTTAACGGGGAAACATATTTTGACAATAGGATGAATAGTTTACGGCCCTGTAGGTCATTACAGGAGAAATACAACCAATAATAGGTAAAGTTTGAATACTTCTAAATAATGTATGTTTTTTTCAGTTTCTTCTTCTTTATTCTCAGACATATTCCTTCAATATACAATGCATTTATTAATACATACTGTATACATATATGAATAAAACATTTATCTATGGAGCCTACTGCAGAATAGAGGCAATTTACTGTACATCGTCAATTGAGAGCCTGATGTTTGAAGCCATTATACGTCTACTTAACAGGGCCATCATCATATAAATCTTGGCCACATCTGGCCCCTGATCTCTCTATTATCTTGATCTTGTACCATATAGCCAGGATCGTCTTTAACGCGGGGCAAAAGGGGCAGCTTTTCCGGGCCCAGTGGCTCCTAGGGGGCCCAAGGCAATTGCCTCTTGAGCCCCGCTGACCACTGGAGGACCTTTCATGGGTCCATACTTTATTAACTAAGTAGCAGGATATGCAAGACATACATGGGGGATGTCCCTGCACTTACTATTATTTCTGGGCGCCGCTCTATTGCGCCGCTGTGGCCCCTGTTACATTCTCCCACGCCGTATGCTAAGTAACAGCATCAGAACACCAGGAAGGAGACTTTCCTCAGCTTTCCTCTGTGGACGTACCTTCTCCCTGGCTGTGATGTCACAGCCAGGGAGAAAAAAAACACACCTTTTCCCAGGACAGCGATTGGACAGCGCTACAGCCATGGAGAAAAGCTGATGTCTCCTCCCTGGTGTTCCGATGCTGTTACTTAGCATACAGCGTGGGAGAATGTAACGGGGGCCAAAGCGGCGCAATTGAGCAGCACTCAGAAATAATATAAGTGCAGGGACATCCCCCATGTATGCCCTACATGTCCTGCTACTTAGTTAATAAAGTATGGACCCATGAATGTGTAACATCCCGGAGTTATGTTACCAAACTCTTTTCCCTGCTACCACATGTCAAGTGTCATTATATTGTCATTATATGTATTTTCTAAGCCTGTTATATATATATTTGCTGTCATTTCCATGTGCACCAGCATGTGGCAGAGATATGTAGCAGGACATTAGCCAGTTTAGTATTGCTAGACTGGAATAGTACATTCCAGTTGAGATCCCCCCTCTTTGAGGAAGTGTGGACTGTTCCCACATCCTGACTCATGGGGAGGAGAGGAAGTTCTAGTTAGTGTACCAGCCACCCCTGCTAGGGGAATGTTGTGTTAGTTCGAGCTCCTAGAAAATAGGGATCCCAAACCAGGACCCTGTCTCGGTTGAGACAAGAGGACATTCCCAGCCTGAGCCATCAGCCTCAGCTGGTTGACAAGCAATCAGCCACCTTGAGTCTCCAGGAAGAAGCATTCCCTGTGAGCCAAGCTGTGAGTACATATCCAGAGACCAGGAGAAGCTAAATTCCTCCTCAGCTAGTCAGGCCCATACCAAGCAGAAGATAGATACCTGCCATATTCTCCAGGCATATGATAAGACGCAGAAGAGATAAAGGACTATTGCTGTAACTTGTGTGGATTTATGCTGCATTAAGTAAAGACAAGTTGAATTATATCACAAGTCTGGATCTCATTTACTGCTACCAAGTTCCTCAATTACTCCTACTAGCAACACTCAATTTATTGCAAGTGAGCCAGGATCCAGGAGTCCAGCCGTACCAAGGTAGGAGACACCGTTGACACTATACCTATTACACAGAGACATTATCCCCACTCTGGCATTCCTCACTTGGTACGTGATTTATTACATCTTAAAGGGCCCTGCAACAGTACCCTGTGCACATTGCAATTGGCGTGACAAACAAACCATAGACTTATATACATCTATCCTGACCCACTGCATAGTTGGTCACCGTACCACGGTCCTGCTCATTGCAAATGCGGCAGCGGCACTTGTGTTCTCCCTCTTACCCAAGGGCCAATCAATATTAAAGATGGTCCTGCCTATAGTCTATGTACATTGTAGTTAAAGGTGGCCAAACACATAAGAGCAAACCAGTCGATCACGGATATTATATGTGCATGCGAGCATGCTGACTCTTCCCTGTCATCAGATGTCAGGGGAAAGAAATATTGGGCATATTGGATTTCCCATAATGAGAAAGTGAAAATTGAATTTTAGAAATGTTTGCAAATTTGCTCAAATTTATTCTAAAGGAAAATAAAAATTTTGCATGGACATAACTATTTTCTATGACAATTAAAATTTTGCTCTGGTGGCTTCCCATTTCTCTTTATCATCTTTGAAATGTTCATATGCCTTGAATAGAGTCCACTTGTGGTAAACTCAGTCAATTGGACGTGATTTGGAAAGACACAGCCTTGTCCATATAAGGTCTCACAGCTGAAGATGCATGTCAGAGCAAAAACCAAGCCAGGAGAAGGAAAGAACTGCCTGTAGAGCTCAGAGACAGGACTGTGTGGAGGCACAGATCTAGACAAAGGATCACATAATTTCCTCTGCACAGGGGCCTCCATAATTCTTAAATGAAAGAAGTTTGGAGCAACCAGGACTCTTCCTAGAGCTGGCTCCCACACCAAACTAAGTAATCTTTGGAAAATGGCCTTGGTAAGAGAGGGGACCATAAACACAATGGAGAGCCCTGAAATGGATCTCATAAGCGGACCCAGAAACGGCAGTGTGAAAGTAGCCTTACTCGAAGCTTGAGTCTCTTCCCTGCACATTTGTTGGCTGCTACGCAGCCAATAACAGTGCACTGAGGTACTGGCACTCACTGTAATACCGTAGCCATGTTGGATACTGGCATTACAGTGATTGGCTGGCCGAAAGCGTCATCGGGTACTATAAAGCACCCGATGACACATGGTTCGGCTCAGTCTTAGTCATGGAGAGCTGCAGCAGAAGGGACAGATAGTGTAGGGACTGGAATTGGTTTGTTTGTTTGTTTGTTTGTTTGTTAGGCAGGTTTTATTGGTGAAAGGTGTTACAGACCCAAAAGTTATTTTATGGACTATTGTTTTATCTGGTTGCCAAATATATTATTAGTGCAACCTGCGCTAAATTGTGTGCAATTGTTTGGCCGCTGCTGACAGTGACACAACCTCTGCTACATCTGTTGTGTTACATTTGCGCTGTGAAATTCAGCACAATTGTTTGGCCACTGGTTACAGCGACATTACCTGTGCTACATCTTCAGTATAACGTTAGCGCATTCGAAACATCAGTGACATTCAGTGTCATTTTTTCGCTGCTGCTGGCAGCGACATTACCTGCCCTATATCTCCTGTATAACTTTAGCGCAGCCTAAATATCAGTGACATTCAGTCTAATTTTTTCACTGCTGGTGGCAGCAACATTACCTGCACTACATCTCCTGTATAATGTTTGCCCATCCTAAATATCAGTGACATTCAGTGTAATTTGCACATACACTTACAAAAAGTGTGCTACTATACATGTGACATACTTGCAAGCATATATACCATTTAATAAGCTGAAGGCGAGCAGTAAGGGACAGGGAAGTAGCAGTGCTGCTTATCGTGCACGCAGAGGCCATGGTCCTGTGCGCGGTAAAACTGTGCCTCCTGCCAGAGCACAAGAAACACACTCATCCACGATACCTAGGTTCATGTCCCAGTTTGCAGGGCGGCGCAGGACACCACTCTCGATGTCACACCAGTGCGACCAGGTGGTCAGTTGGATTGCAGCAGATAATGCTTCCAGTCAGTTAAGCACCACCCTGTCTTTCACAAAGTCCAGTGTCAGTAGCCAAGAGTCTGGTCAAAAGAATCCTCACCCTGATCCTCCTTCCTCCCACCATGGAGAGTCTTAGCAAACAAGTGATCCCACACTCGGATATTCCGAGGAGCTCTTTTCATCGACATTCCTTGATTTGGCCCTCTCGTCAAGCCCGCTTGAAGAGGGACATTAGGAGATCTTGAGCATCCACAGTCAGAAAAAGATGACGGTAAGGAATGGCAATTAGTGTTTCACGAGGTGGATGATGATGTTGATGAGACACAGTTACCAATAAGTCAACCACAATTAGTGTCTCAAGAGGTTCATGATGAGGATGAGACACAGTTGTCAATAAGTGAGATTTTTGTTAGGTCAACAAGACAGAAGGATGACCAGAGTGAGGAAGTGGAAGAGGCGGTGGTGGACGATGAAATCGCAGACACAACCTAGGATGGTGGCAAGCTGAGCGAGGACAGCAGTACAGCGGGGGAGTGATCCACAGCACCACAACAGGCTGGAAGAGGCAGTGGGGTGGCAAAAGGGAGAAGGCGGTCAACACCAAACAGGCTCGCAACTGTTCCCCGGAGAACCCCCTTGCGGCAATCTTCCTTGCCATGGGGTAGGTCCCGCAATCTGCAGCTTTCTTGAGGAAAGTGCGGACGATAAACAAATTGTCATTTGCAACCTGTGCTGTACCAAAATGAGCAGGGGTGTGAACACTACAGGGAGTGCAGAATTATTAGGCAAAAACCTCATTAATATCAAAGCTGAATATTTTTGGAAGTAGTTTTTAGTTTGTTTTTAGTTTTAGCTATTTTAGGGGGATATCTGTGTGTGCAGGTGACTATTACTGTGCATAATTATTAGGCAACTTAACAAAAAACAAATATATACCCATTTCAATTATTTATTTTTACCAGTGAAACCAATATAACATCTCAACATTCACAAATATACATTTCTGACATTCAAAAACAAAACAAAAACAAATCAGTGACCAATATAGCCACCTTTCTTTGCAAGGACACTCAAAAGCCTGCCATCCATGGATTCTGTCAGTGTTTTGATCTGTTCACCATCAACATTGCGTGCAGCAGCAACCACAGCCTCCCAGACACTGTTCAGAGAGGTGTACTGTTTTCCCTCCTTGTAAATCTCACATTTGATGATGGACCACAGGTTCTCAATGGGGTTCAGATCAGGTGAACAAGGAGGCCATGTCATTAGATTTTCTTCTTTTATACCCTTTCTTGCCAGCCACGCTGTGGAGTACTTGGACGCATGTGATGGAGCATTGTCCTGCATGAAAATCATGTTTTTCTTGAAGGATGCAGACTTCTTCCTGTACCACTGCTTGAAGAAGGTGTCTTCCAGAAACTGGCAGTAGGACTGGGAGTTGAGCTTGACTCCATCCTCAACCCGAAAAGGCCCCACAAGCTCATCTTTGATGATACCAGCCCAAACCAGTACTCCACCTCCACCTTGCTGGCGTCTGAGTCGGACTAGAGCTCTCTGCCCTTTACCAATCCAGCCACGGGCCCATCCATCTGGCCCATCAAGACTCACTCTCATTTCATCAGTCCATAAAACCTTAGAAAAATCAGTCTTGAGATATTTCTTGGCCCAGTCTTGACGTTTCAGCTTGTGTGTCTTGTTCAGTGGTGGTCGTCTTTCAGCCTTTCTTACCTTGGCCATGTCTCTGAGTATTGCACACCTTGTGCTTTTGGGCACTCCAGTGATGTTGCAGCTCTGAAATATGGCCAAACTGGTGGCAAGTGGCATCTTGGCAGCTGCACGCTTGACTTTTCTCAGTTCATGGGCAGTTATTTTGCGCCTTGGTTTTTCCACACGCTTCTTGCAACCCTGTTGACTATTTTGAATGAAACGCTTGATTGTTCGATGATCACGCTTCAGAAGCTTTGCAATTTTAAGAGTGCTGCATCCCTCTGCAAGATATCTCACTATTTTTGACTTTTCTGAGCCTGTCAAGTCCTTCTTTTGACCCATTTTGCCAAAGGAAAGGAAGTTGCCTAATAATTATGCACACCTGATATAGGGTGTTGATGTCATTAGACCACCCCCCTTCTCATTACAGAGATGCACATCACCTAATATGCTTAATTGGTAGTAGGCTTTCGAGCCTATACAGCTTGGAGTAAGACAACATGCATAAAGAGGATGATGTGGTCAAAATACTCATTTGCCTAATAATTCTGCACTCACTGTAGAAACCTCACCACCACCAGCATGATCCACCACATGGCATCAAAGCACCACTGCCTCCTCTTTCCCTGTGTTACGTGCTGGCCAATCCCCTGTCCATGATGCAGGCCTGCACCTGGACCTTCGCAAGCAGTATCATCTACCACATCCAGTTCTGTGTCCCAGCGCAGGGTACAGGTGTCCATATTTAGGCCTTTGAATGAAAGCGCAAATACCCAGCCACCCACCCACAGGCCAAAACACTAAATGCGCACCTTTCCAAATTGCTACATAGTAACATAGTATATATGGCCAAAAAAAAGACATTTGGCCATCCAGTTCGGCCTGTTATCCTCCTAGTTGATCCAGAGGAAGGCAAATAAAAATGTGAGGTAGAAGTCAATTTTCCCAACTTAAGGGGGAAAAAATTCCTTCCCGACTTCAATAAGGCAATCAGAATAACTCCCTGGATCAACAACCCCTCTCTAGTAGCTATAGCCTGTAATATTATTATGCTCCAGAAATACATCCAGGCCCCTCTTGAATTATTTTATTGTACTCACGATCACCACCTCCTCAGGAAGAGAGTTCCATCGACTCACTCCTCTTACCTTAAATAATCATTTTCTATGTTTGTGTACAAACCTTCTTTCCTCCAGACACAGAGGGTGTCCCCTAGTCACAGTCACAGTCCTGGGGATAAATAGATGATGGGATAGATCTCTGTACTGCCCCCCTGATGTATTTATGCATAGTAATTAGATCTCCCCTCAGTTTTTTTTATTTTTTTTCTTAAGTGAATAACCCTAATGTTGATAATCTTTCAGGGTACTGTAGTTGCCCCATTCCAGTTATTACTTTAGTTGCCCTGCTCTGAACCTTCTCCAGCTTGGCTATGTCTGCCTTGTTCACAGGAGCCCAGAACTGTACACAGTACTCCATGTGTAGTCTGACTAGTGATTTGTAATATGGTAGGACTATGTTCTCATCACGGGCATCTATGCCCCTTTTGATGCAACCCATTATCTTATTGGCCTTGGCAGCAGCTGCCTGACAGTGGTTTTTACTGCTTAGTTTGCTGTTTATTAAAATTCCTAAGTCCTTTTCCATGTCAGTGTTACCCAGTGTTTTAGCATTTAGTATGTACGGGTGATTTGCATTATTCCTTCCGATGTGCATAACCCTACATTTGTCAGTGTTAGACCTCATCTGCCGCTTCTCTGCCCAAACCTCTAATCTATCCAGATCCATCTGTAGCTGTATATTGTCCTCTTAAGTGTTAATTACTTTACACAGTTTAGTGTCACCTGCAAAAATGTCTATTTTACTGTGCAAGCCATCTACAAGATCATTAATAAATATATTGAAGAGAATATGGCCCAATACTTACCCCTGAGGTACTCCGCTAGTGACTGTGACCCAATCTGAGTGTGTACCATTAATAACTACCCTCTGTTTACTTTTATTGAGCCAGTTACTTACCCACATACAGACGTTTTCTCCCAGTCAGAGCATTCTCATTTTATATACTAACCTTTTATGTGGTACAGTATAAAATGCTTTGGAGAAGTCCAGATATACGACATCTATTGATTTGCCGCTGTCAAGTCTAGAACTTACCTCCTCATAGAAACTGATTAAATTAGTTGGACATGACCGATCCCATATGAAGCCGTGCTGATATGATGTTATTTGCTTGTTTTCATTGAGATCCTCCAAGATAGCATCTCTTAGAAAACCTTCAAACTGTTTACCCACAACAGATGTTAAACTTACCGGCCTATAGTTTCCGGGGTCTGTTTTTGCACCCTTTTTGAATATTGGCACCACAGTTGCAATGTGCCAATCCTGTAGAACACTCCCTGTCAGTATAGAGTCTGTAAATATCAAACATAAGGGTCTGGCTATGACATTACTCAATTCCCTTAGGATACGGGGTGAATGCCATCTGGCCCTGGCGATTTGTCTATTTTAATCTTTTTAAGTCGCTGTTGTACTTCTTCCTGGGTCAGACAGGGCACTTTTAATGGGGAATTTACTTTTACATTCTGCATTTCCTCTGACAGTTTATTTTCCTCAGTGAATGCAGTGGAGAAAAAAATATTTAAGAGCTTTGCTTTCTCCTCGTTGCTCTCTGCAACACCCCCTTCATTGCTCTGTAGAGGGCCGACACCTTCAGATTTATACTTTTTACCATTTATATAATTGAAGAACAATTTATGGTTAGTTTTGCTCTCTTTGGCAATTAATCTCTCGGTCTCTAGTTTGGAGGCTTTTATTTGTTTTTTAAATATTCAATTTTTTTCCTTATAGTTTTTCAGTACTTCCTCGCTACCCTCCTGTTTTAGTCCTGCAAACGTTGCCATTTAAGCTTGTGGACACCGAGGCTTTCCGCAGCCTGAGGGCAGTGGCCGTTCCTCGTTACTCAGTCCCTAGCAGCCACTATTTTTCCCGGTGTGCCATCCCTGCATTACACCAGCATGTGTCCCATAACATCACCCGTGCCCTGACCAACGCAGTTATTGGGAAGGTTTACTTAACAACTGACACATGGACAAGTGCTTGTGGCCATGGATGCTACATTTACCTGATTGCACACTGGGTGAACGTTTTGGATCGAGTCGTACCCTGGGATGAAACAGGTATTACCGACGCCAAGGATTGCAGGCCCTACTTCCATCAGGATTTCCACCACCACCTACATTAGTGGCTGCAACCCCCCTTTCTCCACCTCTACCTCCTCCTCCACTTCCACCTCTTAATTCTCATCTTGCAATCAGTCAGCCATCAGTCAGTAGCTGGAAGCAGTGCAGCACTGCAGTGGGGAATCGGCAACAGGCCGCGCTGAAACTTATTTGCTTAGGTGACAAACAGCACACCGCTGCAGAGCTGTGGCAGGGTATAAGGGGCCAGACTGAGCTGTGACTCTCGCCACTCAACCTACAACCAGGTGTGGTTGTGTCTGATAATGGCCTTAACTTGGTGGCAGTTTTGGAGCTTGGCAAGCTCACACACATACCATATAAAATAAAGTAAAATAGAAAATGTCAGTCCTGTGTCCCAGAACACGGACAGTTACTTGCGCTGCTGGTTCCGGTGTAGTGTGGTGGGTAATTCACACTCGAGAGTCATATAGTAAAGGTTTGAAACCGCGCTGCTTGTGATTCAGTCAAACGCTGCACAAAGTGAATGAATCAGGGTTTTAGCCTTCGTCCTCCTCTCTCAAAGGGTTCGATCCTCCTCAGACCGCCTCCTCTGTAGGATTAAATGACCGGCATATAGTGAAGTACCCTCTTAGTTGTTGGTAAAAACGGTTTTATTCTACTCACAGACAATGGTAGATAACAGGCATGTCACAATAATAAAATTGATTCAAACTCCTGCCCGACCTGGGTTTCGCTCTCTGGCCTCCTCAGGAAGCCCCTGAGGAAGCCAGAGAGCGAAACCCGGGTCGGGCAGGAGTTTGAATCGATTTTATTATTGTGACA
Organism: Bufo gargarizans; assembly: GCF_014858855.1. Lineage (NCBI taxonomy): Eukaryota > Metazoa > Chordata > Amphibia > Anura > Bufonidae > Bufo > Bufo gargarizans. The sequence goes on from NC_058081.1 coordinate 446,850,204, forward strand.
TGACTGTTATCTACCATTGTCTGTGAGTAGAATAAAACCGTTTTTATAAACAACTAAAAGGGTACTTCACTATATGCCGGTCATTTAATCCTACAGAGGAGGCGGTCTGAGGAGGATCGAACCCTTTGAGAGAGGAGGACGAAGGCTAATACCCTGATTCATTCACTTGTGCAGCGTTTGACTAAATCACAAGCAGCGCCGTTTCAAACCTTTACCACACACATACCATGCCTAGCCCAAGTGTTCAACTTAGTGGTTCAGCAATTTCTCAAAACCTACCCCAATTTGCTTGAGCTACTGGTGAAGGTGTGCCGCGTGTGTGCCCATTTCCGAAAGTCATCTACAGCTGTCGCCAGTCTGGCAACGCTGCAGCAGCACTTGCAATTGCCAGCTCACCGACTGTTGTGCGACATCAGCACGTGCTGGAACTCCATGTTCCACATGTTGGCCAGGCTTTGTAAGCAGCAGAGGGCAGTAGTGGAATACCAACTGCAACATGGTCGTCGCCTTTCCAGTCAGCTTCCGCTCTTCAAAAGTGATGAGTGGGCATGGATGTCTGACCTCTGTGAGGTTTTATGCAACTTTGAGGAATCAACACAGATGTTGAGCGGCGATGCCGCTATTATCAGAGTAACCTTCCCACTTCTGTGTCTACTGAAATGCTCGCTGCTCACAATGAAGACGGAAGCTTTGCATGTGGAACAGGTGGAAATGGGGGAAGACAGTACACAGGATGATAGCCATACCACCCTCCGTTCGTCTTCTCAGCGCAAATTGGATGATGATGAGGAGCAGGATATGGTTGTCTCCGCTACAGAGGGTGGTAGCAATAGCAGGTTTATTCCATCTGTTCAGCGTGGATCGACCAAAGAGGAGAAAGAGGATCAGGAGATTGCTGTCCTCATCAGGAGGATGACTCTCAAAGTCTTGTCTGTTGGGACTCTGGCACACATGGCTGACTTTATGTAAGCTCCCTTTCCTGTGACCCTCGCATTATACGCATTTTGTCCAACACCGATTATTGGTTGTTCACCCTTCTCGACCCCCGATACAAAGAGAACTTCTCATCTCTCATTCCTGTGGTGGAGAGGACTAGCAAAAGGGTACAATACCAGAAGGTCCTTGTAGAAAAATTGTTCCAAGAATTTCCAGTTGACAACGGGGGCGGCAGAGTATGCAGTTCCTTGGGCAACCGAGGAGGGGAGACAAGGGGAACACACAACAGTTCCAACATAGGCAAGGCAACACTCTCTAAGGCCTGGGACAGTTTCATAACAACCCCACCAGCACCCTCACTCTGATGCGCAGCCTAGTGTCACAAGGAGAGAAAAGTTTTGGAAGATGGTGAAGGAGTATGTAGCAGACCATGTCAGCATCCTCAATGATCCCTCTGTGCCTTCAACTATTGGGTGTCCAAGCTAAACACGTGGCAAAAACTGGCGCTCTACGCTTGGAGGTGCTGGCCTGCCCTGCCGGTAGCGTTTTGTCAGAGTGGGTATTTAGTGCTGCTCGGGGCATAATAACTGATAAGCGCATCCGACTGTCAACTGAAAATGTTGACAGGTTGACTCTTATCAAAATGCACAAGGCATGGATTGCCCCTGACTTCTCTACTCCACCAGAGAAAAGTGGCTGAACGTAAAGGCACTTTAAATGTGGCTTTTATGGTGTATTGAATACACTGTATTCCCATGCACCCCTTCCACCACAAAAAAACGGTATATGGTTCAATCTTCCTTTTCTTGTCCTCCTCCATCATATCAACATGCTTATTAGGCTGCCCTCGCTCCTAATGTTTTTGAGGGTCAGCTCAGCAGCAGACCCTCACCCCTAATGTTCAATCATAATTTTTCAAGTATTTGTATGATTCCCTCCTTTATGTGTAATAAAGGGTATATTGTAGTGCTGGTTCCTTGTAATTTTTGGCAGCCCTTTCACTTAGAGCATAGGCTTTATAAGTTTAGGAGTCCCACTACCTGAACAATTATACCACAATGTTATTGAGACCCTCCTTTATGTGATATACAGGTTGGATCGGAGTGCCTTTTCCTTGTAATTTTTGGCAGCACTTACACTTTATATACAAGAAAATATACAGGAAAGAATGTTTCCTAACAATTTTTCCTCTAAAATCGATTTTATCTTCAGTTTGGTTCGTATTATTGTCAGTCTGTAAAAGTGGCGTACTACTCAGACAACATCTTTCCCAGCAGCGACCTAGGAGTCCAAGATCCATCCAGACTTCCTCCCCATGCTGTTCCAGAACCATTTCAGTTGTGTTTCCATCAATTTCTGACTTTTTCCTATGAACCAGATACCCTCCCCTCTTCAGAGCAGGGGGTGCCTGTTTTAATGCTCGGGTTCTCACATTGACTTCCATTGTGCTCGAGTGCTCTGCCGAGCACCCGAGCATCCCAAAGTGTTTTACTAGAGCACCCGAGCACTTTGGTGCTCGATTAACACTAATTCTCACTTTTACAGTCTCTCTGTCTCTACCTTATCCATCAATAAACAATATTTCAGCTGTTATGTAATATCAGACAAAAGGGGTACTTTTGATTCAAGCCAGTTTTTTTATATAGGAATTTTGGCCATCATTGGGGTGATGTGAACCAAAGGGGGCACAGTCATCAGCGTATGATCCATGCTCTCCATTGGGACAAATGAGTGGAAGAGAAGAGGCAGAGGAGCGAACTGCAACAATCCCTCCACATGTCGCCCAGATATTCTATTACAGCACTCCAAACAGCTTGCACCCCGGAACGAAAACAAATACTGTGATATGGGTCTGTAGTTGGCAAGTGGCATTTAGGGCATGTTATTCTATACGGGTATGTGGAGAAGGGGGGAATATTGAAATCCTAGTAGACTGAGTGTAATAGCTTGAAATGGGTTTCGCACCAGAGACCATCCATCTAAGAGTCAACATTATCGAAGTTTTGGCCCATTTTGGAATTTCAAATGTCACTTGTACCAAACTACATATGTCTCTAGTGACCAAGCTAGACAAAGAACGTTTATTTGCACAAAGGTATCAAAGGGATGGTCCCTGCTCATCATTAATATGAGAGAGAAACAAAGTTCTCAGCTGCATGTATTGAAAGTCTTGGTTAGTTGGTAAATAAACTGGTTTGTGTGAGTTCTTAGGGGAAGATATTTGTATATTTAAAAAGAGTGTTGAAAACTAGTGTTGAGCGGACCCAGACTGCAAAGTTCGGGTCCGTACCGAACCTTGCGAGTTCGTGTACCAGGACCTGAACTTTGCAGCAAAAGTTCAGGTTTGAGTTCGGTGTTCGGGCATTTAATAAAGCTTTTGAAAGGCTGCAGGGCAGCCAATTAACAAGCTTTTAAGATGTGGGCACTTAAAAGCCATCAAAGCCATGTATGCCTCATTGGAATGGGGGACGGTCTGTAGCTTTGAGAAGTTCATCTTTTTTATGAGATGGGCCCTAACCAAAAGATTGATAGGCAAATGTTCCCAGGTTTTAAGTTCTTGTATTATCTTGGCTATCAAGAGGTGAATTTAATGTATATGTTGATTGCGCTGTTCTGCCAATCCTGATGACCAGATATTTAATATGAGAAGGGGCGATTTTTATGCTGATGCTGAAAAGGTGGCGGATGTCTGGCCATTGAGGCTGCCAAGGCTTAATAATTCACATTTAGAGGGGTTAACCCTGAAGTCTGACAGTTTTCCCAAATACATCAATGTGCCTAAAAATTATGGGTAACTGTAGATCTGATTTAGACATGAATAATAATAGATCATCTTCAAATAAGGCCATTTTGATCATATGAGATCCCACTCTTATCCAATCAAACATAGATCCACTCTCAGGGCTTCTTGCCAAGGGTTCAGGACACTTAAGGGGTCATTTACTATCAGAAATACACCTATATTAAGCACATTTGTGGTGCAGATTGTGGCACAAATGTTATTTGCACCGCAATCTGCGACTTTTTCCCAGTCATATCAGGTTTAAAAAAGTGGGTGTAGCTCGGGTGGGGAAGGGGATGTGCCAGTAGGCCCATCTCATTCATCATTTTCTACACCTGTCTTAGGCGTAGAAAATGGTCTAAATTTAAGCCAGCAAGGAAGGGCACCTCTACATAACTTTGGAGGATCCACCGCCAACTAAAGAGTTTATTAACACCGGGCGTCTAAAATGCTGATCTTAATAAATGACCCCCTTAATCTTAAGCAGCCACTAAGAGTTCAGGGAGATGAATCGATATACTGCCTAAACAACCACTTTGAGTCTGCAACATATTTTTCGCTTTTAGCACCCAGACATTTATTCTGGGGTAAATGGAATTTATTAATTAACTTTTATTCCCACCAAGTGGGAAGAATATGAGTAGGCAGAGTGGCCTGGGTATACCTGATTTATAGCAATTCATGGCAAATTAATTCATAACAAATCAAATTTCTTGGTAAACTTTGGCCAATCGGCAGAATCAAATTTTTCAAAACTTTGGTCATCTCTAGCAATTATGTACAATTCTTTTATTTATTTTTTAATGGAAAAATAGTCATTCTGAGAATGATACATTTTCTACTTTTCTGATGTTCTAGTTGTATACCGGCTGTAAATATAGTTGTAACGGACCGTTTCAGCAGACAAGGGGTTAAAATCTGTTTAGGCGATATGCCCCTTTCTGAGAGACAGGCACAGCTACTGCAGAACACCAACCTCCCGAACTGGATACAAAATAGCACTCCAAACTGGAACCTCGCGAATAGCTGTCAGCAGACGAACAGGAAAAGCGTATCAGTCAGCTTACACTCCTGGCAATCAGTCTCAAACAGCATAGAGGGAATCCCCCCAATAACGAGACAAGGCTCCGTGTTGAGGGTCAAACCGTGCTCTGATGTGCTGGCACACCCAGCCTGATTTTTATTACAGTTTTGCAAATACAGAACAGATACAACACATCCCCACAATGCATCATGGTTTCCTCCTCTCTGCCTGGGAGACAACCGAAGGCAATCCAATTATCTCTCAGGACAAAGGGGAGATCGCCAATACACATGTGGAGACAACAGGACAGACATCAGCATTTAAACACACAATGGGACAATAGAAACACACCCACACAAAATCCTGCCCTCTGCCGATGATGATTATTGAACACAGGGGCGAATATAATTATCAAAGGCAGAGAAATACAGTTTTATAAAACATATCACAGGAACCCCAAAACATGCAATAACCCCATAACCAATATATCCTCGGAACCGGGGGATCTGGGTGAACCACATGTCCAAAATTCACCCACATCCGTTCAGTAGTTTGGAAGATACAGTTACACTGAAAATATACAAGTTATACCGAAAATAGTCACTAATAAATGTGTCCCCTATTTGGTAGTTTCAAACTACTGAATGATGTCTCTGTGCACCAAATACAGGCAAGATAGCACCGTGTTGAAAAGTCAGAACAGTGTCTGTGAGCTAAAATGGCCGCTATCTATTGTTCTCACCATGTGCTTCATCCAAGCAAGTAAGGCAAAGGATGCAATCCAGGGACAGAGGGCTCCGTCCCAAGTGCCTTAAGACCCAATAACTTAAGGGACCATAATCCCAGGGCAGGAGGCTGGTAAACAGCCCCCTCCAAAACACCGTGGCGAGGTTGGTTTCGCCGCAATAGTTTTCAATGAATTTTTATTTGGGTTCATTGCAACTGCAATGAATGAGAGTTAAGGTATGAAAGGACGGTCATATCACTTAGCAATACTTTCTCCAGGAAGTGATGGAGTACAGCCTCACCTCCTTAGAAAGCGAGACATTATAGGGGAGATGCATACAGAGCCTTATCTGTGTAAATAGTATATATTGTTAGTATCCTGTCCTATCTAGACCTTCTGACCCAGTCCACACAGGAAAGCTGACAAAGGAGTTACAGAAAACAGAACATAAAAACAACCATCACAAATGTATTAAAACATGTATAAAATATTAAAACAATTGCTTAGTTTATGGAAAAATATTGTAGGTTGGCATGAGCCTTGAATAGCAACTGTGTACTTTGGTGTTAATGTAATAGTCATACCAATGAAGTACTATATTAAAATGTGTTAATAGTGTGTGAATTGGTATATTGTGCCTTGAGGAATGTGCATTGTGTACAACAAATATGATTGTTAGATGCTTGATACAGTAGGCTACCAACTACTAATTACAAGCGAACAGCACCTTCACAAGCTCATGTTCTCACATTGCTTTCAATAATTTTTAAACCTATCGAGCTTAAATGGTATAATTAACGCATCACTCAGTTTAACAGTTGAGTATCTTGAATTTTTATGGGTTCACCGAGGACTGGTGTTCTGTATTCATACACATTCACACAGTGTGCAGTCTGACATTCAGCATAAACCATTCCTGTCTTCCAAAAAAGAGGACTGTTCTTTGTAGTCTAACTTGTTTATTGCTCAACAGGTTGTACTCTCTGTGCGATGCGTGTGAGTGAGAGATTGTACAAGTGTGGTAAAACTACAAGAATACAAATAGCATGTATAAGTATAAAGCATAGCATGTACTATAACATTTACATTGAAAGTGAAAGCACGTGTACATAAGATTGCATGGCTAGCTAATAGTAATAACAGCTCCCTGAGTAACAATTACAACTAGCTGAACAGCTCTGCATAACATCATGTCCCTGAAACATAGGTAGATCTCTCACCAGATATGATTTTACAAGGATGGTGGAGCTTGAGTAGGTGACATGCAAAGGACAGCTCTGCTGATGTGTCCTGGAGACTGGAGACTTCTCTTTCCCAGAATGCTTTGCACTCCCACAATGCAGTGCACCACCCACAATGCAGTAGTCTTTGTAATAAGAAAATCAAAGTGTAATACAACTTAACACTGCTAGATGGTGCTATAGCCACACTAAACACTTCAGAAATACCAAGACTGAGGCAGACTTGATCTGTAATGACTCTCTAACTCTGCTTGGCAGAACAACTGGCATATAATGGAAGAAACCCACATTGCTGCAATGGAACCTCTGGAAATTAGATTGGCCTTATAACTGTGAATAATCAGGTGTATAGATATACTGTGGCTGTATAGCAGTCACATCCAACCATGATGCCTGAAAGCACTGAAAGGCCCTATCTGTTCCAGACTTGGCAGTGGAACTTAAGAACTATAAGTTATACCTTTGGAAAGGGATATCATTACTGTATTTTCCATGGTGACCCTATATAAAGCTCAGTTTATTCACTAACCAAATTTAACATACTGATGAAATTCTCCTGGTTCTCCTGGTTCCCATTGCTATGTTGCATAATTATCTTACCATCTGTAAGAACTTAGTCAGAATTCACTCTAGGCTTTCATACAATCCTAGTCGCTTTGGTACACATTAACTTTGAATGCCTTGCGGACAGGAATATGCCAGCCTATAAATTAAGGGTATGGTGCCTGACCAATAAGGTTCCTTGTGTTGTGATGGACTTTCCAAAAGTGCATTGTCTGTATCATGTTTCTGGCTTGCTACCAGGTGACCCCTTAACTGCAGCACTATAGAAAGGCAATCCAGAAGGCTACTATTATATACCACCCATAGCCCAGTACATTGTAACTTTGAATATGGTTTTCCATATAGATTTCAAGGCTCAAAGGAGCCACGAGAGTTTTCAGTACATAAAATGAAGAAGAAAATCTTGTTAAACAGCAGAATGCACTATATATACTGAAGAGAGTACCTGTAACAGTTAAATCTTCCATAAATATTAATGAGCAGTAGTCTGCAATGTACGGGTTTGATCTCAAAATGCATCTAAGAAAGCATTTATCTTACAAGTAAAATTACAGTAAACTGAAAATCATTACGGATAACTCCATGTTGTCATCTGCACACATACACAGCATATCTTCTCCTACGCCCTGACATTGCTAATGCATTTACTTCTAATCCCATTCGCATCCTCAAGTCCATGCATAACTCTCCTTCTACTTAAGAAAATATAAAATGCACTTATAATGTTTTCCCTTTTTACCTCTCTCATTTACTAGACTGACCCAGGTGACCCTTGTTCTCGCTCAGATCATCGACATTATGGTTTTTTTCTTGCTACAATCTCTCTCCATTAGTCAAACAGAAACATAGCAATAGGTGAATGGAACATCTGACATGTCAGCAAAAGCCAGCAACGCCTGCAAAGTAAAGCTTTACACAAGTTCACATCTTATATAAAAACAAAATAAACAGTAATAAACAATGCAGTACTTCTTAAGGCATCCAGAAAAAGGAGATTTTTAAAGTCATAGCACAACTGTCTCTACCTAATATGTTGTGCTGGGAAATTTTAGTAAAAGATTCTTCATAGAATAACAAGTTTCAGAAATCTTTTCTTCGAGGTCTGCACTGGGTCAATTCTTCTGTTATTCCTCCTAGAAATGTATGAATAAATTGAAAACAACTGGGTTTCACCATCTGGGGGGGATGTCTCTACACAGTATATGTGTATTCGGTGTTGACTAAGACTGTTTAGAACTTTTGACACCAAATGTTTCACACATTTCTAATAAGAATAGCACAGAAGCGGTATAACACCAAGTTCTAAGATACTACAGGATAGTTTTTAATGGAGAATGCAGGTATTTCCTAAAACAGACATGTCAGGAGAGAGCAGCTATGTCTGAATGACAGAACTGGCATGTCATACATTACATGGTTGACTATTCCCTGCATTTAATGCTACAATTAGATATCAGTGGGTGCTTCTGAATGTAATGGCAAGGCTGCTGCAGGGGAAATGCATGTGTAGAAGTGCAGTGATCTGCAAGGGAGGCGCAGGGCAGAGAGAATGGGATTGGTGGTTGTGGTCCTGTGATGGGTAGTAGTACCCATAGTTCACCGTCACAGTCCTCACTTTGGCGCTGCGTGGGCCATGCACAGTAAATGCAGTGTGCACCCTTACTTTCGTCAGGGCAATCTCTGACTTTCTAGTGCTCCTTTTTGATGGTAGTTGGGGTGTCTTGGACCTTGATGTTAGGTGGTTGGGTGCAAGGGAGGAGTATGGATGCAAGGCCTGTAGAGGGATTATATAGTTAATAATCAGGTCTTTTGTTGAAATAAATTCTTCATTCCTTACTGAATTGATGACGGAAGTAGTAGCACAAATAAGGACACAGTTCTTAAGTATATCACAGTATAGTCTTCCTAACCTAACTAGGTTAGGGCAACCTAACTAGGTCTTCCAGTGCTATCTCTTGCCCATACATTGCTATTAGGTATAAACAGTGCATAAAGAAATCACAAAACATCTCAACTTTCACTGAACAAATTAACCTTTTGCAGTAGTTCTCTCTGGGGCACTTCAGAAGCACCCCCTCACACCTTAACATCTTATTGCTATGGGTTACAGTAGGGATCGTTGATCACCTGGGCAGGATTGTTACAGGAGTGCTTGTATGTCTATATGCATGCTTAGTGATTAGTTGATCAAGTCTTTCATATTACTAACAACTTACCTTTTTTTGAATGGTGACCCAGTTGTATGTGGAACAGTTAAGGGTCCTCTTAGATGGCCAAATGTGAGGTTGTAACAATTGACAATGAGACAAATCAGGTCCAAACATTTAGGAATTTTAGTCAGTCATCTGAAACTGATCATACAAGGAGCCTAACCTCAGCCCCAAATGAGTTCTAGAGCACGTCCAAAATATACAATATGAGAAAACAACCCATACAGGATTGGCATCTCCAGCAGAGAGATGAGAGAGGAGGCATGTTATGATTTATGAATCATCTGCATTTTATAGATAGCTAATCCTTAGGCAAACACTCTTTTAACTAATTACTTTCTTTTTTTAAGCAAGATTTGTGATTTAACCACATATATTAAAATAGTTTATGGGGACAAATTTACTATAGAAAAACAATATGCATTTGTTTAAGCCACTGCTCATACTGTACAATCTTATGTATATGTATACTGTACAGGCTTAGGTATAAATAAACCCGAAAGACAACAGACATTTTATCATGCCTAATCATAAACTGAATCTTGGATAAAAGATGTATTTAGCCAATTTGTTATATGACAGTTAATTGAATTGGCAAAGTGGATTTAAAGAGATCAATGCAAAAGCAATCTGCATCCATTTTAAACAGATTGGAGGAAATATGACTTTCAGTTCCACTCCACTGCAGTGAGTTGCTAACTATTATCTTGCATTACTGGATTTTAAATATATATCAGTTAACATTTAAACTGGACATGTTACGGAGAGCAAACTGAGCAGCTTAAACTTGTAAAAAAATTAATAAAAATCACATGTGATAAAAGTATAGGTTAACTGAGCATAGTATGGGGACCTAGGATATAAGGGTCATGGGTCCCTTGCTGCCCATGTTACAATTTTTTGTAAATTTCTATACAGGGCACAACATAGTCACTGTGGTCGAGACATAATACTGGGCAGGTCGGCATTGTTGTATTGTCTAGACTCAGTACTGGGCAGGTCGGCATTGTTGCATGGTCTAGACATAATACTGGGCAGGTCGGCATTGTTGCATGGTCTAGACATATTACTGGGCAGGTCGGCATTGTTGCATGGTCTAGACATATTACTGGGCAGGTCGGCATTGTTGCATGGTCTAGATATAATACTGGGCAGGTCGGCATTGTTGTATGGTCTAGACCAGTGTTTCCCAACCAGTGTGCCTCCAGCTGTTGCAAAACTACAACTCCCAGCATGCCCGCACAGTCAAAGGCTGTCAAGGCATACTGGGAGTTGTAGTTTTGCAACAGCTGGAGGCACACTGGTTGGGAAACACTGGTCTAGACTCAGTACTGGGCAGGTCGGCATTGTTGCATGGTCTAGACATAATACTGGGCAGGTTGGCATTGTTGCATGGTCTAGACGTATTACTGGGCAGGTCGGCATTGTTGCATGGTCTAGACATATTACTGGGCAGGTCGGCATTGTTGCATGGTCTAGACATAATACTGGGCAGGTTGGCATTGTTGAATGGTCTAGACATATTACTGGGCAGGTCGGCATTGTTGCATGGTCTAGACATAATACTGGGCAGGTCGGCATTGTTGAATGGTCTAGACATATTACTGGGCAGGTCGGCATTGTTGCATGGTCTAGACATAATACTAGGCAGGTTGGAATTGTTGTATATTGTTGGACCTCTATCTTGTCTATTACAGAGCTATTGATTCCCTCACTAAAGCTAGAGTAATAAAAATGCCAAAACATAGCTTTGTAGCCCCCTTGCTGAGTAGTTTACAACATTCAGATGTAAAACTGAACTCAACATGAGTTAAACAGTAAACTGTCCTGAGGCCCAACTTTTTGTAATGGAAAAGAGGTGATTTGTCTGAAAAAAAAATCAGATTCCATAATGAATAATATACCCATAATGTGTGCACTTGCGTGTCATGCAATGTTCTGCAGAACACAATATCCTGCCCTAACACAGTATGTACAATGCATCAAATTGTTTCTTAACACTTTGAGATCTATTTTGGCTACTTTCACAAAACTGATCAGGACATAGTTACATTCAGCTATTACCAAGGTACTCACCAACTTTAGTAATGTTTTGTATTATAAAGTGAATCAATTCAAATCATCTATCCTGAATATGGGTCTTCCATCTAAGACAGTATCACAACTCAAATCTGTGTACTCTTTTGGATGGGAAACTTATCTTTCATATTTAGGCATAAAACTCACATACCCTGTCTGTAAGTTATTTGAGACCAACTATTTACCCCTTCACGGTGAAATTAAGAAGGAACTGACTAGTTTTAGAACTGGAGGTGTCTCTTGGTTTGGCAAGATTGCAGCTGTTAAGATTTCAATAATTCCCAAAATACTATTCATGTTTAGAAATGTTCTGATCCACCTCTCTAACTTTTCTATCAAAGATTCAATCCTTACTAATGAGATTTATTTGGAACAATAAAACCCAAGGGTTAAAGCGGATATACTGTATACGGAGGTCAAGATGGGAGGCATGGGATGTCTTTCCATTAGTTATTATTACAGAGCTACTATGCTAGATCAAATAGAATCTCTCTGGCTCTGAGACTCATCCAAGCACTGGGTTGACATTGCAACTTACAATTTGGGTAGACTTGGTGTATCTGTGAGACTAGTTACTGACACTTTATTTTACACCCCACTATTTAACTCTCATATGACCATAGGAGCAATCATAGATTCCAGGTGGATAGCAGTTATCAAACATAAACTGTTTTCCACGAACTACCTGGATGCAAGTACTGAATTAATTGACTCCATTATACCGAATACTGATTTATCTAACTGGAGATCAAAAGGCATCTGTAAATTATTTGATTTAATTGTAGGTAACCAAATTTCCAGTTTTGAGAACTTAAAGAATACATTCTCATTATTACCTTCAGATACATTTACATATTTACAGGTCAGACACGCTTTTAAGTTAACAAGGCCTGTTGGTATACTGAAATCTCCGCTGGGCTGTCCTAGGAGGTAGCAGACTAGGTGCTTCCCTGCAGTGAAGACTAGCTACCTGTACTGGGGTTGAAGGCTGAATGCAAAGGGAACGCCGGCATAACATCCTTTGGGTTTAGCCCAATGTCAAACCAGGTAGTTGACACAGAGGATCCACCCTTTCTGGTCCATAACAGTTATCATTATACATTTCCTGACTAATGAATTTAAGCTGGATGTACAAAAGTCAAAATACCAAGGGTTTAACTCCTGAAAACCCACCTAATAATGAAAATAGACCTTCAGGGTTCTCGGTTCAGTGACTGCTCTGCATCACTTTTTCTTTTAGTCTAAGAGATAAAGTGAAGTATCGTATATTTTACTTTAAGGTTTAGACAACGGAAAATCAGAAAAAATTATTCTAGGTCCTCTTTGAAAGCAATGTGGTTTACTGAAGTGGAGGGGTCAAGGTTAGTAACTTGTGGGGAGGGACAATAGTATTGTTCTCCTCCTGTTACCCTTAGACTTTCAGTTCCACTCCACTGCAGTGAGTTGCTAACTATTATCTTGCATTACTGGATTTTAAATATATATCAGTTAACATTTAAACTGGACATGTTACGGAGAGCAAACTGAGCAGCTTAAACTTGTAAAAAAATTAATAAAAATCACATGTGATAAAAGTATAGGTTAACTGAGCATAGTATGGGGACCTAGGATATAAGGGTCATGGGTCCCTTGCTGCCCATGTTACAATTTTTTGTAAATTTCTATACAGGGCACAACATAGTCACTGTGGTCGAGACATAATACTGGGCAGGTCGGCATTGTTGTATTGTCTAGACTCAGTACTGGGCAGGTCGGCATTGTTGCATGGTCTAGACATAATACTGGGCAGGTCGGCATTGTTGCATGGTCTAGACATATTACTGGGCAGGTCGGCATTGTTGCATGGTCTAGACATATTACTGGGCAGGTCGGCATTGTTGCATGGTCTAGATATAATACTGGGCAGGTCGGCATTGTTGTATGGTCTAGACTCAGTACTGGGCAGGTCGGCATTGTTGCATGGTCTAGACATAATACTGGGCAGGTTGGCATTGTTGCATGGTCTAGACGTATTACTGGGCAGGTCGGCATTGTTGCATGGTCTAGACATATTACTGGGCAGGTCGGCATTGTTGCATGGTCTAGACATAATACTGGGCAGGTTGGCATTGTTGAATGGTCTAGACATATTACTGGGCAGGTCGGCATTGTTGCATGGTCTAGACATAATACTGGGCAGGTCGGCATTGTTGAATGGTCTAGACATATTACTGGGCAGGTCGGCATTGTTGCATGGTCTAGACATAATACTAGGCAGGTTGGAATTGTTGTATATTGTTGGACCTCTATCTTGTCTATTACAGAGCTATTGATTCCCTCACTAAAGCTAGAGTAATAAAAATGCCAAAACATAGCTTTGTAGCCCCCTTGCTGAGTAGTTTACAACATTCAGATGTAAAACTGAACTCAACATGAGTTAAACAGTAAACTGTCCTGAGGCCCAACTTTTTGTAATGGAAAAGAGGTGATTTGTCTGAAAAAAAATCAGATTCCATAATGAATAATATACCCATAATGTGTGCACTTGCGTGTCATGCAATGTTCTGCAGAACACAATATCCTGCCCTAACACAGTATGTACAATGCATCAAATTGTTTCTTAACACTTTGAGATCTATTTTGGCTACTTTCACAAAACTGATCAGGACATAGTTACATTCAGCTATTACCAAGGTACTCACCAACTTTAGTAATGTTTTGTATTATAAAGTGAATCAATTCAAATCATCTATCCTGAATATGGGTCTTCCATCTAAGACAGTATCACAACTCAAATCTGTGTACTCTTTTGGATGGGAAACTTATCTTTCATATTTAGGCATAAAACTCACATACCCTGTCTGTAAGTTATTTGAGACCAACTATTTTCCCCTTCACGGTGAAATTAAGAAGGAACTGACTAGTTTTAGAACTGGAGGTGTCTCTTGGTTTGGCAAGATTGCAGCTGTTAAGATTTCAATAATTCCCAAAATACTATTCATGTTTAGAAATGTTCTGATCCACCTCTCTAACTTTTCTATCAAAGATTCAATCCTTACTAATGAGATTTATTTGGAACAATAAAACCCAAGGGTTAAAGCGGATATACTGTATACGGAGGTCAAGATGGGAGGCATGGGATGTCTTTCCATTAGTTATTATTACAGAGCTACTATGCTAGATCAAATAGAATCTCTCTGGCTCTGAGACTCATCCAAGCACTGGGTTGACATTGCAACTTACAATTTGGGTAGACTTGGTGTATCTGTGAGACTAGTTACTGACACTTTATTTTACACCCCACTATTTAACTCTCATATGACCATAGGAGCAATCATAGATTCCAGGTGGATAGCAGTTATCAAACATAAACTGTTTTCCACGAACTACCTGGATGCAAGTACTGAATTAATTGACTCCATTATACCGAATACTGATTTATCTAACTGGAGATCAAAAGGCATCTGTAAATTATTTGATTTAATTGTAGGTAACCAAATTTCCAGTTTTGAGAACTTAAAGAATACATTCTCATTATTACCTTCAGATACATTTACATATTTACAGGTCAGACACGCTTTTAAGTTAACAAGGCCTGTTGGTATACTGAAATCTCCGCTGGGCTGTCCTAGGAGGTAGCAGACTAGGTGCTTCCCTGCAGTGAAGACTAGCTACCTGTACTGGGGTTGAAGGCTGAATGCAAAGGGAACGCCGGCATAACATCCTTTGGGTTTAGCCCAATGTCAAACCAGGTAGTTGACACAGAGGATCCACCCTTTCTGGTCCATAACAGTTATCATTATACATTTCCTGACTAATGAATTTAAGCTGGATGTACAAAAGTCAAAATACCAAGGGTTTAACTCCTGAAAACCCACCTAATAATGAAAATAGACCTTCAGGGTTCTCGGTTCAGTGACTGCTCTGCATCACTTTTTCTTTTAGTCTAAGAGATAAAGTGAAGTATCGTATTTTTTACTTTAAGGTTTAGACAACGGAAAATCAGAAAAAATTATTCTAGGTCCTCTTTGAAAGCAATGTGGTTTACTGAAGTGGAGGGGTCAAGGTTAGTAACTTGTGGGGAGGGACAATAGTTTTGTTCTCCTCCTGTTACCCTTAGGCTACTTTCACACTAGCTTTTTTGCTGGATCTGGCAGGGTCCAGTGAAAACGCTTCTGTAACTGATAATACAACCATCTACATCCATTTGAATGGATCCGGTTGTACAAACCGGATTCCAAAAAAGTTGGGACACTAAACAAATTGTGAATAAAAACTGAATGCATTAATGTGGAGATGGCAAATGTCAATATTTTATTTGTAATAGAACGTAGATGACAGATCAAACGTTTAATCAAAGTAAATGTATCATTTTAAAGGAAAAATACGTTGATTCAAATTTTCACAGTGTCAACAAATCCCCAAAAAGTTGGGACAAGTAGCAATAAGAGGCTGGAAAAAGTAAATTTGAGCATAACGAAGAGCTGGGAGACCAATTAACACTAATTAGGTCAATTGGCAACATGATTGGGTATAAAAAGAGCTTCTCAGAGTGGCAGTGTCTCTCAGAAGCCAAGATGGGTAGAGGATCACCAATTCCCACAATGTTGCGCAGAAAGATAGTGGAGCAATATCAGAAAGGTGTTACCCAGCGAAAAATTGCAAAGACTTTGCATCTATCATCATCAACTGTGCATGACATCATCCGAAGATTCAGAGAATCTGGAACAATCTCTGTGCTTAAGGGTCAAGGCCGTAAAACCATACTGGATTCCCGTGATCTCCAGGCCCTTAAACGACACTGCACCACAAACAGGAATGCTACTGTAAAGGAAATCACAGAATGGGCTCAGGAATACTTCCAGAAACCATTGTCAGTGAACACAATCCACTGTGCCATCCGCCGTTGCCAGCTGAAACTCTACAGTGCAAAGAAGAAGCCATTTCTAAGCAAGATCCACAAGCTCAGGCGTTTTCACTGGGCCAGGGATCATTTAAAATGGAGTGTGGCAAAATGGAAGACTGTTCTGTGGTCAGACGAGTCACGATTCAAAGTTCTTTTTGGAAATCTGGGACGCCATGTCTTCCGGACCAAAGAGGACAAGGACAACCCAAGTTGTTATCAACGCTCAGTTCAGAAGCCTGCATATCTGATGGTATGGGGTTGCATGAGTGCGTGTGGCATGGGCAGCTTGCATGTCTGGAAAGGCACCATCAATGCAGAAAAATATATTCAGGTTCTAGAACAACATATGCTCCCATCCAGACGTCATCTCTTTCAGAGAAGACCCTGCATTTTTCAATCAAGCTAATGCCAGACAACATTCTGCATCAATCACAACATCATGGCTGCGTAGGAGAAGGATCCGGGTACTGAAATGGCCAGTCTGCAGTCCAGATCTTTCACCTATTGAGAACATTTGGCGCATCATAAAGAGGAAGGGATTGCAACAAAGAAGGCCCAAGACGATTGAACAGTTAGAGGCCTGTATTAGACAAGAATGGGAGAGCATTCCTATTTCTAAACTTGAGAAACTTGTCTCCTCGGTCCCCAGACGTCTGTTGAGTGTTGTAAGAAGAAGGGGAGATGCCACACAGTGGTGAAAATGGCCTTGTCCCAACTTTTTGGGGATTTGTTGACACCATGAAATTCTGATTCAACATATTTTTCCCTTAAAATGGTACATTTTCTCAGTTTAAACTTTTGTTCCGTGATTTACAGACGTGGACAAAATTGTTGGTACCCTTTGGTCAATGAAAGAAAAAGTCACAATGGTCACAGAAATAACTTTAATCTGACAAAAGTAATAATAAATTAAAATTCTATAAATGTTAACCAATGAAAGTCAGACATTGTTTTTCAACCATGCTTCAACAGAATTATGTAAAAAAATAAACTCATGAAACAGGCATGGACAAAAATGATGGTACCCCTAGAAAACACAGAACATAATGTGACCAAAGGGACATGTTAATTCAAGGTGTGTCCACTAATTAGCATCACAGGTGTCTACAACCTTGTAATCAGCCATTGGGCCTATATATATGGCTCCAGGTAATCACTGTGTTGTTTGGTGATATGGTGTGTACCACACTCGACATGGACCAGAGGAAGCAAAGGAAAGAGCTGTCTCAAGAGATCAGAAAGAAAATTATAGACAAGCATGTTAAAGGTAAAGGCTATAAGACCATCTCCAAGCAACTAGATGTTCCTGTGAGTACAGTTGCACATATTATTCATAAGTTTAAGATCCATGGGACTGTAGCCAACCTCCCTGGACGTGGCCGCAGGAGGAAAATTGATGACAAATCTAAGAGACGGATAATCCGAATGGTAACAAAAGAGCCTAGAAAGACTTCTAAAGAGATTCAAGGTGAACTTCATGCTCAAGGAACATCAGTGTCAGATCGCACCATCCGTCGTTGTTTGAGCCAAAGTGGACTACATGGGAGACGACCAAGGAGGACACCATTGTTGAAAACGAATCATAAAAAAGCAAGACTGGAATATGCCAAACTACATGTTGACAAGCCACAAAGCTTCTGGGAGAATGTCCTGTGGACAGATGAGACAAAAATCGAAGTTTTTGCCAAGGCACATCAGCTGTATGTTCACAGACGAAAAAATGAAGCATATCAAGAAAAGAACACTGTCCCTACTGTGAAACATGGAGGAGGCTCTGTTATGTTCTGGGGCTGCTTTGCTGCGTCTGGCACAGGGTGTCTTGAATCTGTGCAGGGTACAATGAAATCTCAAGACTATCAAGGAATTCTAGAGAGAAATGTACTAGCCAGTGTCAGAAAGCTTGGTCTCAGTCGCAGGTCATGGGTCTTGCAACAGGACAATGACCCAAAACACACCGCTAAAAACACCCAAGAATGGCTAAGAGGAAAAAATTGGACTATTCTAAAGTGGCCTTCTATGAGCCCTGACCTCAATCCTATTGAGCATCTTTGGAAGGAGCTGAAACATGCAGTCTGGAAAAGGCACCCTTCAAACCGGACACAACTGGAGCAGTTTGCTCATGAGGAGTGGGCCAAAATACCTGCTGAGAGGTGCAGATGTCTCATTGACAGTTACAGGAAGCGTTTGATTGCAGTGATTGCCTCAAAAGGTTGCGCAACAAAATATTAAGTTAGGGGTACCATCATTTTTGTCCATGCCTGTTTCATGAGTTTATTTTTTTACATAATTCTGTTGAAGCATGGTTGAAAAACAATGTCTGACTTTCATTGGTTAACATTTATAGAATTTTAATTTATTATTACTTTTGTCAGATTAAAGTTATTTCTGTGACCATTGTGACTTTTTCTTTCATTGACCAAAGGGTACCAACAATTTTGTCCACGTCTGTATGTTCTATTCTGAATAAAATATTAGAAGTTGGCACCTCCACATCATTGCATTCAGTTTTTATTCACGATTTGTAGTGTCCCAACTTTTTGGGAATCCGGTTTGTATTATCTTTAACATATTTTCAACATTGGAAGAAACGAAAGTAAGAGAGAGGAGCACCCAATTATCTGGTAATAGATAGATTCATACGATATGAGTAAATGAAATAAATGTGGCCAATTAAACTTACACAAAATATATTTAAAGGCATACAAATTATATGATCACAGTGATCAATACCCCCTATAATTAACAATGACGATAGGAATAAAAATGCAACAATATAGACGAGAACATAAAACAAATGTAGATTATGAGTAGTCTAGATATGACCTATGGAGTTCAACACATATAGTGGCTGCTTAAATGCTTTTATATTTATCAAAAGGAATGGTACATTTTGTTAACAGTTGTTTTCTATGGTACCAACTGATCTAGAGTCCATCATACATATAGTATAAAAGAAATCGTAGAGCAATAGTATCCAAATGAAAAAAGAAAAAGGCAATAGTATTCTGCAGTTAGTTTCACTAACTCAGAGGTTAGCTATTGTATCATTACACCACATGTTTCATCAAATAACAACTTTGATTGTCGGGTACTTTACCGCTCCTGTAGCCCATCACCAAAGTAAGGAATAACCTGACTAAAAAGGAAATAGAGGCGATTAAACAACTACAATCATTGAACAATATTATTATCAGATCCGCAGACAAAGAGGGGGGCATAGTCATTCAAGATACTGAAAACTATAAGAAAGAATGTAGAAGACAAATTATTGATATGACCACCAATAACAAATTAAAACAGAACCCTACAGATCTATTTCATAAAGAACTTATTAAGTATTCTAATATGGGTCTAGAAAAGGGTATCCTTTTAGAACAAGAATTTTAATTTATTATTGATACACACAAAGGGATACCAATATTTTATTGTCTTCCGAAGATACACAAAGACTATAACAAACCGCCTGGCAGACCAATAATATCGGGTATAGGTTCTATAACCTCATATCTCTCCCAGTACATAGACAGACTATTGCAGCCAATTGTAAAGAAGGTCCCATCATATATTAAATACACCACAGATATTGTTACCATGCTAGAACAAATTGATTTTAAAGATCACTGGTCCTTAGGTACTTATAAAGTCAATTCACTTTATACCATCAATGAACATACACAGGGATTGGAAGTTCTCAACAAACAGTTAACATTAAATAGTACTTTACACAAAGATCAGATTCTCCTTAGCTTTGAACGAATTAGATTAATATTGACACATATTGACACATAATTACTTTAAATTTGATTCTCACTTTTATTTACAAGAGAGAGATGGCCATGGGTACCAGATTTGCCCCCAGTTATGCCATTCTTTTTATGGGAAGAGGAAACCATTGCACCAAGACTGGGGGCAGGTCTGGTGCTGTGGCATCGCTATATAGGCAACATTGTTTTCATTTGGAAAGACACAGAGGAGGAGTTAGGGTTTTTCTTACAAGATATTAATATTAACAATTAAAAAAAATGAAATTTACCTCCTCCATTAGTGAAACAAGCGTAGAATTCTTAGATGTAATGATCAAGATAAATAATCAGAAACTTATATGCAATACGTATCATAAACCTGTAATGAGGAACGGATATATTCTGTACAACAGTTGCCATCTCCCCAGATGGCTATTGAATATACCTGTAAGCCAGTTCAGAAGGATCAAGCACAATTGCACATATGAAGAGCAGTTCGAGAATGAAGCGAGCAAGATGAAATTTCAATTTCTTCATAAAAATTACCCTAACTATATACTAGACAGATCATTAGACAAAGTTTGATCTATGAACAGGGGAGATTTCTTCATACCCAACAAGGAAACAATGAAAGAAACCAAACAAGACAGTATTTTGAGAATTATTCTACCCTTCCATTCCCAATACAGAATTGTTGAAAAAATAATAAATAAATATTGGCACTATCTATTGATGGATAAAACTGTGGGGCCTACACTCATAAATACGCCACAAATAGTATATACAAAGGCTCCCAACTTAGGCCTAAAGATATGTAGCTCCAACAGTCAAAAAAAACTCTACACATATATTGAACTGGTTATCAGTAAAGGGGTTCTGGAGGTCTGGACATTGTAAGAATTGTAAAGTCACCAAATTTCCAAGAAAGATGATTAAGATAACATCAATAAATAATTCATATGTCTTCGAAATTAAAGATAATCTCACCTGTGAGAGTGCCCCTGTCGAAAGCAGTACGTGGGAAGGACTAAACATCCTTTCAAAAAAAGAGTTTCAGAACACATGGCCAACATTAGGAAAGGTTTGGAAAAACACTCAGTCTCTAAACACTGCAAAGAGTGTTATGGTCGTGACTAGGGATGAGCGAACTCGAACTGTATAGTTCGGGTTCGTACCGAATTTTGGGGTGTCCGTGACACGGACCCGAACCCGGACATTTTCGTAAAAGTCCGGGTTCGGGTTCGGTGTTCGTCGCTTTCTTGGCGCTTTTGTGACGCTTTCTTGGCGCTTTTTGAAAGGCTGCAAAGCAGCCAATCAACAAGCGTCATACTACTTGCCCCAAGAGGCCATCACAGCCATGCCTACTATTGGCATGGCTGTGATTGGCCAGAGCACCATGTGACCCAGCCTCTATTTAAGCTGGAGTCACATAGCGCCGCCCGTCACTCTGCTCTGATTAGCGTAGGGAGAGGTTGCGGCTGCGACAGTAGGGCGAGATTAGGCAGATTAACTCCTCCAAAGGACTTGATTAACTGATCGATCTGCAGCTGTGGATCATTGAGCTGCTGATCCTCAATTGCTCACTGTTTTTAGGCTGCACAGACCGTTTGTCAGTCTCATTTTTCTGGGGTGATCGGCGGCCATTTTGTGTCTTGTGGTGCGCCAGCACAAGCTGCGACCAAGTGCATTTAACCCTCAATGGTGTGGTTGTTTTTTGGCTAAAGCCTACATCAGGGTGAAGCTGTCACACCAAGTGCATTTAACCAGCAATAGTCTGTTCATTTTTTGGCCATATACAAAATCAGGGGCAAGCTGCGCCTGTCACCAAGTGCATTTAACCCTCAATGGTGTGGTTGTTTTTTGGCTAAAGCCTACATCAGGGTGAAGCTGTGACACCAAGTGCATTTAACCAGCAATAGTCTGTTCATTTTTTGGCCATATACAAAATCAGGGGCAAGCTGCGCCTGTCACCAAGTGCATTTAACCCTCAATGGTGTGGTTGTTTTTTGGCTAAAGCCTACATCAGGGTGAAGCTGTCACACCAAGTGCATTTAACCAGCAATAGTCTGTTCATTTTTTGGCCATATACAAAATCAGGGGCAAGCTGCGCCTGTCACCAAGTGCATTTAACCCTCAATGGTGTGGTTGTTTTTTGGCTAAAGCCTACATCAGGGTGAAGCTGTCACACCAAGTGCATTTAACCAGCAATAGTCTGTTTATTTTTTGGCCATATCCCAGTCTAATTCTGTCACTAAATCCATACCGGTCACCCAGCGCCTAAATACTAGGCCTCAAATTTATATCCAGCTAAATCTGTCCCTAGTGCTGTAGCTGGGCGAGTTATTTAGTGTCCGTTCAAGCACATTTCTTGTTCTGGGTTGAAATACAATTCCCAATTTAGCAATTTCATAATTTAGTGGTTCCTGCTATATCAGAGCTATTTGAAATCTATCCCAAAAAGGGTATATAATATTGAAGGTGCACATTGGGTCATTCAGAATAACTTCACACACACCCGCTACTGTGTATTTCCAAGTCTAATTCTGTCACTAAACCCATACCTGTCACCCAGCGCCTAAATACTAGGCCTCAAATTTAAATCCCTCTAAATCTCTCGTTACCGCTGTACTGTTGTTGCTGGGCAAGATATTTAGTGTCCGTCAAAGCACATTTTTTGTTCTGGGTTGAAGTACAATTCCCAATTTAGCAATTTCATAATTTAGTGGTTCCTGCTATATCAGAGCTATTTGGAATCTATCCCTAAAAGGGTATATAATATTGAAGGTGCACATTGGGTCATTCAGAATAACTTCACACACACCCGCTACTGTGTATTTCCAAGTCTAATTCTGTCACTAAACCCATACCTGTCACCCAGCGCCTAAATACTAGGCCTCAAATTTAAATCCCTCTAAATCTCTCGTTACCGCTGTACTGTTGTTGCTGGGCAAGATATTTAGTGTCCGTCAAAGCACATTTTTTGTTCTGGGTTGAAGTACAATTCCCAATTTAGCAATTTCATAATTTAGTGGTTCCTGCTATATCAGAGCTATTTGGAATCTATCCCTAAAAGGGTATATAATATTGAAGGTGCACATTGGGTCATTCAGAATAACTTCACACACACCCGCTACTGTGTATTTCCAAGTCTAATTCTGTCACTAAACCCATACCTGTCACCCAGCGCCTAAATACTAGGCCTCAAATTTAAATCCCTCTAAATCTCTCGTTACCCACCGCTGTACTGTTGTTGCTGGGCAAGATATTTAGTGTCCGTCAAAGCACATTTTTTGTTCTGGGTTGAAGTACAATTCCCAATTTAGCAATTTCATAATTTAGTGGTTTCTGCTATATCAGAGCTATTTGAAATCTATCCCTAAAAGGGTATATAATATTGAAGGTGCACATAGGGTCATTCAGAATAACTTCACACACACGCTTCTGTGCATTTCCAAGTCTAATTCTGTCACTAAATCCATACCGGTGACCCAGCGCCTAAATACTAGGCCTCAAATTTAAATCCCTCTAAATCTCTCGTTACCCACCGCTGTACTGTTGTTGCTGGGCAAGATATTTAGTGTCCGTCAAAGCACATTTTTTGTTCTGGGTTGAAGTACAATTCCCAATTTAGCAATTTCATAATTTAGTGGTTTCTGCTATATCAGAGCTATTTGAAATCTATCCCTAAAAGGGTATATAATATTGAAGGTGCACATAGGGTCATTCAGAATAACTTCACACACACGCTTCTGTGCATTTCCAAGTCTAATTCTGTCACTAAATCCATACCGGTGACCCAGCGCCTAAATACTAGGCCTCAAATTTAAATCCCTCTAAATCTCTCGTTACCCACCGCTGTACTGTTGTTGCTGGGCAAGATATTTAGTGTCCGTCAAAGCACATTTTTTGTTCTGGGTTGAAGTACAATTCCCAATTTAGCAATTTCATAATTTAGTGGTTTCTGCTATATCAGAGCTATTTGAAATCTATCCCTAAAAGGGTATATAATATTGAAGGTGCACATAGGGTCATTCAGAATAACTTCACACACACGCTTCTGTGCATTTCCAAGTCTAATTCTGTCACTAAATCCATACCGGTGACCCAGCGCCTAAATACTAGGCCTCAAATTTAAATCCCTCTAAATCTCTCGTTACCCACCGCTGTACTGTTGTTGCTGGGCAAGATATTTAGTGTCCGTCAAAGCACATTTTTTGTTCTGGGTTGAAGTACAATTCCCAATTTAGCAATTTCATAATTTAGTGGTTTCTGCTATATCAGAGCTATTTGAAATCTATCCCTAAAAGGGTATATAATATTGAAGGTGCACATAGGGTCATTCAGAATAACTTCACACACACGCTTCTGTGCATTTCCAAGTCTAATTCTGTCACTAAATCCATACCGGTGACCCAGCGCCTAAATACTAGGCCTCAAATTTAAATCCCTCTAAATCTCTCGTTACCCACCGCTGTACTGTTGTTGCTG
This sequence comes from Bufo gargarizans, assembly GCF_014858855.1. NCBI lineage: Eukaryota > Metazoa > Chordata > Amphibia > Anura > Bufonidae > Bufo > Bufo gargarizans. The sequence goes on from NC_058081.1 coordinate 446,874,883, forward strand.
GGCAAGATATTTAGTGTCCGTCAAAGCACATTTTTTGTTCTGGGTTGAAGTACAATTCCCAATTTAGCAATTTCATAATTTAGTGGTTTCTGCTATATCAGAGCTATTTGAAATCTATCCCTAAAAGGGTATATAATATTGAAGGTGCACATAGGGTCATTCAGAATAACTTCACACACACGCTTCTGTGCATTTCCAAGTCTAATTCTGTCACTAAATCCATACCGGTGACCCAGCGCCTAAATACTAGGCCTCAAATTTAAATCCCTCTAAATCTCTCGTTACCCACCGCTGTACTGTTGTTGCTGGGCAAGATATTTAGTGTCCGTCAAAGCACATTTTTTGTTCTGGGTTGAAGTACAATTCCCAATTTAGCAATTTCATAATTTAGTGGTTTCTGCTATATCAGAGCTATTTGAAATCTATCCCTAAAAGGGTATATAATATTGAAGGTGCACATAGGGTCATTCAGAATAACTTCACACACACGCTTCTGTGCATTTCCAAGTCTAATTCTGTCACTAAATCCATACCGGTGACCCAGCGCCTAAATACTAGGCCTCAAATTTAAATCCCTCTAAATCTCTCGTTACCCACCGCTGTACTGTTGTTGCTGGGCAAGATATTTAGTGTCCGTCAAAGCACATTTTTTGTTCTGGGTTGAAGTACAATTCCCAATTTAGCAATTTCATAATTTAGTGGTTTCTGCTATATCAGAGCTATTTGAAATCTATCCCTAAAAGGGTATATAATATTGAAGGTGCACATAGGGTCATTCAGAATAACTTCACACACACGCTTCTGTGCATTTCCAAGTCTAATTCTGTCACTAAACCCATACCTGTCACCCAGCGCCTAAATACTAGGCCTCAAATTTAAATCCCTCTAAATCTCTCGTTACCCCGCTGTCCTGTTGTAGCTGGGAAAGTTATTTAGTGTCCGTCAAAGCACATTTTTTGTTCTGGGTTGAAGTACAATTCCCAATTTAGCAATTTCATAATTTAGTGGTTCCTGCTATATCAGAGCTATTTGAAATCTATCCCAAAAAGGGTATATAATATTGAAGGTGCACATTGGGTCATTCAGAATAACTTCACACACACCCGCTACTGTGTATTTCCAAGTCTAATTCTGTCACTAAACCCATACCTGTCACCCAGCGCCTAAATACTAGGCCTCAAATTTAAATCCCTCTAAATCTCTCGTTACCGCTGTCCTGTTGTAGCTGGGAAAGTTATTTAGTGCCCGTCAAAGCACATTTTTTGTTCTGGGTTGAAGTACAATTCCCAATTTAGCAATTTCATAATTTAGTGGTTCCTGCTATATCAGAGCTATTTGAAATCTATCCCAAAAAGGGTATATAATATTCAAGGTGCACATTGGGTCATTCAGAATAACTTCACACACACGCTTCTGTGCATTTCCAAGTCTAATTCTGTCACTAAATCCATACCGGTCACCCAGCGCCTAAATACTATTCCTCAAATTTATATCCCGCTGAATTTGAATACAATACATTGGGCCAAATAATATATTTGTTGTTGTGGTGAACCATAACAATGAGAAAAACATCTAGTAAGGGACGCGGACGTGGACATGGTCGTGGTGGTGTTAGTGGACCCTCTGGTGCTGGGAGAGGACGTGGCCGTTCTGCCACATCCACACGTCCTAGTGTACCAACTACCTCAGGTCCCAGTAGCCGCCAGAATTTACAGCGATATATGGTGGGGCCCAATGCCGTTCTAAGGATGGTAAGGCCTGAGCAGGTACAGGCATTAGTCAATTGGGTGGCCGACAGTGGATCCAGCACGTTCACATTATCTCCCACCCAGTCTTCTGCAGAAAGCGCACAGATGGCGCCTGAAAACCAACCCCATCAGTCTGTCACATCACCCCCATGCATACCAGGGAAACTGTCTCAGCCTCAAGTTATGCAGCAGTCTCTTATGCTGTTTGAAGACTCCGCTGGCAGGGTTTCCCAAGGGCATCCACCTAGCCCTTCCCCAGCGGTGAAAGACATAGAATGCACTGACGCACAACCACTTATGTTTCCTGATGATGAGGACATGGGAATACCACCTCAGCATGTCTCTGATGATGACGAAACACAGGTGCCAACTGCTGCGTCTTTCTGCAGTGTGCAGACTGAACAGGAGGTCAGGGATCAAGACTGGGTGGAAGACGATGCAGGGGACGATGAGGTCCTAGACCCCACATGGAATGAAGGTCGTGCCACTGACTTTCACAGTTCGGAGGAAGAGGCAGTGGTGAGACCGAGCCAACAGCGTAGCAAAAGAGGGAGCAGTGGGCAAAAGCAGAACACCCGCCGCCAAGAGACTCCGCCTGCTACTGACCGCCGCCATCTGGGACCGAGCACCCCAAAGGCAGCTTCAAGGAGTTCCCTGGCATGGCACTTCTTCAAACAATGTGCTGACGACAAGACCCGAGTGGTTTGCACGCTGTGCCATCAGAGCCTGAAGCGAGGCATTAACGTTCTGAACCTGAGCACAACCTGCATGACCAGGCACCTGCATGCAAAGCATGAACTGCAGTGGAGTAAACACCTTAAAACCAAGGAAGTCACTCAGGCTCCCCCTGCTACCTCTTCTGCTGCTGCCGCCTCGGCCTATTCTGCTGCTGCCGCCTCGGCCTCTTCCTCCGCCTCTGGAGGAACGTTGGCACCTGCCGCCCAGCAAACAGGGGATGTACCACCAACACCACCACCACCACCTCCGTCACCAAGCGTCTCAACCATGTCACACGCCAGCGTTCAGCTCTCCATCTCACAAACATTTGATAGAAAGCGTAAATTCCCACCTAGCCACCCTCGATCCCTGGCCCTGAATGCCAGCATTTCTAAACTACTGGCCTATGAAATGCTGTCATTTAGGCTGGTGGACACAGACAGCTTCAAACAGCTCATGTCGCTTGCTGTCCCACAGTATGTTGTTCCCAGCCGGCACTACTTCTCCAAGAGAGCCGTGCCTTCCCTGCACAACCAAGTATCCGATAAAATCAAGTGTGCACTGCGCAACGCCATCTGTAGCAAGGTCCACCTAACCACAGATACGTGGACAAGTAAGCACGGCCAGGGACGCTATATCTCCCTAACTGCACACTGGGTAAATGTAGTGGCAGCTGGGCCCCAGGCGGAGAGCTGTTTGGCGCACGTCCTGCCGCCGCCAAGGATCGCAGGGCAACATTCTTTGCCTCCTGTTGCCACCTCCTCCTTCTCGGCTTCCTCCTCCTCTTCTTCCACCTGCTCATCCAGTCAGCCACACACCTTCACCACCAACTTCAGCACAGCCCGGGGTAAACGTCAGCAGGCCATTCTGAAACTCATATGTTTGGGGGACAGGCCCCACACCGCACAGGAGTTGTGGCGGGGTATTGAACAACAGACCGACGAGTGGTTGCTGCCGGTGAGCCTCAAGCCCGGCCTGGTGGTGTGTGATAATGGGCGAAATCTCGTTGCAGCTCTGGGACTAGCCAATTTGACGCACATCCCTTGCTTGGCGCATGTGCTGAATTTGGTGGTGCAGAAGTTCATTCACAACTACCCCGACATGTCAGAGCTGCTGCATAAAGTGCGGGCCGTCTGTTCGCGCTTCCGGCGTTCACATCCTGCCGCTGCTCGCCTGTCTGCGCTACAGCGTAACTTCGGCCTTCCCGCTCACCGCCTCATATGCGACGTGCCCACCAGGTGGAACTCCACCTTGCACATGCTGGACAGACTGTGCGAGCAGCAGCAGGCCATAGTGGAGTTTCAGCTGCAGCACGCACGGGTCAGTCGCACTACAGAACAGCACCACTTCACCACCAATGACTGGGCCTCCATGCGAGACCTGTGTGCCCTGTTGCGCTGTTTCGAGTACTCCACCAACATGGCCAGTGGCGATGACACCGTTATCAGCGTTACAATACCACTTCTATGTCTCCTTGAGAAAACACTTAGGGCGATGATGGAACAGGAGGTGGCCCAGGAGGAGGAGGAGGAGGATGAGGAAGAGGGGTCATTTTTAGCACTTTCAGGCCAGTCTCTTCGAAGTGACTCAGAGGGAGGTTTTTTGCAACAGCAGAGGCCAGGTACAAATGTGGCCAGCCAGGGCCCACTACTGGAGGACGAGGAGGACGAGGATGAGGAGGAGGTGGAGGAGGATGAGGATGAAGCATGGTCACAGCGGGGTGGCACCCAACGCAGCTCGGGTCCATCACTGGTGCGTGGCTGGGGGGAAAGGCAGGACGATGACGATACGCCTCCCACAGAGGACAGCTTGTCCTTACCCCTGGGCAGCCTGGCACACATGAGCGACTACATGCTGCAGTGCCTGCGCAACGACAGCAGAGTTGCCCACATTTTAACCTGTGCGGACTACTGGGTTGCCACCCTGCTGGATCCACGCTACAAAGACAATGTGCCCACCTTACTTCCTGCACTGGAGCGTGATAGGAAGATGCGCGAGTACAAGCGCACGTTGGTAGACGCGCTACTGAGAGCATTCCCAAATGTCACAGGGGAACAAGTGGAAGCCCAAGGCCAAGGCAGAGGAGGAGCAAGAGGTCGCCAAGGCAGCTGTGTCACGGCCAGCTCCTCTGAGGGCAGGGTTAGCATGGCAGAGATGTGGAAAACTTTTGTCAACACGCCACAGCTAACTGCACCACCACCTGATACGCAACGTGTTAGCAGGAGGCAACATTTCACTAACATGGTGGAACAGTACGTGTGCACACCCCTCCACGTACTGACTGATGGTTCGGCCCCATTCAACTTCTGGGTCTCTAAATTGTCCACGTGGCCAGAGCTAGCCTTTTATGCCTTGGAGGTGCTGGCCTGCCCGGCAGCCAGCGTTTTGTCTGAACGTGTATTCAGCACGGCAGGGGGCGTCATTACAGACAAACGCAGCCGCCTGTCTACAGCCAATGTGGACAAGCTGACGTTCATAAAAATGAACCAGGCATGGATCCCACAGGACCTGTCCGTCCCTTGTCCAGATTAGACATTAACTACCTCCCCATAACCATATATTATTGGACTCCAGGGCACTTCCTCATTCAATCCTATTTTTATTTTCATTTTACCATTATATTGCGATGCTACCCAAAGTTGAATGAACCTCTCCTCTGCCTGTGTGCTAGGCCTAAATATATGCCAATGGACTGTTGCAGTGGTGGCTGACATGAAGCCTGATTCTCTGCTATGACATGCAGACTAATTCTCTGCTGACATGAAGCCAGATTGTCTGTTACGGGACCTCTCTCCTCTGCCTGGGTGCTGGGCCTAAATTTATGACAATGGACTGTTGCAGTGGTGGCTGACGTGAAGCCTGATTCTCTGCTATGACATGCAGACTGATTCTCTGCTGACATGAAGCCAGATCCTCTGTTACGGGACCTCTCTCCTCTGCCTGGGTGCTGGGCCTAAATTTATGACAATGGACTGTTGCAGTGGTGGCTGACGTGAAGCCTGATTCTCTGCTATGACATGCAGACTGATTCTCTGCTGACATGAAGCCAGATCCTCTGTTACGGGACCTCTCTCCTCTGCCTGGGTGCTGGGCCTGAATATATGCCAATGGACTGTTGCAGTGGTGGGTGACGTGAAGCCTCATTCTCTGCTATGACATGCAGACTAATTCTCTGCTGACATGAAGCCAGATTGTCTGTTACGGGACCTCTCTCCTCTGCCTGTGTGTGTGCTGGGCCTAAATATATGCCAATGGACTGTTGCAGTGGTGGCTGACGTGAAGCCTCATTCTCTGCTATGACATGCAGACTGATTCTCTGCTGACATGAAGCCAGATCCTCTGTTACGGGACCTCTCTCCTCTGCCTGGGTGCTGGGCCTAAATTTATGACAATGGACTGTTGCAGTGGTGGCTGACGTGAAGCCTGATTCTCTGCTATGACATGCAGACTGATTCTCTGCTGTCATGAAGCCAGATTGTCTGTTACGGGACCTTTCTCCTCTACCTGGGTTCTGGGCCTAAATTTATGAAAATTGACTCTTACAGTGGTGGGTGACGTGAAGCCTGATTCTCTGCTATGATATGAAGACTGATTCTCTGCTGACATGAAGCCAGATTGTCTGTTACGGGACCTTTCTCCTCTGCCTGGGTTCTGGGCCTAAATTTATGAAAATTGACTCTTACAGTGGTGGGTGACGTGAAGCCTGATTCTCTGCTATGATATGAAGACTGATTCTCTGCTGACATGAAGCCAGATTGTCTGTTACGGGACCTTTCTCCTCTGCCTGGGTTCTGGGCCTAAATTTATGAAAATTGACTCTTACAGTGGTGGGTGACGTGAAGCCTGATTCTCTGCTATGATATGAAGACTGATTCTCTGCTGACATGAAGCCAGATTGTCTGTTACGGGACCTTTCTCCTCTGCCTGGGTTCTGGGCCTAAATTTATGAAAATTGACTCTTACAGTGGTGGGTGACGTGAAGCCTGATTCTCTGCTATGATATGAAGACTGATTCTCTGCTGACATGAAGCCAGATTGTCTGTTACGGGACCTTTCTCCTCTGCCTGGGTTCTGGGCCTAAATTTATGAAAATTGACTCTTACAGTGGTGGGTGACGTGAAGCCTGATTCTCTGCTATGATATGAAGACTGATTCTCTGCTGACATGAAGCCAGATTCTCTGTTACGGGACCTCTCTCCTCTGCCTGGGTGCTGGGCCTAAATTTATGACAATGGACTGTTGCAGTGGTGGCTGACGTGAAGCCTGATTCTCTGCTATGACATGCAGACTGATTCTCTGCTGACATGAAGCCAGATTCTCTGTTACGGGACCTCTCTCCTCTGCCTGTGTGTGTGCTGGGCCTAAATATATGCCAATGGACTGTTGCAGTGGTGGCTGACGTGAAGCCTCATTCTCTGCTATGACATGCAGACTAATTCTCTGCTGACATGAAGACAGATTCTCTGTTACGGGACCTCTCTCCTCTGCCTGGGTGCCGGGGCCTAAATATCTGAGAATGGACTGTTCCAGTGGTGGGTGACGGGAAGCCAGATTCTCTGCTATGGAACCTCTCTCCAATTGATTTTGGTTAATTTTTATTTATTTAATTTTTATTTTAATTCATTTCCCTATCCACATTTGTTTGCAGGGGATTTACCTACATGTTGCTGCCTTTTGCAGCCCTCTAGCTCTTTCCTGGGCTGTTTTACAGCCTTTTTAGTGCCGAAAAGTTCGGGTCCCCATTGACTTCAATGGGGTTCGGGTTCGGGACGAAGTTCGGATCGGGTTCGGATCCCGAACCCGAACATTTCCGGGATGTTCGGCCGAACTTCTCGAACCCGAACATCCAGGTGTTCGCTCAACTCTAGTCGTGACCCCTCATTTTTGGGTTTCTTATGATTCGGGACTGGTGTTGAGCGCGAATATTCGCATAGCATTGCGAATATAGTGCTATATATTCGTTATATCGAATATTCGTCATTTTCTCCATCTGAACACATGATTCCTTCCTGCTTAAAATGCTTGTGGGCCAATGACTCATTGCCCCACAAGCAAGAAGCAGGGAGGAATCAAGAGTTTAGATGGTAAAAAATGACGAATATTCTAGAAAACTAATGTATAACACTATATCGAATATATTTGTTTTTTAGAATATTAGTCATTGACGAATATTCTAAAAAACGAATATATAGCACTATATCACATATATTCGTTTTATAGAATATTCTTATATTTTTTTACCCAATTAGTACAGTTATTGCCCTTCGGCATATTCCTCCCCTACAAGCGTCCCCTTCACCATGGAAACGCCTGGTGGTTAGAATATACCATCGGATCTGAGTTTTCACGATCTCTGATCCGATGGTATATTCTAACCACCACCTCCCTAGTATTAAAATAATTGGTGGCCAGTGCACCCTAACCCCCCCTCCCCCCAGTATTAAAATCATTGGTGGCAGTGGCCACAGGGTCCCCCTTCCTCTCCCCCACCCCCGTTATTGGTGGCAGCAGGCAGTTTCAGCAGCATTTAGTTACCTGCGGGGCTCTCCTCCTGCCTTCAGCAATGCGCCGCATAGACCTGTGAGTTCTCAGAAGGAGGAGCCTTCCGCAGGTAAGTAAATGCTGCTGAGTGATTAACTAACCATGGCAGATAAACACCAATCATAGATAACTCACCAAGTGAGTATGCGTACTAGGCCTGTGCACCAAGTATCAACACTAAAAAAGGAGGAAAATGCAAAGCACGACTAACAGTATGTATAAACTGTATTATGGTTACCAAAGAGGGAAAATCCAATAAAATACAATGGCGAACAATACAATACAATGGTAAATGAAAGACACACAGGGTGGGAAAGGATCACAAAATGGACAACATGAAAAAACAATTAATGGAAAGGCCAAAGAGATACTAAATAATTAATAAATACCCAAGTGGAGAACGTATATCAATGACCTCACCAAACCATGAACAAGATATTGGAGCCAGATACAGTACATAAGTTTAAAGTGCGACATGCAAAAGATACAATGTACATGGACAATAAAATGAACAGTATGGTAAATAGAAAATTACATGAATAAATACCAAAATAGTGATCCAAAAAGCCCCTTCAGTAGCGTCCTGGCTGCCATGGTGACCAATCGAAGCCCAGCCATTACGCTGGGACTCGATCGGAACTGCCTGCTGTCACCAATGACAGGGGAAAAAAGAGACCCTGTGGACACTACCAGGGGGGGAGTGGGACCCTGTGGCCACTGCCACCAATGATTTTAATACTGGGGAGGGGGGGTTAGGGCTCACTGGCCACAAATAATTTTAATACTGAGGAGGTGGGGGGAAAGGTGCACAGGGCACTGTGATCCGCGAAATTAACCCGCACCTGAGGGGTTAATTGCGCGGATCACAGCGCCCTGGTGGTATATTCTAACTTCAAGCGTCCCCATCACCATGGGAACGCCTGGTGGTTAGAATATACCATCGGATCTGAGTTAGATCGTAAAAACTCAGATCCGATAGTATATTCTAACTACCAGGCGTTCCCATGGTGACAAGGACGCTTGTTGGGGAGGAGTATGCCGAAGGGCAATAACTGTACTAATAAGGGGGAAAAAAAAAGAATATTCTAAAAAACGAATATATGTGATATAGTGCTATATATTTGTATTTTAGAATATTTGTCATATTGTAAGACATAATATTTAGCAACATAGCGAATATTCGTAAATTGCACATATAGACTGAAATTTCACTAATGTAGTGCTATAATCTTTTTTTTGTCAATTTCTGATGCAGTCTATATGTGTATTTTTCAAATATTCGCTATATTGCTATAACTTTGTTTTTTAGAATATTCAGCATATTCTTAAACAAGAATATATAGCAATATGGCGAATATTCGTAAAATACACAAAATCGCAATACGCGATTAATTAAATTGCATATTATTTGTGATAAATAGCATAATAACGAATATTCGATTTCGACGAATATAAGATGAATATTTAATTTAATATTTGCGAAATATCGCGAAATCGAATATGGCACCTCCCGCTCATCACTATTCGGGACAGGCGTTTCTGGCTGTTCTATCAGCACCTCGGTCTCGCCTCCCTAACCGGCTCTGTCCCCTTTCCTTCCTAGTTCATCTCAGACCTTAAGGATAATAAACCATTGCACACCATTATACATACAAACAATAGAGCTAAGAAATGGGGATCATTCTAAATAAAAGTGGTACAATACCTACTATAAATGAGTCAATGGAAGCTCATATTTGATGAAACATGTGTCGGGCCCATATACTAGGCTTCAAGGTAGCTTCCGCAGATGGGTCCACTTTTATTTAGAATGATCCCCATTTCTTAGCTCTATTGTTTGTATGTATAATGGTGTGCAGCCTTTTTTTTTTTTTTATAATCATGTTTGCTTCATGGATATGCACCTGTGATTCTGAAGGTTCTAGTCTTAATTTTCTTGTAGTATTAAGTGAGGGTAGTGCCTCTTTTAGACCGAACAAGCCCATTTACCTGGGGCTTCTGAACGGAGTACTTATGTAGCTGGTTCCTACACTGCCCTGAATATTGTAGGCTTAGGTAATTCCAAAGAGAGGCAGCATATTTAGTGCGGAAGTCTACCTTGGTAGATGGGCCTGACACATGTCTGATAAAATGTGTGCGCTAAGAGCTTCCATTGACTCATTTATAGTAGGCATTGTACCACTTTTGTTTGTATGTATAATTGTGTGCAGCCATTTTCTTTTTTCTAATCATATTTGCTTCATGGATATACACCTGTGATTTTTTAAAATTCTAGTCTAAATTTTCTTGTAGGATAATCAACTAAGTAATTATCACTATCAGATAACATTTATATAATGGTTAGAGATATGTTTATTTCTGCTGCACCTACAGTCAGGTCTATAAATATTGGGGCATCAACACAATTCTAACATTTTTGGCTCTATACACCACTACAATAGATTTGAAATGAAACAAACAAGATGTGCTTTAACTGCACACTGTCAGCTTTAATTTGAGGGTATTTACAGCCAAATCAGGTGAACGGTGTAGGAATTACAACAGTTTGCATATGTGCCTCCCACTTGTTAAGGGACCAAAAGTAATGGGACATAATAATAATCATAAATCAAACTTTTACTTTTTAATACTTGGTTGCAAATCCTTTGCAGTCAATTACAGCCTGAAGTCTGGAACGCATAGACATCACCAGATCCTGGGTTTCATGCCTGGTGATGCTCTGCTAGGCCTCTACTGCAACTGTCTTTAGTTCCTGCTTGTTCTTGGGGCATTTTCCCTTCAGTTTTGTCTTCAGCAAGTGAAATGCATGCTCAATCGGATTCAGGTCAGGTGATTGACTTGGCCACTGCATAACATTCCACTTCTTTCCCTTAAAAAACTCTTTGGTTGCTTTTGCAGTATGTTTTGGGTCATTGTCCATCTGCACTGGGAAGCGCCATCCAATGAGTTCTGAAGCATTTGGCTAAATACGAGCAGACAATATTGCCCAAAACACTTCAGAATTCATCCTTCTGCTTTTGTTAGCAGTCACATCATCAATAAATACAAGAGAACCAGTTCCATTGGCAGCTATACATTACTACGCCATGACACTACCACCACCATGCTTCACTCATGAGGTGGTATGCTTATGATCATGAGCAGTATCTTTACTTCTCCATACTCTTCTCTTCCCATCACTCTCGTACAAGTTGATCTTGGTCTCATCTGTCCATAGGATGTTGTTCCAGAACTGTGAAGGCTTTTTAAGATGTTGTTTGGCAAACTCTAATCTGGCCTTCCTGTTTTTGAGGTTCACCAATGGTTTACATCTTGTGGTGAACCCTCTGTATTCACTCTAGTGAAGTCTTCTCTTGATTTTTGACTTTGACACACATACACCTACCTCCTGGAGAGCGTTCTTGATCTGGACAACTGTTGTGAATGGTGTTTTCTTCACCAGGAAAAAAATTATTCGGTCATCCACAACAGCTGTTTTTCATGCTCTTCCGGGGTCTTTTGGTGTTGCTGAGCTCACCGGTGTGTTCCTTCTTTTTAAGAATGTTCCAAACAGTTGTTTTGGCCATGCCTAATGTTTTTGTTATCTCTCTGATGGGTTTGTTTAATTTTTTTAGCCTAATGATGGCTTGCTTCACTGATAGTGACAGCTCTTTGGATCTCATCTTGAGAGTTGACAGCAACAGATTCCAAATGCAAATAGCACACTTGAAATGAACTCTGGACATTTTATCTGCTCATTGTAATTGGGATAATGAGGGAATAGCACACACCTGGCCATAGAACAGCTGAGAATCCAATTGTCCCATTACTTTTGGTCCCTTAACAAGTGGGAGGCACATATGCAAACTGTTGTAGTTCCTACACAGTTCACCTGATTTGGATGTAAATACCCTCAAATTAAAGCTGACAGTCTGCAGTTAAATCACATCTTGTTCTCTCATTTCAAATCCATTGTGGTGGTGTATATATAGAGCCAAAAAATTTTGAATTGTGTTGATGTCCCAATATTTATGGACCTGACTGTATATTGCTGATTGGAAAATAAAGAAAATGCACAAATAACGCACTGATACTGCATATGCGTTTTTATACTGATACATCTCAGAGGGAAGGAAGATACAGTATCTATTTTTTTATATACTTTCTATATTTTTAAATTTGTATAATCCAGTAGTATTTTACTATCACCCAATACTATAATTACATTATACTTCATAATCGGGTGTCATGCAAAGCAATTAATTAGCCACTACTGGGTCCACATTAGAGCAATAGTAGTGAACTTTTTATATGGAAAATGCACTGAAAACGCATATGCGTTTTCTACTTATTGATGCGTTTTTTTGTAGAATGACTCCAGCAATCTTACACATACAAAAGAAGACCTCACTCCTGTCACTGTTTGACCACTGAAGAAGGAGCATCTTCGCTCCGAAACGCGTCTGATGAACAAACAGTGATACAAGCAGATCTGCACACATCATCCTACTTTTTGGGTACTATAGAAAATTTTGGAACGCATACCAGCGCACAATAACTAAGTAGCCGTCTTCCAGAATTTTTCAAATAGCAAGCTTCCAGTTGAAGAGTTAAATAGAATTAGCTGTATGATCTGTATGAAGGACAGGAGGTTTGGTGACATGATATTAGAAGGTGACTATATTTACATTGACCTTCTGTCTGTATAAGGAACTGTTCCTAGTCAGCATTATCATAATGAGAGCTACAGCTGTTCTTGTATGTATGTATGGCTGTCATGGAACCATGAACCAGACGTACAACAAGAGATAAGTGGAAATAAGAAGGCTTTATTGAAAACCAAGCTGTAAGGCAAAAGTCCAAGCGGATGGCTAAACCGAAGCAGGGTCTTGCGAAGCCAGAGGTCAGGAACCAGAAGGGTAGTCAGACGAAGCCAGGATCAGGAACCAGAAGGGTAGTCAGACGAAGCCAGGATCAGGAACCAGAAGGGTAGTCAGACGAAGCCAGGATCAGGAACCAGAAGCAGCAGCAGTCTTAGAAGCATGTGAACACAGGAGGACCAAGCAAGGAACTGAAGCCACAGACCTCCTATATATATGAGCTAGGCATCCAGCTCCTCCCAGTGGGAAGGAGAAGCCGCAGGGTGGGAGGCTACAAGAAACCCAGAAACCAAGATGGCCGCCAGCACATGTCAAACGAAGGAGAACAGCAAGAAGGTAAGACCATGACAGTACCTCCCCCTCAAGGGCCCCTCCTCCTCGGAGTAAAGAACGGTTTCTGAGGGAAGCGTGCGTGGAAGGCTCGGAGCAAGGCAGGAGCATGGACATCTGCGGAGGGAACCCAGGAACGCTCCTCTGGACCATAACCACGCCAATGGACCAAAAACTGCACCCGACCACGGACCAGGCGTGAGTCCAGGATATTGCTCACCTCATACTCCTCACGATTGCCCACTTGGACCGGACGAGGCCGAGGAACCGAGGAAGTGAAACGATTACACACCAGTGGCTTCAACAGGGAGACATGAAACACGTTGGAGATCCGCATGCCAGGAGGAAGCGCAAGGGCATAGGCTACCGGGTTTACCCTGCGAAGCACTCGGAAGGGACCAACAAAGCGAGGCGCCAGCTTGGGAGTGGGCACTCGAAGGTTGAGGTTGCGGGTGGACAACCATACGCGGTCTCCGACCTGGTAGGAAGGAGCGGGCGCTCGTCTGCGATCAGCCTGGAGTCTCTGGCGCTGCGCAGAGACCTCAAGGGACCTCTGGATCTGTACCCAAGAAGCACGTAGGACGGAAAGGTGATCCTCCACAGCCGGAATATCCTGGGGAGAGAATACCTCCGGTAACACGGCAGGTTGGAACCCATAATTGGCCATGAAGGGAGACGTCCCAGAGGAAGAGTTCACCGCCGTGTTCCTGGCAAACTCAGCCCAAGGCAGGAGGTCAACCCAATTGTCTTGGTGATCGGAGACATAGCAACGAAGGAATTGCTCCAAGGCCTGATTGGATCGTTCTGCGGCCCCATTGGACTGAGGGTGGTAGGCCAAGGAGAAAGAGAGATGAATCCCCAACTGGGAGCAAAAGGCGCGCCAGAACCTGGACACAAACTGACTCCCCCGATCCGACACAATCTCCTTGGGCAAAACGTGCAACCGAAAGACCTCCCTGGCAAAAATCGTGGCCAACTCTTGTGCAGAGGGTAACTTCTTGAGAGGAACACAGTGGCACATTTTGGAAAACCGATCCACAATCATGAGAATGACCGTATGGCCTCGGGATGCAGGGAGGTCCACAATGAAATCCATCCCCAGGTGTGACCATGGACGCTCCCCGGTGGCTATGGGTTGCAAAAGGCCCAACGGAAGGTGCCGAGGGGACTTACTCTGGGCACAAACGGAGCATGCCGCTACATATGCGGCGATGTCGGAACGTAGAGAAGGCCACCAGAACAGACGTGAAACAGCCCAGGACAGCTGATTCTTTCCAGGATGCCCCGCGGCCTTGGAGTTATGGTAGGTTCGCAACAACCGAGTGCGCAACTCCTCAGGCACAAAACATCTGCCGTTGGGTCTCCCAGAGGGAGCACCAGATTGAGCCGCCAAAATCTGCTCACCCAGGGGAGAGGTCAGGCTGGTGCGAATGGCGGCCAGGATCTGATTCGGAGGTATGACCGAAGTCGGAGTCGACTCCTCCCCGGACAGCTCGGAGTACTGCTGTGATAAGGCATCCGCTCTGATGTTCTTGGAACCGGGTAGGTAGGAGACCACGTAATTAAAACGTGACAAGAACAGAGCCCATCTGGCTTGACGTGGTGTCAATCTCTTGGCCTCAGAGAGGTAGGTCAGATTCTTGTGGTCCGTCAGGATGAGAACCGGAACCACCGAGCCCTCGAGCAAGTGCCTCCATTCTTTAAGGGCCTGCACGATGGCCAATAACTCCCTGTCACCAATCTGATAGTTGCACTCCGCGGAAGACAGTTTCCGGGAGTAAAACCCACAAGGAAGCAGAGGACCCTCTGGTGTTCTACGCTGAGACAGAAGGGCGCCTACTCCCGTCTCAGACGCGTCCACCTCGAGGACAAAAGGCAACCCAGGGTTGGGATGCGACAGAATTGGAGCCGACACAATGGCGGACTTTAGAGCCTCAAAAGCTCGGATGGCCTCGAGCGGCCAGACCTGGGGATTACTGCCCTTCCTGGTCAGATCCGTGAGAGGCTTGGCTAGCATGGAAAAGTCCCTGATGAACTTCCGATAATAATTGGCGAAGCCCAAAAAGCGCTGCAGGGCACGAAGACCACTGGGCTGGGGCCACTTTAAGACAGCCGAAACCTTCTGAGGATCCATGGAGAACCCCTCAGCGGAAATGATGTAACCTAAGAAGGTTACCTGGGATCGGTGAAATTCGCATCTCTCAAGCTTACCGAACAGCTTGTTCTCTCGTAACCGTTGCAACACTCGTCTGACATCCAGAATGTGGGCCTCCATGGATTCAGAATAAACCAAGATGTCATCCAAATAGACCACCACACACTGCTGCAACAGGTCACGGAAAACATTGTTGATGAATTCCTGGAAGACTGCGGGCGCATTGCACAACCCAAAGGGCATAACCAAGGATTCATAATGACCGGTCCTGGTGTTAAACGCGGTCTTCCACTCATCGCCCGCCTTGATCCTTACCAGGTTATATGCCGCCCTCAGGTCGAGTTTGGTAAAGACCGTGGCCCCTTTGAGGCGATCGAACAGCTCGGAAATCAAGGGTATCGGGTAAGCGTTCTTGATCGTGATGCGATTGAGACCCCTGTAATCGATGCAAGGCCTCAACTCACCGCCCTTCTTTTTCACAAAGAAAAATCCAGCCCCTGCCGGGGACGAGGATTTGCGAATGTGTCCGCATGAAAGCGCCTCCCTCACGTACTCCTCCATGGCCTCATTCTCCGCTACCGACAGTGGATAGACTTTGCCACGAGGAGGAACGGCACCAGGTTGTAACTCTATGGCACAATCGTATGGGCGGTGCGGAGGTAGGGCAACCACACGCACCTTATCGAATACATCCCGGTACTCCTCGTATTCAGGAGGCAACAGAGAGTCCGAGGAAGTACACAGCAACTTGACAGGCCCATGGATGCAACTAGCCCCACACTGCGGTGACCACGAGAGGATCTCGGCCGATCTCCAATCAAAAGTCGGATTATGCTTCTGGAGCCAGGGGTACCCCAAGACCACCGAGTAGTGTGGAGACGAAATAACCTGGAGACAGACCCAGGAGAGGACAACAGTAATCAGTGGTTTGTCAACACGGGAAACCGGGGACGAGGAGACTCCACCCAAGATCTGCCCCCGACAGGATCTCAGGTGCGAGCGTTTCCCGGACGGTTCGGGCATGCCAACCGAAAATGCCCACCGAGACCACAGTACATGCATCGGCCCTCGCGTATCCGGAGTGCCCTCTCCCCCTCGGACAGGCGAGCAAACCCCAGCTGCATGGGTTCACCCCCAGACAAATCATCCCCAGGAGGCGTGGGAGGAGAGGGAGGCACGGGTGGGACAGCAAACGTAGGCGCCAATCTGTTAGGAGACCTCCGCAGGCTCTCCTTAAAGGAAGGTCTCTCCCTGAGTCTGGTGTCAATCAAAATCAGGAAAGAAATAAGAGACTCGAGCTCCACTGGTAGGTCCTTAGCTGCAACCTCATCCTTCAAGGCATCCGAGAGACCATGAGAGAAAGCAGCGACCAGAGCCTCATTATTCCAGCCCACCTCTGCTGCCAGGGTACGAAACTCAATGGCGTATTCAGCTACGGATCGTGAACCCTGTCTGATGGACATAAGGAGCTTCGCAGCAGAGGCGGCACGAGCCGGCACATCGAATACCTTCCGAAGAGAAGCAACAAAACCGGAAAACTCGGCAACCACCGGATTGTTGTTCTCCCATAAAGGGCTGGCCCAGGCCAAGGCCTTGTCCGAGAGCAGCGAGATCAAGAAGCCCACCTTTGATCTCTCAGTAGGAAAGGCATGTGGCAGCAACTCGAAATAAATGCCCACCTGGTTAAGGAAACCTCGGCACTGAGTTGGCTCTCCCCCAAAGCGCTGTGGAAGGGGGGCAGAACCGGTCATACCCCGAAACACCGCAGGCGCAGCAACAGGTGTCGGGGTAGACTCTGGCGCAACAACCGGAGCGGCAGTAGGAGCGGGCCCAGGAGCGACAACCGACCCATCGGCAACGGAAGCTAAATGAGCCGTGCGTTCAAGCAGGGTTTGCAACGCCACAGCGAACCGACCCAACAGGTGATCCTGCTGATCAGGTCTGGCAACCAGCGTAGGTAGCGAGGATGGCCCTGTACCGTCAGAATTCATGGCTTGGTCCTAATGTCATGGAACCATGAACCAGACGTACAACAAGAGATAAGTGGAAATAAGAAGGCTTTATTGAAAACCAAGCTGTAAGGCAAAAGTCCAAGCGGATGGCTAAACCGAAGCAGGGTCTTGCGAAGCCAGAGGTCAGGAACCAGAAGGGTAGTCAGACGAAGCCAGGATCAGGAACCAGAAGGGTAGTCAGACGAAGCCAGGATCAGGAACCAGAAGGGTAGTCAGACGAAGCCAGGATCAGGAACCAGAAGCAGCAGCAGTCTTAGAAGCATGTGAACACAGGAGGACCAAGCAAGGAACTGAAGCCACAGACCTCCTATATATATGAGCTAGGCATCCAGCTCCTCCCAGTGGGAAGGAGAAGCCGCAGGGTGGGAGGCTACAAGAAACCCAGAAACCAAGATGGCCGCCAGCACATGTCAAACGAAGGAGAACAGCAAGAAGGTAAGACCATGACAATGGCTGGATGTATATATAGACCTGGATTGTAAGGAATAAACAGAACTGTTACTGACATCATACTGCATGTATCACTGATAAGTTCCCCAGGTGCCTGTCTTCGGGGACAAAGGAAGGAATCAAGGTGCATTGAAAAGGAAACAACACTTTCAGCTGGGGGCTCATCCGCGGAATAGAAAATACAGGAATTCGGTGAGTACGGAAGATTCCTGTCTAAAGGACTGGGGACATTCCGATGCTTTCCATAAAATTTTCTGTTGCTTCTATTTTGAATCCGCTTTAGACACACTGAAAAAAATGGTATCTATCTTTAGGCAAGATAGACTGTAAATAGACTACTGGCCAAGTCTAACAGATAAATTCTTTAGGGAAGAATTTAACAGATATCCTTTAGGGAAGGATTTACCAGAGGAATTCTTTTGGCAAGAATTCATATAGAGTCTGCACCTTGATTTCTCTTGTCACCATTTCTATCGCTTCTTTTCTGTCGCTTTCTTATGCTTTCTGCTATGTTATAATGTTATGCAGCATTCAGAAATTTTTATGCTGAAGGTAAGCAGCAAATGATACTGTGAAAAATGTACTAACTTTATTGTGTGTGTCCTGGATGAACCCGCTAACCCAGAAACTGGTGAATGCAAGTAACTGTTTTAAGGGATAATACTAACAGAAAGTTGAGAAGGAAGTTGTGCTTTACGGTTCAGTACAGCCAGTCATGGGGACAGTTTTACTCTGCCTCCATCTCAATTAAGTTATATGAAATGGGTGCAAAGCAAGGAAAGGTCTCTCCACCCCCTCCGAATGTGGGAGAAACATGTAAGGATTATGTAGCCCGGGTCTGTGGGACTGATTATTATTTAGCTACTCCCTGGGTGGATAATCTGGCAGGATGGACAGAGGGGATGAAGAGTATAAATGTGTTCCTTCAGGAAGGGGCTAATGACACCTTCCATATGGATATGGTAAAAGGGTTATGTTTGGGTGACACTGAAGCTTACCCATATTATGGTCCAGACCCCCAGTGGGACATGCAGTATATGCAGTCGGGAGGGGAAAATTGGCTTACTTATGCACAATATTGGTATGATAGACCAAATAAAACGGTTCACAAAAAGAAGGCAGAGAACTAGGAGGGATATAAAAGGAAACATGAGTTAGAAAAAGAATTGACAAGGGGTTCACTCCAAAAGCCCCCTCCTCCCTATTTAGGAAATATCCCACAGCTATACCCATCACTTTCAAAAGATGACTTAGATTTACTGGCTGCATATACTGCTACCAATATCCAACCACCTACAGCTCCCCAGCTCCTGCAGCTACCTCCGCAGTTGCCACAACCTATGCCTGATCAAAGTGGTCAGGATCCAGCAGCTGGTGCTGTTGGTGCTGGGGATGTCATAGCTCCCATGCGCCTTAGATCACAAAAGTATTTTCCCAAACCTGCACATATTCCTCATCATCATGATGAGGACAGTGACCTTGAGGAACAGTTCCCTTTTATGACTGTAGGGGACACCTTGTTAAAAAAAAACTATTGAAATAGATGATATTAATAAGATTGTTAAACACTGCCCTAAACCCTCTTCATCTTCATCTGGGACATTTCATTATTTGAAGAGAGCTTGTAAAGGGAGATGTCTTAGGGAGATGAGGGAGATAGAGATGGGATAGTTGGACATAATTCCCCCTGGGACTGCAGTAAGGTCCCCTCTATATGCACTATAGAACCTCCGAATACGCCAGCTGGAAATTATAAATGAAATACTGAGGCAGGCATAGACACAATGTGGGAAGAAATTAAGTGTGAAATGGAGAGGTGTTTTCAGACTAGGTCCTCGTTGCTGACTGCTGTAGCCTGTAAACAAAAATCAGGAGAGTCTGTTATAGACTTTTGGAAGAGGTTCAATGAGGTTTGGACCCTGGAAGCAGGAATGAGTATTCAAGATAATATGCATTCTATTCGCATTCAGACTGTCCCTACCAATCTACAGCCACATCTCCAGCTTACTGTTAAACAAATGATCTCCGAATGGCCTAGTCTTAATAAAGATCAATTCCACAATAAGTTACTGGAGAAGGATAGGAGAAGGATTGTTTTGAAATAGTAAGACCTAAAGAGGCCCATTACCAAACTCAAGATAGGAATTGTCCCTCAAATCATCTCAATAGGGGAAGGGGCAGAAGACTGAGAAGAGGGCCATGCTCGGGGGGAGGAGGGAATAATAGAAATCGTCCTGCAGGTTGCTTTAATTGTGGTAAGACTGACTACTGGATCAGTCAATGCCCTTACCTACACAGGCAACCTGCCCCAAATAATACCCTAGCACAAGGCACCCAACCTTACCCACAAGCTCAGATCTGAGATCTTCCCCCACCACTGCCACAGCACCAGAATAATGCCCCTTGTTTTCCCGTAGCCTGTGAGCCTATCACAATGAGGATGCCCGGGGGACTGTATCCCAGCATTCACTCTCATTACAAACCACTATAAGGAATCACCACTGATTGTATTAACCATAGAGGGACGTCCTCTCCCATTTCTTGTGGATTCTGGTGCTACTAGTAGTACTATATGTGAGGATTATTATAGTGGTCCAAGAGAGGATGCTGAGCCCTCTGTGGGAATAAAAGGGATACTGACCAGATCTTATAAAACTCCTCCCCTCTCGATCCAACATCCATACCAGCACCAGTCGATGTTCACACACAGTTTTAGGATCATTCCGAATTGTCCTATGAATTTATTAGGGAGAGATTTGTTTGTTCTGTTGAAGTTGCAGTTAGGGATTAGCAAGACGAGACATCTACATGTCACATCCTCAGTTATGCCCATTCATGTTCCAAAGGATAATTGTTTTTTATATTTGGAATGCCAACCTCAGGATCCGCTACTTGATCCGGTACCTCCTGAGGTTTGGGCAAATACTGACCAAGATATTGGCCTTATCTCTTGTACACCATATAAGGCAATGCTTAAGCCCAGCGCTGCACCTGTTTACATTAAACAATACCCCCTTTCCCCAGAAAAATAAAAGGGGATTGAGTCTATGTTGATGGAATTCCTAGAGGCAGGGGTTATTGAGGAAATTATCTCCCCCTATAATACACCTATTAATCTAGTGAGAAAGGCAGATAATACCTTTAGGTTTGTCCAGGATCTTAGAGCAGTAAATGCACAAATCATACCTATAGCCCCTGTGGTTCCAGACATACCATCTCTGCTATCAGCTATTCCTGCCCATGCAGAGTTTTTCTCTGTTATTGGTCAGTACATGTAATGTTCTCAACTGGCGCTTCACCACATAAAAATCGCTGCAGTGTTATAGCAGTCCCGTATCCTGCTATAATAGATTTTATACAACCCGGCTGTACAAGACACAATTAAATGTAAAACAATGCAGCACTGCGCACTTTCTCTGCAAATAAATAGATAGCCAACTTATCGAACACCTTCCTCCTTATCACGCAGATGCACAAACCGCGTTAACATATATGTATCTCCGTCCTACCTTAACATAGATGTACGTACTGCGGTACTGTGTCATGGGGAGGTCCTCGTTTCTCTTCTGTATATGGTGCAAAAACAGGGAGAGCGGATCCCAGGGATCTATCTAATGATATTGAAGTATTGAGAGTTCGCCCCGGCCGGTGGCGGTATGCTCCCGTTACTTTTTACTAGCGCTCACGTCTGAGCGGGTGACGTCACCGCAGGAGAGCTACGGATGGCAGTGAGGGTCTAACTTCCTACGCGTTTCGAGTACAAGCGGTACTCTTCGTCAGGGAATGTTACCCTATGTTTATCTATGTTACCCCATGTTAATCTATGTTAAGGTAGGACGGAGATACATATATATATATATATATTAACGCGGTTTGTGCATCTGCGTGATAAGGAGGAAGGTGTTCGATAAGTTGGCTATCTATTTATTTGCAGAGAAAGCGCGCAGTGCTGCATTGTTTTACATTTCTCTGTTATTGATTTAAAGAATGCATTTTTTCTGTCCCAGTTGACAAGGAGACACGGACACTTTTTGCTTTTACATTTAAATTTTGCCAGTATACTTGGTGTAGAATGCCTCAGGGTTATGTAGACTCCCCAATAGTCTACTCCATTGTCCTCCAAGTTACACTGTGCCCTTGGACTTCCCCTCATGGTTCTGTCCTTCTACAATATGTGGACTATCTCCTCATATGTAGTTCTACTCGGGAGACCTGCCAGGCAGACTGTGTTAGTTTGCTACTGTGGTTATGTAAAATTGGTCACAAAGTTTCTAGGAAGAAATTACAATGGTGTATGGAAAGTGTTGAGTATTTGGGCTTTGTCCTCAGTAAAGGTGAGAGGAAAATCAACCATGACAGAATTACCTCTGTACTGGGTCTGTCCCGCCCGCAAACCAAGAAAGAAATGTTGACCTTTCTTGGCATGATTGGTTACTGCCGCCAATGGATTGCTGATTGTTCCTACTCTGATAATATTCTGAGACAAGCCACTAATACTGATATGCCTGACTTCATTAAATGGTCTGATGAAATGTTACAAGTAGGGATGAGCGAACTCGAACTGTATAGTTCGGGTTCGTACCGAATTTTGGGGTGTCCGTGACACGGACCCGAACCCGGACATTTTCGTAAAAGTCCGGGTTCGGGTTCGGTGTTCGTCGCTTTCTTCGCGCTTTTGTGACGCTTTCTTGGCGCTTTTTGAAAGGCTGCAAAGCAGCCAATCAACAAGCGTCATACTACTTGCCCCAAGAGGCCATCACAGCCATGCCTACTATTGGCATGGCTGTGATTGGCCAGAGCACCATGTGACCCAGCCTCTATTTAAGCTGGAGTCACATAGCGCCGCCCGTCACTCTGCTCTGATTAGCGTAGGGAGAGGTTGCGGCTGCGACAGTAGGGCGAGATTAGGCAGATTAACTCCTCCAAAGGACTTGATTAACTGATCGATCTGCAGCTGTGGATCATTGAGCTGCTGATCTTCAATTGCTCACTGTTTTTAGGCTGCCCAGACCGTTTGTCAGTCACATTTTTCTAGGGTGATCGGCGGCCATTTTGTGTCTTGTGGTGCGCCAGCACAAGCTGCGACCAAGTGCATTTAACCCTCAATGGTGTGGTTGTTTTTTGGCTAAAGCCTACATCAGGGTGAAGCTGTCACACCAAGTGCATTTAACCAGCAATAGTCTGTTCATTTTTTGGCCATATACAAAATCAGGGGCAAGCTGCGCCTGTCACCAAGTGCATTTAACCCTCAATGGTGTGGTTGTTTTTTGGCTAAAGCCTACATCAGGGTGAAGCTGTCACACCAAGTGCATTTAACCAGCAATAGTCTGTTCATTTTTTGGCCATATACTAAATCAGGGGCAAGCTGCGCCTGTCACCAAGTGCATTTAACCCTCAATGGTGTGGTTGTTTTTTGGCTAAAGCCTACATCAGGGTGAAGCTGTCACACCAAGTGCATTTAACCAGCAATAGTCTGTTTATTTTTTGGCCATATCCCAGTCTAATTCTGTCACTAAATCCATACCGGTCACCCAGCGCCTAAATACTAGGCCTCAAATTTATATCCCGCTAAATCTGTCCTTAGTGCTGTAGCTGGGCGAGTTATTTAGTGTCCGTTCAAGCACATTTCTTGTTCTGGGTTGAAATACAATTCCCAATTTAGCAATTTCATAATTTAGTGGTTTCTGCTATATCAGAGCTATTTGAAATCTATCCCTAAAAGGGTATATAATATTCAAGGTGCACATTGGGTCATTCAGAATAACTTCACACACACCCGCTACTGTGTATTTCCAAGTCTAATTCTGTCACTAAACCCATACCTGTCACCCAGCGCCTAAATACTAGGCCTCAAATTTATATCCAGCTAAATCTGTCCCTAGTGCTGTAGCTGGGCGAGTTATTTAGTGTCCGTTCAAGCACATTTCTTGTTCTGGGTTGAAATACAATTCCCAATTTAGCAATTTCATAATTTAGTGGTTTCTGCTATATCAGAGCTATTTGAAATCTATCCCTAAAAGGGTATATAATATTCAAGGTGCACATTGGGTCATTCAGAATAACTTCACACACACCCGCTACTGTGTATTTCCAAGTCTAATTCTGGCACTAAACCCATACCTGTCACCCAGCGCCTAAATACTAGGCCTCAAATTTATATCCCGCTAAATCTGTCCTTAGTGCTGTAGCTGGGCGAGTTATTTAGTGTCCGTTCAAGCACATTTCTTGTTCTGGGTTGAAATACAATTCCCAATTTAGCAATTTCATAATTTAGTGGTTTCTGCTATATCAGAGCTATTTGAAATCTATCCCTAAAAGGGTATATAATATTCAAGGTGCACATTGGGTCATTCAGAATAACTTCACACACACCCGCTACTGTGTATTTCCAAGTCTAATTCTGGCACTAAACCCATACCTGTCACCCAGCGCCTAAATACTAGGCCTCAAATTTATATCCCGCTAAATCTGTCCCTAGTGCTGTAGCTGGGCGAGTTATTTAGTGTCCGTTCAAGCACATTTCTTGTTCTGGGTTGAAATACAATTCCCAATTTAGCAATTTCATAATTTAGTGGTTTCTGCTATATCAGAGCTATTTGAAATCTATCCCTAAAAGGGTATATAATATTCAAGGTGCACATTGGGTCATTCAGAATAACTTCACACACACCCGCTACTGTGTATTTCCAAGTCTAATTCTGGCACTAAACCCATACCTGTCACCCAGCGCCTAAATACTAGGCCTCAAATTTATATCCCGCTAAATCTGTCCTTAGTGCTGTAGCTGGGCGAGTTATTTAGTGTCTGTTCAAGCACATTTCTTGTTCTGGGTTGAAATACAATTCCCAATTTAGCAATTTCATAATTTAGTGGTTTCTGCTATATCAGAGCTATTTGAAATCTATCCCTAAAAGGGTATATAATATTCAAGGTGCACATTGGGTCATTCAGAATAACTTCACACACACCCGCTACTGTGTATTTCCAAGTCTAATTCTGGCACTAAACCCATACCTGTCACCCAGCGCCTAAATACTAGGCCTCAAATTTATATCCCGCTAAATCTGTCCCTAGTGCTGTAGCTGGGCGAGTTATTTAGTGTCCGTTCAAGCACATTTCTTGTTCTGGGTTGAAATACAATTCCCAATTTAGCAATTTCATAATTTAGTGGTTTCTGCTATATCAGAGCTATTTGAAATCTATCCCTAAAAGGGTATATAATATTCAAGGTGCACATTGGGTCATTCAGAATAACTTCACACACACCCGCTACTGTGTATTTCCAAGTCTAATTCTGGCACTAAACCCATACCTGTCACCCAGCGCCTAAATACTAGGCCTCAAATTTATATCCCGCTAAATCTGTCCTTAGTGCTGTAGCTGGGCGAGTTATTTAGTGTCCGTTCAAGCACATTTCTTGTTCTGGGTTGAAATACAATTCCCAATTTAGCAATTTCATAATTTAGTGGTTTCTGCTATATCAGAGCTATTTGAAATCTATCCCTAAAAGGGTATATAATATTCAAGGTGCACATTGGGTCATTCAGAATAACTTCACACACACCCGCTACTGTGTATTTCCAAGTCTAATTCTGGCACTAAACCCATACCTGTCACCCAGCGCCTAAATACTAGGCCTCAAATTTATATCCCGCTAAATCTGTCCTTAGTGCTGTAGCTGGGCGAGTTATTTAGTGTCCGTTCAAGCACATTTCTTGTTCTGGGTTGAAATACAATTCCCAATTTAGCAATTTCATAATTTAGTGGTTTCTGCTATATCAGAGCTATTTGAAATCTATCCCTAAAAGGGTATATAATATTCAAGGTGCACATTGGGTCATTCAGAATAACTTCACACACACCCGCTACTGTGTATTTCCAAGTCTAATTCTGGCACTAAACCCATACCTGTCACCCAGCGCCTAAATACTAGGCCTCAAATTTATATCCCGCTAAATCTGTCCCTAGTGCTGTAGCTGGGCGAGTTATTTAGTGTCCGTTCAAGCACATTTCTTGTTCTGGGTTGAAATACAATTCCCAATTTAGCAATTTCATAATTTAGTGGTTTCTGCTATATCAGAGCTATTTGAAATCTATCCCTAAAAGGGTATATAATATTCAAGGTGCACATTGGGTCATTCAGAATAACTTCACACACACCCGCTACTGTGTATTTCCAAGTCTAATTCTGGCACTAAACCCATACCTGTCACCCAGCGCCTAAATACTAGGCCTCAAATTTATATCCCGCTAAATCTGTCCTTAGTGCTGTAGCTGGGCGAGTTATTTAGTGTCCGTTCAAGCACATTTCTTGTTCTGGGTTGAAATACAATTCCCAATTTAGCAATTTCATAATTTAGTGGTTTCTGCTATATCAGAGCTATTTGAAATCTATCCCTAAAAGGGTATATAATATTCAAGGTGCACATTGGGTCATTCAGAATAACTTCACACACACCCGCTACTGTGTATTTCCAAGTCTAATTCTGGCACTAAACCCATACCTGTCACCCAGCGCCTAAATACTAGGCCTCAAATTTATATCCCGCTAAATCTCTCGTTACCGCTGTCCTGTTGTGGCTGGGAAAGTTATTTAGTGTCCGTCAAAGCACATTTTTTGTTCTGGGTTGAAATACAATTCCCAATTTAGCAATTTCATAATTTAGTGGTTTCTGCTATATCAGAGCTATTTGAAATCTATCCCTAAAAGGGTATATAATATTCAAGGTGCACATTGGGTCATTCAGAATAACTTCACACACACCCGCTACTGTGTATTTCCAAGTCTAATTCTGGCACTAAACCCATACCTGTCACCCAGCGCCTAAATACTAGGCTTCAAATTTATATCCCGCTAAATCTCTCGTTACCGCTGTCCTGTTGTGGCTGGGAAAGTTATTTAGTGTCCGTCAAAGCACATTTTTTGTTCTGGGTTGAAATACAATTCCCAATTTAGCAATTTCATAATTTAGTGGTTTCTGCTATATCAGAGCTATTTGAAATCTATCCCTAAAAGGGTATATAATATTCAAGGTGCACATTGGGTCATTCAGAATAACTTCACACACACCCGCTACTGTGTATTTCCAAGTCTAATTCTGGCACTAAACCCATACCTGTCACCCAGCGCCTAAATACTAGGCCTCAAATTTATATCCCGCTAAATCTGTCCCTAGTGCTGTAGCTGGGCGAGTTATTTAGTGTCCGTTCAAGCACATTTCTTGTTCTGGGTTTAAATACAATTCCCAATTTAGCAATTTCATAATTTAGTGGTTTCTGCTATATCAGAGCTATTTGAAATCTATCCCTAAAAGGGTATATAATATTCAAGGTGCACATTGGGTCATTCAGAATAACTTCACACACACCCGCTACTGTGTATTTCCAAGTCTAATTCTGGCACTAAACCCATACCTGTCACCCAGCGCCTAAATACTAGGCCTCAAATTTATATCCCGCTAAATCTGTCCTTAGTGCTGTAGCTGGGCGAGTTATTTAGTGTCCGTTCAAGCACATTTCTTGTTCTGGGTTGAAATACAATTCCCAATTTAGCAATTTCATAATTTAGTGGTTTCTGCTATATCAGAGCTATTTGAAATCTATCCCTAAAAGGGTATATAATATTCAAGGTGCACATAGGGTCATTCAGAATAACTTCACACACCCGCTACTGTGCATTTCCAAATCTAATTCTGTCACTAAACCCATACCTGTCACCCAGCGCCTAAATACTAGGCCTCAAATTTATATCCCGCTAAATCTCTCGTTACCGCTGTCCTGTTGTGGCTGGGAAAGTTATTTAGTGTCCGTCAAAGCACATTTTTTGTTCTGGGTTGAAATACAATTCCCAATTTAGCAATTTCATAATTTAGTCGTTTCTGCTATATCAGAGCTATTTGAAATCTATCCCTAAAAGGGTAGATCATATTGAAGGTGCACATAGGGTCATTCAGAATAACTTCACACACACGCTTCTGTGCATTTCCAAGTCTAATTCTGTCACTAAATCCATACCGGTCACCCAGCGCCTAAATACTAGGCCTCAAATTTATATCCCGCTGAATTTGAATACAATACATTGGGCCAAATAATATATTTGTTGTTGTGGTGAACCATAACAATGAGAAAAACATCTAGTAAGGGACGCGGACGTGGACATGGTCGTGGTGGTGTTAGTGGACCCTCTGGTGCTGGGAGAGGACGTGGCCGTTCTGCCACATCCACACGTCCTAGTGTACCAACTACCTCAGGTCCCAGTAGCCGCCAGAATTTACAGCGATATATGGTGGGGCCCAATGCCGTTCTAAGGATGGTAAGGCCTGAGCAGGTACAGGCATTAGTCAATTGGGTGGCCGACAGTGGATCCAGCACGTTCACATTATCTCCCACCCAGTCTTCTGCAGAAAGCGCACAGATGGCGCCTGAAAACCAACCCCATCAGTCTGTCACATCACCCCCATGCATACCAGGGAAACTGTCTCAGCCTCAAGTTATGCAGCAGTCTCTTATGCTGTTTGAAGACTCCGCTGGCAGGGTTTCCCAAGGGCATCCACCTAGCCCTTCCCCAGCGGTGAAAGACATAGAATGCACTGACGCACAACCACTTATGTTTCCTGATGATGAGGACATGGGAATACCACCTCAGCATGTCTCTGATGATGACGAAACACAGGTGCCAACTGCTGCGTCTTTCTGCAGTGTGCAGACTGAACAGGAGGTCAGGGATCAAGACTGGGTGGAAGACGATGCAGGGGACGATGAGGTCCTAGACCCCACATGGAATGAAGGTCGTGCCACTGACTTTCACAGTTCGGAGGAAGAGGCAGTGGTGAGACCGAGCCAACAGCGTAGCAAAAGAGGGAGCAGTGGGCAAAAGCAGAACACCCGCCGCCAAGAGACTCCGCCTGCTACTGACCGCCGCCATCTGGGACCGAGCACCCCAAAGGCAGCTTCAAGGAGTTCCCTGGCATGGCACTTCTTCAAACAATGTGCTGACGACAAGACCCGAGTGGTTTGCACGCTGTGCCATCAGAGCCTGAAGCGAGGCATTAACGTTCTGAACCTGAGCACAACCTGCATGACCAGGCACCTGCATGCAAAGCATGAACTGCAGTGGAGTAAACACCTTAAAACCAAGGAAGTCACTCAGGCTCCCCCTGCTACCTCTTCTGCTGCTGCCGCCTCGGCCTATTCTGCTGCTGCCGCCTCGGCCTCTTCCTCCGCCTCTGGAGGAACGTTGGCACCTGCCGCCCAGCAAACAGGGGATGTACCACCAACACCACCACCACCACCTCCGTCACCAAGCGTCTCAACCATGTCACACGCCAGCGTTCAGCTCTCCATCTCACAAACATTTGATAGAAAGCGTAAATTCCCACCTAGCCACCCTCGATCCCTGGCCCTGAATGCCAGCATTTCTAAACTACTGGCCTATGAAATGCTGTCATTTAGGCTGGTGGACACAGACAGCTTCAAACAGCTCATGTCGCTTGCTGTCCCACAGTATGTTGTTCCCAGCCGGCACTACTTCTCCAAGAGAGCCGTGCCTTCCCTGCACAACCAAGTATCCGATAAAATCAAGTGTGCACTGCGCAACGCCATCTGTGGCAAGGTCCACCTAACCACAGATACGTGGACCAGTAAGCACGGCCAGGGACGCTATATCTCCCTAACTGCACACTGGGTAAATGTAGTGGCAGCTGGGCCCCAGGCGGAGAGCTGTTTGGCGCACGTCCTTCCGCCGCCAAGGATCGCAGGGCAACATTCTTTGCCTCCTGTTGCCACCTCCTCCTTCTCGGCTTCCTCCTCCTCTTCTTCCACCTGCTCATCCAGTCAGCCACACACCTTCACCACCAACTTCAGCACAGCCCGGGGTAAACGTCAGCAGGCCATTCTGAAACTCATATGTTTGGGGGACAGGCCCCACACCGCACAGGAGTTGTGGCGGGGTATAGAACAACAGACCGACGAGTGGTTGCTGCCGGTGAGCCTCAAGCCCGGCCTGGTGGTGTGTGATAATGGGCGAAATCTCGTTGCAGCTCTGGGACTAGCCAATTTGACGCACATCCCTTGCTTGGCGCATGTGCTGAATTTGGTGGTGCAGAAGTTCATTCACAACTACCCCGACATGTCAGAGCTGCTGCATAAAGTGCGGGCCGTCTGTTCGCGCTTCCGGCGTTCACATCCTGCTGCTGCTCGCCTGTCTGCGCTACAGCGTAACTTCGGCCTTCCCGCTCACCGCCTCATATGCGACGTGCCCACCAGGTGGAACTCCACCTTGCACATGCTGGACAGACTGTGCGAGCAGCAGCAGGCCATAGTGGAGTTTCAGCTGCAGCACGCACGGGTCAGTCGCACTACAGAACAGCACCACTTCACCACCAATGACTGGGCCTCCATGCGAGACCTGTGTGCCCTGTTGCGCTGTTTCGAGTACTCCACCAACATGGCCAGTGGCGATGACACCGTTATCAGCGTTACAATACCACTTCTGTGTCTCCTTGAGAAAACACTTAGGGCGATGATGGAAGAGGAGGTGGCCCAGGAGGAGGAGGAGGAGGAGGAGGAAGAGGGGTCATTTTTAGCACTTTCAGGCCAGTCTCTTCGAAGTGACTCAGAGGGAGGTTTTTGGCAACAGCAGAGGCCAGGTACAAATGTGGCCAGCCAGGGCCCACTACTGGAGGACGAGGAGGACGAGGATGAGGAGGAGGTGGAGGAGGATGAGGATGAAGCATGGTCACAGCGGGGTGGCACCCAACGCAGCTCGGGTCCATCACTGGTGCGTGGCTGGGGGGAAAGGCAGGACGATGACGATACGCCTCCCACAGAGGACAGCTTGTCCTTACCCCTGGGCAGCCTGGCACACATGAGCGACTACATGCTGCAGTGCCTGCGCAACGACAGCAGAGTTGCCCACATTTTAACCTGTGCGGACTACTGGGTTGCCACCCTGCTGGATCCACGCTACAAAGACAATGTGCCCACCTTACTTCCTGCACTGGAGCGTGATAGGAAGATGCGCGAGTACAAGCGCACGTTGGTAGACGCGCTACTGAGAGCATTCCCAAATGTCACAGGGGAACAAGTGGAAGCCCAAGGCCAAGGCAGAGGAGAAGCAAGAGGTCGCCAAGGCAGCTGTGTCACGGCCAGCTCCTCTGAGGGCAGGGTTAGCATGGCAGAGATGTGGAAAACTTTTGTCAACACGCCACAGCTAACTGCACCACCACCTGATACGCAACGTGTTAGCAGGAGGCAACATTTCACTAACATGGTGGAACAGTACGTGTGCACACCCCTCCACGTACTGACTGATGGTTCGGCCCCATTCAACTTCTGGGTCTCTAAATTGTCCACGTGGCCAGAGCTAGCCTTTTATGCCTTGGAGGTGCTGGCCTGCCCGGCAGCCAGCGTTTTGTCTGAACGTGTATTCAGCACGGCAGGGGGCGTCATTACAGACAAACGCAGCCGCCTGTCTACAGCCAATGTGGACAAGCTGACGTTCATAAAAATGAACCAGGCATGGATCCCACAGGACCTGTCCGTCCCTTGTCCAGATTAGACATTAACTACCTCCCCATAACCATATATTATTGGACTCCAGGGCACTTCCTCATTCAATCCTATTTTTATTTTCATTTTACCATTATATTGCGAGGCTACCCAAAGTTGAATGAACCTCTCCTCTGCCTGTGTGCTAGGCCTAAATATATGCCAATGGACTGTTGCAGTGGTGGCTGACGTGAAGCCTCATTCTCTGCTATGACATGCAGACTGATTCTCTGCTGACATGAAGACAGATTCTCTGTTACGGGACCTCCCTCCTCTGCCTGGGTGCTGGGCCTAAATATATGCCAATGGACTGTTGCAGTGGTGGCTGACATGAAGCCTGATTCTCTGCTATGACATGCAGACTAATTCTCTGCTGACATGAAGCCAGATTGTCTGTTACGGGACCTCTCTCCTCTGCCTGGGTGCTGGGCCTAAATATATGCCAATGGACTGTTGCAGTGGTGGGTGACGTGAAGCCTCATTCTCTGCTATGACATGCAGACTGATTCTCTGCTGACATGAAGCCAGATTGTCTGTTACGGGACCTCTCTGCTCTGCCTGTGTGCTAGGCCTAAATATATGCCAATGGACTGTTGCAGTGGTGGGTGACGTGAAGCCTCATTCTCTGCTATGACATGCAGACTCATTCTCTGCTGACATGAAGACAGATTCTCTGTTACGGGACCTCCCTCCTCTGCCTGGGTGCTGGGCCTAAATATATGCCAATGGACTGTTGCAGTGGTGGCTGACATGAAGCCTGATTCTCTGCTATGACATGCAGACTAATTCTCTGCTGACATGAAGCCAGATTGTCTGTTACGGGACCTCTCTCCTCTGCCTGGGTGCTGGGCCTAAATTTATGACAATGGACTGTTGCAGTGGTGGCTGACGTGAAGCCTGATTCTCTGCTATGACATGCAGACTGATTCTCTGCTGACATGAAGCCAGATTGTCTGTTACGGGACCTCTCTGCTCTGCCTGTGTGCTAGGCCTAAATATATGCCAATGGACTGTTGCAGTGGTGGCTGACGTGAAGCCTCATTCTCTGCTATGACATGCAGACTGATTCTCTGCTGACATGAAGCCAGATTGTCTGTTACGGGACCTCTCTGCTCTGCCTGTGTGCTAGGCCTAAATATATGCCAATGGACTGTTGCAGTGGTGGCTGACGTGAAGCCTGATTCTCTGCTATGACATGCAGACTGATTCTCTGCTGACATGAAGCCAGATTGTCTGTTACGGGACCTCTCTGCTCTGCCTGTGTGCTAGGCCTAAATATATGCCAATGGACTGTTGCAGTGGTGGGTGACGTGAAGCCTCATTCTCTGCTATGACATGCAGACTGATTCTCTGCTGACATGAAGACAGATTCTCTGTTACGGGACCTCCCTCCTCTGCCTGGGTGCTGGGCCTAAATATATGCCAATGGACTGTTGCAGTGGTGGCTGACATGAAGCCTGATTCTCTGCTATGACATGCAGACTAATTCTCTGCTGACATGAAGCCAGATTGTCTGTTA
Organism: Bufo gargarizans; assembly: GCF_014858855.1. Taxonomy (NCBI): domain Eukaryota; kingdom Metazoa; phylum Chordata; class Amphibia; order Anura; family Bufonidae; genus Bufo; species Bufo gargarizans. The sequence continues at coordinate 446,907,762 of NC_058081.1, forward strand.
CGGGACCTCTCTCCTCTGCCTGGGTGCTGGGCCTAAATTTATGACAATGGACTGTTGCAGTGGTGGCTGACGTGAAGCCTGATTCTCTGCTATGACATGCAGACTGATTCTCTGCTGACATGAAGCCAGATTGTCTGTTACGGGACCTCTCTGCTCTGCCTGTGTGCTAGGCCTAAATATATGCCAATGGACTGTTGCAGTGGTGGCTGACGTGAAGCCTCATTCTCTGCTATGACATGCAGACTGATTCTCTGCTGACATGAAGCCAGATTGTCTGTTACGGGACCTCTCTGCTCTGCCTGTGTGCTAGGCCTAAATATATGCCAATGGACTGTTGCAGTGGTGGGTGACGTGAAGCCTCATTCTCTGCTATGACATGCAGACTGATTCTCTGCTGACATGAAGCCAGATTCTCTGTTACGGGACCTCTCTGCTCTGCCTGTGTGCTAGGCCTAAATATATGCCAATGGACTGTTGCAGTGGTGGCTGACGTGAAGCCTCATTCTCTGCTATGACATGCAGACTAATTCTCTGCTGACATGAAGACAGATTCTCTGTTACGGGACCTCTCTCCTCTGCCTGGGTGCCGGGGCCTAAATATCTGAGAATGGACTGTTCCAGTGGTGGGTGACGGGAAGCCAGATTCTCTGCTATGGAACCTCTCTCCAATTGATTTTGGTTAATTTTTATTTATTTAATTTTTATTTTAATTCATTTCCCTATCCACATTTGTTTGCAGGGGATTTACCTACATGTTGCTGCCTTTTGCAGCCCTCTAGCTCTTTCCTGGGCTGTTTTACAGCCTTTTTAGTGCCGAAAAGTTCGGGTCCCCATTGACTTCAATGGGGTTCGGGTTCGGGACGAAGTTCGGATCGGGTTCGGATCCCGAACCCGAACATTTCCGGGATGTTCGGCCGAACTTCTCGAACCCGAACATCCAGGTGTTCGCTCAACTCTAGTTACAAGCTTTTAGTGATTTGAAATGTGCAATGGTTTCAAGTCCTGGTTTGGGCCTACTCGACTATGGCATGATGTTTCACTTATTTGCCAGGGACAATTGTAAAACCATGGCAGGAGTCCTGGCGCAAGATCATGGAGGTAAATTCCGCCCTGTTGCTTTTTTCTCAAAAGTGGTTCCCGTACAGGTTCAGGGCATGCCTGCGTGTCTCCGGAGTTTGGCAGCCTGTGCTATGGTCACTGAGATGGCCACGCCTATCACCCTAGGTCATCCCACCACTCTGCATACCTCACACAATGTTCAGGCCCTATTGAAGAACATACATACGCAACATATGTCAGCACAAAGACTGAGTGCAATACTCAGCACCCACATTCGGTCCAATGGCTATACTGAATGCCCTACTTGGCTACAAGGGAGAGAAGGATGATTTGCCTCCTCCCCATGCATGTACTCAACTTATACATGAACATACCTCACCTAGGTCTGACTTACAGTCCACACCCATTGAAGGAGCACCTGATATTTTTGTGGATGGATCCTGTTCCCGCCCTAATGACAACACTTATCATGCAGGATACGCTGTGGTTCAGTTCACTGATGTTATACTGGAATTTAATCCTATACCTTTTCAGTCAGCCCAAGAAGCTGAACTGATTGCCCCCACTAGAGCTTGTTGTCTTTTTGAAGGGAAATATGTGAATGTATACACCGATTCCAAGTATGCCTTTAGGGTTGTACATGATCATGGGGTAATCTGGCAGAGGAGAGGCTTCATAGCTGCAGATGGGAGACAAATCTCACATTCCACCCTAGTACATGATCTCCTGGCCACCATCCAATTACCAAGCATGTTTGCTATTATCCATTGTAAGGCACTTGCTGGTCTACAGACGCACATAGCTAAAGGGAATGCCCTAGCTGATCAGGCAGCAAAAGAGGCTGCTATTAGAACGGCAGCAACAGTCGCCCTTCCTAGTTCCAGACATTACCCTTACTGACAATCTATTGCTCAGCCTCCAGGATTTGGCTACCAGTAGTGACAAAATAGAATGGCAGTCGGTAGGTGCAGTACCAGACCCTAATACAGGTCTCATCTGCAAAGAGGGGAAGCCATGTATCCCAGTTGCAAGCGCCCCGATTTCAATTGCACAGTATCATGGTCTTGGCCATAGGGGAGCACAGGCAACCACTGACCTCATTCGGAGAGATTTGTTTATACCAGGTCTTAGATCAAAGGTACAATCTTATGTTTCACAGTGTATTATATGTCTCAGAAACAACCCAAATAATTCAAAGAAGGCCCAATACCAGCATCTGAATTACCCGACTTCACCATTCACTCACTTACAAATTGACTTCACACATATGCCAAAGACAGGAAGAAAGCAGGAGTATGCCCTTGTAATTGTGGATATGTTCTCTAGATGTCCGGAGGTCTTTCCTACCACCAATGAAACCACACAAATTGTGGTAAAAATTTTGTTACAGGAGATCATCCCTAGATGTGGGTTTCCTGTCCAAATTGACTCAGATAATGGCCCAGCTTTTGCATCCAGGGTATGTAAGGAGCTTTCCAAAGCCCTTAGGATTGACTGGAAGTTTCATTTTCCTTATCACCCGCAGAGTTCAGGGGTAGTAGAAAGAATGAATAGAACAATTAAAGAGAAAATAAGGAAAATTACCGGAGGCACATTCACTAATTGGAAAAAGTTCTTGCCTATAGCCTTAGCAGAAATTAGGATGCAGCCTAATACGAATACTGGTTACTCACCATTTGAGGTCCTAATGGGAAGACCCTTTCCCACCCCTTGGGGTCCAAAGGCCCCTGTGATAGAAAAAGGGGATCTGGAAGTAGTACAGGTAGAATATGTGAGGAAACTTGTAGAAACTTTAGATTAAATTGAACGAGATGTTGCTCGTGCCTCTCCTTTCTCTCCACAGGAACCTACGCATCCTTTCCAACCAGGAGTGGTGGTGATAGTCCAGCGCCTGGCAAAAGGACGAAAACAGACTGAGTTCCCATTTGGACCACCCACACGAGTGGTAGCAGTCACCAGAACAGCTATTCTCATAGATGAGGCTCCAATCTGGATTCATGCTAGCAGAGTGAAAAGGGTCCCTGAGGCTTCTTCTCCGGTGACTGACAAAGATAAAGAGGGTGAAGCAGGTGTGAATTCCCTGAACAAAGAGGGGAGATCAGAAGAAGCTTCTCTGAAAAGAGCCTTGCCACAGGCTGAAGATGATGACCCCACAATATTCTGGGAGATTTGTTTGTCTGCTGATAATTATTAATCTTTGTGTTTTCTTGCCAGTCTGGCTTATTACTACATGTATTTATCAGATGAGATGAGTTTCTTCTGCGGTGCACCAAATAATCAGCCAGTATATAAAAGAGCTCAGGAGCAAGATTCCTTTGCTCCCGTCCCCTTTTATTCTGAACAAAATAGTATAGTCAGGATGGCAAATGCTCTAAATGTTAGTTCATTGTGCCTTAAAGACTTATAGAGCCCACGGGATCTTATACAAACATGTGTTATTGCTGTGCCTACACCCGATGAATCCCTCCTTGAAGTCTGGTCGAAGGCTAACAATACACAATCTTTAATTCCCTTGTATGACTTCTGTGGGGAGTGTCAGAAATTAGGAAATAGCAGGGATAATATTAGAATAACTACTATTAACGTGACTGCAGCAGAAACTTGTTTTACCTTTTCCCAGGATATGACTTTATATTGTGATAATAGAGACATAAAAAGTGGACTACCTAAGAATAGTTATATGATTATATTGATGACACTTATAAAAAGAATAGTAGACTTGCTAGCTCCCTGAATCATTTCATGAGTTGTAATAAGACCATTGTTACTCCCAGTTTTATCTATAATATAATGCTGCCTAAGGGATGGTTTTTGTCTTGTGGTAACAGCACTTAAAATTACATTCCTGCTAATGTTATTGGAGGTCCCTGTGCGTTATCCAGGCTGACTTTGGCTCTTCCCAGTCAACCCCCTATCAGGAGAACTTACAGATCGGTTACCAAGACTTTATCAGAAGACTGTGACTCTACTTTACCCCTTCTCAGCCGTACAGAATATACAAGTTTGGGCGCCTCTATATTAGGAGTGCCTGGACTGGCTATATATAATACTTGCACTATAAATTCTATTGCATGTGACTTAGCTAAATCTCTGAATCATACATATGCTTTTAGATATACAAGGCGTAAGAGGAGCAGTGCTAGAAATTAGATTTGCTGTAGATTATCTGTTACTGAAACATAATATAGGATGTCAAGATTTTAAAGGAATGTGTTGCTTTAATTTATCTGATCATTCCAGATCAATTCAGTCCCATATTCAAGAGTTACATGAAATTGCTAATAATATCAGGAAAGATGTCGATTCATCCTCTTGGTGGGACTGGTTATTGAGCTGGCTGCCGGATTTGAGTTGTTTAAGAACATTATTGATCAGTATTATACTTATAATTGCTTCCTTGATTGTCATATGTTGTTGTATCCAATGTATCCCTTCCCTCATACAGATGTTTTGTGTAATGTGTCCCAAACCCATAGACCCTAGACAATCATATGCTACTTACCTCTCTATGAGAGAAAGAAGATAAGTCATATTCATGACTTAAGAGGGGATTGAAGGGTTAAATAGAATTAGCTGTATAATCTGTATGAAGGACAGGAGGTTGGGTGACATCATATTAGAGGGTGACTATATTTACATTGACCTTCTGTCTGAATAAGGAACTGTTCCTAGTCAGCATTGTTATAATGAGAGCTGCAGCTGTTCTTGTATGTATGGATGTATATATAGACCTGTATTGTAAGGAATAAACTTAACTATTAGGCTACTTTCACACTTGCGTTCAGAGCGGATCCGTCTGGTATCTGCACAGACGGATCCGCACCTATAATGCAAACGATTAGATCCGTCCAGACTTACAATGGAAGTCAATGGGGACGGATCCATTTGAATTTGACACTATATGGCTCAATTTTCAAACGGATCCGTCCCCCATTGACTTTCAATGTAAAGTCAAAACAGATCCGTTTGCATTACCATGAACATAGTAATGCAAACGGATCCGTTTTGACTTTACATTGAAAGTCAATGGGGGACGGATCCGTTTGAAAATTGAGCCATATAGTGTCAAATTCAAACAGATCCGTCCCCATTGACTTCCATTGTAAGTCTGGACGGATCCGTTTGCCTCCGCATGGCCATGCGGACACCCAAACGCTGCAAGCAGCGTTCAGGTGTCCGCCGGCTACTCAGTGAGGTCAGCATAAAATTTATGACAGGTTCCCTTTAAGCTTTACTTGGAATTTACATTTCCTTTCAGTACAACTATAGGACCTTCCTCCCCATGTGCACTCCTGCTGCCGCTGATCATACACATTGGTGTGGGCTGGAAGAGAGAGGTGAGTGCAAATGCATATCTCTCTCACTAATCATGAAAAGTGCTGTATATGCTCTCTGCTGGATAATTAACAAAGCAGTCAGGTGGTCCTGCCATGCTGTATCTCCCTGACTGCCATTTATAAGACACATGCGCTCCACCCTCACCCCTGGCCCTGCCTACTTGCCTCGCAAGTCTTAATGACAGGGGAAAACTAGATGGCAGTCCCTAACTTAGGATACGTGCTGGGACAGACAAGACAAATAACGGAACGTGAACAAACTGGGTCAATACCTAGAGAGCTACGCAGTACTAAGTAATGAGCAGAGAATAGTCAGGAAAAGCCGAGGTCAAATACCAGGAGAGAAACGACGTACAACAGGAGTCCGCAAAGAATCGTCAGGTGGAAGCCGGGGTCAGGATACCAGGAGAGATAAAAAGTACAGGGGGAGCAGGCAAAGGATCGTCAGGGAACAGGATCAGGTAGTATTCAGTAGTCCAACAAATAGCCAGGAACCTAGGATTAACAGGCAACCTGCGGCCAGCAGGCTGCCTGTATATATAGTGGGGTCTGAGGGTCATGTGACGTGGCCAGCGTCACATGACCGACAGACAAGTTGAGCACCGAGTGATCAGCTTGGCGCTCAAGGCAGACCTAGGAGCAGGAAGCCTCCCAGCTAGCAAAGCCTCCCTGGGAACGAGGCCAAACACAGATCCTCACTCCCGAAGCTAAGCAGCAGGTCTGCGGCTGATGGGAGACCGAGTGTGCCTTTGGCGCCCCGTGACATTAAGTTTTGAAAAAAAAGATGTATAATTTTCTTTCCACTTCACACATCCTTGCTACTTTGTGTTCTTCTATCACATAAAATACCAATAAAATACATTTCAGTTTGTAGGTGTAACATAAACAAATGTGGAAAAGTTTAAAGGGTATGAATACTTTTTAAAGCCACTGTACATGTGTAGAATGTTATTTTAAGCTATCTAAGATTGGCTAGACTGTTAATAATTTCATAAGAATTTAGATTATAGGTCAGTCCACAACAGCTAGAAGGTAATTGGTAAACTATATGTTAGAACAGAACTATTAATATAGCTATAGTCTTTGTGCATTAAAGCCAGCCATCTCCAGACACATCTAGTCAACTCTTGAGGTTGTCCCATGGCATTAATATGTAATTCTATATAAGGTGAAGAGTATCAGTTACCTTTGCTATACATTTGCAATGTACAATGAGAGATGAGATTTGCCTGTAGCCAATATGTCCCACACGGGAGAGCTAGTGTAAACTTGCCAAGAGCAACCCTATAGGGGAATATGAGAGTGAAATGTGGCTAATTCTGGTAAAAGAGAAAAGTAAATGCTGACAGAGCATTTCTATGCATTTGGCCCCAGGGTTCCTACACAGAAGGATTAAGCCATGTATAAAAACCATTAGCCTTGAAAGATGTTTAAGCACATTAACTGTTTAAAATAAGTCAAATGATAAACCACCCACCGAGATCAAAAAACAACATTATGTTCTGGATTTCTGCAAATCAATTTGTAAAGTGTTCAAGGCACAAGTTCAGTATTAAAGTAGCAGAATTAAAGGAAAAATCAAATACATTGTTTATTGTCTGGTGTCTGTTCCTGCTTCCTACCCATTAGCAAGACTATGCTGACTTCCGGTTCCAGTACGCACATGTAAGGCAGCAGATCAGTGGAGCTCCGTGACCTTGGACTGAATACCAGGAGTTTCTGACACCTAAATGGGGATTATTCCCTTTAGCTACCTACTGTACTCCTGCAACATTGTATGGAGAAATACCCAGTGAGGTGTGAATAGCATCCCCAGTCCCACAGAGAGACGGAAGACAACCGCGTAACAAGATGGCCACAATGGCAGATCGGGCCCTGAGAATTACGCAATCTTCTTCCAGGCCATAACATTGACCACATGATCCGGATCCAGACAGGAAGAACGAAGAAGCAACAAACTCGATTCCAGGATTGATGGTATCCTGTAAAACCCTGGTAATGGAGGTAGCAAAGCTTCTGTACTATCTCTGGATATTAAAACACTTTGGAAGCAATGGTATCCTCCACGCTGCAGCAATTACAAGCTGGGGTGGCCCAACAATCCTCTCACATTCAGGAGCTGGAGTAGAGAACTAGTTTCATTGAAGCCAAACAAGAGAGCACACAGACGCAAGTCTGCATGGCGACTCGGACAAACCAGACTCTGGAAGACAAGGTAGAGGAGCTAAAAAAAGGAATAACCTGAGGATCATTGACTAGGCCACCCCAAGACAATCCGTGCCTGATGGTTGTACATCACGACCGAGACCAACAATTGTCAAGTGCCTAAACTAGGTTATTTGAACCTCAATGTGAGACTTCTTCTCACTCACGCCTGGTCTAAAAAAGTAGGAGTGGAAGGGGATGGACCAGCAGTTACCATTTTCTATGCCTTTTTTAAGCGTAGAAAATGTTCTAAATGTAAGACAGCAAGGAAGCTGCCTTACATTTAGAAATGGCGGAGGATCTGCCGAAGTTATGTAGAGGATCCACCGCCAGGTGTAGGTGTTATTAAGACCGGTCCCTAAAATGCTGGTCTTAATAATTGTGCGCCATAGTTTCCTATTCATGAGATATTGTGTACATAACATAATGATGTATAGTTTACCGCCAGTTAGGGTACTTTAAACTGCTGTAGTTTGATGTCACATTACCTATTCTTTATTTGAAGAGATATTTAGGCAGGGAGGAGATAGTGGAGTGGGAGTTTAATTTCTTTATTATAACGCTCATTAGAGTCTATGGTCTCAAGAGTAATTAGTAGGTAAAATTAGCTTTTCTGAAGTAGAAGATGACAACTCAGAGAGGAAATATGTTAAAAAAGTGAAGGCTACCAAAGCACTATTCTTGTTGTTTTGGGTTAAATTGGTTTATTTGTGAATGGAAGGGATGGGGGGAGGGCAGGGGTTGGTGCCTTGAACTTTTGCCTAATGACCTCTTTTTCCCAAGCTGTTTAGGTGGGTCATTAGTCTTTCAGATGTGCCTCTTCGCTCTGGAATCCCTTTGTGACTTGGAATGCTAAGTGCCTGCATTCCCCATTTAAACGCATGAAGGTGCTTTGTCACCTTAAAAAACTGAATATAGACCTGGCTCTATTGCAAGAGACAAACCTGGAAGCATCTGATTTTTGGCACATGCAAAGACTCTGGGTGGATAGGGTACTGTTTGGGCTCCCCTTTGGAAGGAAGAAGGGCAGGGGGACTTATGCTCATTCATAAGCGACTGCTTTATACAATACTATAGTCAGACAGGGATGAGAAAGGACTTTGGCTATATAAAATGTGTACACTCCCAATTCCTCATGCAAATATTTATTTCAGATGCTGTAGAGTTCTATCCTCCAAAAGGAACTTATAGGTAAAGACCTTAACATGGTGCATGATATGGCAGAAGACAAACAACATAGATTAGACACCAGACAGAGGGACGCAGGTACCTGTAACCTTTTACCAGAGTTAATTGACGTGTGGAGATATCACAACCCCACAGAGAGAATTTACTAATTTTTCACATGCAAAACTCTCATGGTCTCGCCTAACCTACTACAGATATCTGATCTATTCTGGGAAATGGCAAAGGCTGTTTTAAGGGGAAAAATAATATATATGGAATCACAAAGAAAGGACACGATGGCAAAACATGATCAAGCCACCTCTCGATTGCTCACAGGGTACACAACCTTTTTCAACAACCCCACAGAGGATAAAAAGGTTGCGTAGGTTACAGTCAAGCGAGATTATACATTGATAAGAGAAACACTGACATTTTAAACTTTGGGAAAAAGGGTGGCAAAGTATTGGCCAGGCTTACTAGAGGTCATCGCCCAATTTCTCATATTCATAGCCTATGGGACACAGCAGGAGTCCATAACAAGGACCTTATACAAACATTGGAGATATTTTAACATCATTTTGAGTTCCTATATAGTCAGGAACCATGTGATATGTCCTAGCCCAGGGAACTGTTCAACAGCATACATTAGCCTCTAGTCTATGAAGAGGCCATAACTCAACTTAATACCCCAATTACAGGTGAAGAAGTTACAAACCGTAATGATATCATTATCTAATGGGAAGGCACTGGGCCTGAATGGCTATCTGGAATATTTTACAAGGAACTGTGCAAGCACTTTTAACTTCCTTTAGTCTCCTTGTTCAATGCCATTCTACAAGGTCACAATTTAATATCTTCAAGCAATATGGCATATATAAAGGTCCTCCCTAAACCTGCCAAGGATCTATCTAAGCCCAGTTCTTACCATCGTATTTCTCTCATCAACCAAGACCTGAAGATTATGTCCAAGTTAATGGCAAAGCGCTTACTGCGCTTAGATGTCTACAGAACCTGTTCTATTAAACGCTTATACAAGTAGAGTCCTCCTGACAAAGTGGAGAGGGTGCCAGCAGTAAGTTTGTGTTGACGTCACTGATTATTTTGCCCTTCCTCTGATCTGTCAGAACAACAACCCCCCAAAAAACGGATCCTGCCTGTTGAGCACCCGCCTTCACTGGTCAACAATCCATCAGTAGTGCTAAAGCCAAAAACAAAACAGGAGTGGATCCAAAACATAGATAACACATGAATGGAATATTTGCATGTCTTCTTTGTTTTGTACCCACTCCTGCTTTTGGCTACCAAATCATAAGCCAATTATGATGGGACCATACAGGCCTTACAGCTGCTACACAGACAGGATCCGTTGTCCGTCTAATTTTTCCTTCCTTCTGACAGATCAGGGAGGGTGGGAGAACAGCTTGAGAAGTCCACAGATGACCCAGTGACATAGTGTTGAGTTAGCAGCAGCATGAGGTGGCCACAGACTGGCAAGGTGACATAGTGTGGAGGTGGCAGCAGCATGAGGAGGCCACAGAGTGGCCCAGTGACATAGTGTTGAGTTAGCAGCAGCATGAAGAGGCCATATAGTGGCCCAGTGACATAGTGTTGATTTAGCAGCAGCAGCATGAGGAGGCCACAGACAGGGAAGGTGACATATGGTGGAAGTGGCAGCAGCAGCATGAGGAGGCCACAGAGTGGCCCAGTGACATTATGTTGACTTATCAGAAGCATGAGGAGAAGTGGGAAGGTGACATACTGTAGTGTGGAGGAGGCATCATCAGCAGCAGTAGCAAGAGGTGTCCACAGTGTGGTGCAGTGACATAGTGTTATGTTATTAGCAGCATCATGAGGAGGCCACAGAGTGGCCCAGTGACATAGTATTAAGTTAGCAGCAGCATGAGGAGACCACAGAATGGCAAGATGACATAATGTAGTATGGAGGCAGCAGCAGCAGCATGAGGAGGCCAAGGAGTAGCCCAGTGACATAGTGTTGAGTTAGCAGCAGCATGAGGAGGCCACAGACTGGCAAGGTGACAGTGTGGAGGTGGCAGCAGCAGCATGAGGAGGCCAAAGAGTGGCAAGGTGACACAGTGTGGAGATGGCAGCAGCATGAGGAGGCCACAAAGTGGCACAATGACAGAGTGTGAAGGTAGCAGCCGCAGCATGAGGAGACCTGAGTGGTGAAGTAGCAGCAGCATCAGGAGACCGCAGAGTTAGCCGATGACAGAGTTGGAAGGTGGGTGGTAATAACAGTACCTACTGCCGATGGTGGGTGTAAGAAGGAGCACTTGGCATCATATGTGTGGCATCTGGCAGGTAGCAGCATAAGAATGGTAGCTCAGGCAGGTAGCCAGAAGAAACCAGTCTCTTTTGTCAAGGTTTGGGTGAGGCAGCATGGATGATCTAATCTGATGCATTAGGCATTAGTGGGTGGAAATTCAGGCTTATTCATGCTTGATTTATCTTGACAAAGGTCAGTCTCTCCACATTTTGTGGACAGGCAATTTCTCCTTGGGGTAACTATGGCCTCCGCCGCCCTAAACACCCGCTCTAATGCCACACTACTGGCTGGGCAGGACAGCTTTTCCAGGGCAAACTCGGCCAGTTGTGGCCACAAATCCAGTTTGTCTGCCCAGTAGTCCAGTGGATCTTCAATGTGGGGTGGCATGGTGCTGTCCAAGTATGCCATGACCTGCTGGTTCAGGTTCTGATCCAGGTCTAGCTGCTGCTGCTGGTGAGTAATTTCTTCACTAGGGGGGGGTTAAGAAAGCTGCTTATCATCGACTCTACACTCAAGCTGCTGCTGATGGAGCTGGTACTGCTCCTACCCTTCCACCCCGCCACAGCGGCCATCGCAGTGGAACTAGAGTGCAGAGGGCCCCCCCAGTCAGACCTGTGAGAGGATGGATGGTGGGACGATGGTGCAGATAGGCAGCAGCCAACTGACTACATAGGATGTCTCTATAGTAGTTCAGCTTGTCCTCCCTCTCAGCGGGTGTAAAAAAGGCCCGCATTTTGGACCAGTAGTGAGGGTCCAACAAGGTGGAGAACCTGTAGTCATCCCTCTGCCGAATGGTGAAAACTCGGCTGTCACTACCTAAGAAGTGAGCGTGCATCGGGCAATTTGCGCAAGTGACTCAGAGGGATTACCTGCCTCCATCTCCACTGCATACTGCCACTGTGTGCCTGGGTCATCTGCCTCATGTTTCTTATCTCCCTGTTGCTCCTCTGGCTGCTACTACTCCTCCTCTCCTGTCACTGGTGTAGAAATTTTTTTGCTACACATTGCTTGTGCTCCAATGTCCTCTTCCTCCAGTTCAGCCCCCACAGGTCTCATGTGGCGGTGAGATCTAGGCGCCATGTCTCCAGTCCCCTGATCAGCCAGATGTACCAGCATCTGTTCCAGGACATGAATCAGTGGAATGATGTTGTTCAGCCCATAGTCCTGGTGACTGACAAATAACGTGGCGTCCTCAAAGGGCTTAAGCAAACGACAGGTGTCATGCATGAGTTGCCACTGACTGACATTGAAGTTACACAGGGGAGTACTTCTATCTGCATGCATCATCAAGAAATCGTTTATGGCCTTTCTCTGTTCGTATAGTCAGTCCAACATATGGAGGGTAGAATTCCAACGGGTGGAAGCATCGCATATCAGTCTATGTTGGGGGATGCTGTTCTGCCGCTGTAGCTCAAGGAGGGTGTGCTCTGCAGTGTACGAGTGACTGAAGTGCATGCAAAGTTTCCTGGCCATTTTTAGGATGTCTTGCAGATGGGTGGAAGACTGCATGAACCGCTTGACAACCAGATTTAACATGTCTGCCATGCAGGGCGCATGGCTCAGCCCTCCTTGTATCGCATAGCACTTGCACCCCAATAACAAGCAAGGGTTGCTGGAATTACAGTGGTATTATCTTACAGTGGTATTATCTATTTCAAACCTGAAAGCAGCAGTATAATGGCAATTTTGATTCCTAGCCAGTGCATCAAGGTGTAATAGGATTGTTTCTATTACCCAGGCTGTACACTCCCCTATTGGACCCTGTTCTGCTTCAATACTGCGGAATAATTCCTCCCTATCCTTTCCCTACACTTTTAATGCTCTTTCCCTGAACTTCTATTCGCAAAATAAAAGTTTCAAGTCTTTCTAGTACTGTCCCTAGCGCCTCCTAACATTTCTCCCTGCACTAAGTCCACTGGAAAATGGCTGAATCCAAGATGAGGCTATTTATAGGACTGTGACATTACAAGGCTGGCTAGCTGCTGAATGGCTGCATGCATGGCATTGTGGATGCCTCGTTCCCAGAGTTCTTTGCTCCATGTCCTAACACGTGCAGCAGCCTTTTTAGAAAAAAATGCAATTCATTACCACGAAGCATCAGGAAATTTGCATTAGGTGCGAATAAAATTTTTCCTGAAATTTTGATTGAATTCCACTTCTTCAACTTCGATTTGCTAATCTCTACTCATGATGTCAAAATGTGAAGAGCATGATGAGGAGGACTGTTTGAATACCATTTCTAATTGAACCAGGGAGTTTATTAGGTGACTTATGGATCAAACGCCTATGAATACCCTTCAAACTCTCCCTGCCTACAGGCAGAGCACCCGCCCTGAAAGGGGCGACTCTCCTCTCAGTGGCTAAACCCTTAGAATCCCTACACTTACCCAAAAAAAAGTAAATGTTATTCCCAATCAGCAGATAAGCTCTCACACACACATGAGAGTCCCTTAAGAACCATAAAAAAATGATGATATAGTCCAGTAAAGAAGGTCCCAGGGGACATACAAAAGAATCAAAAGTATCCCCAACGAGTCAGTCCGATAGTGGTACAATGATCCATTCCTCAGTCTGATAGCTCTTGAAAAAATTCTGACAAACCTAAAAAAAATTGTGCATCACACACTAGCTTACATAGTGTAGCTATCCCGAAGTTAATGCTCAGACTTTTAAACAGGTCTTAAATCATAAGTTGGATAATAAATAAGCCTCATCTTCAAATAGCTCTTTTCAGGAGATTATCCATTATCAAAGAAATACAGAAATAATTAGTTTAGCCTTTGTTGGGATCTGGGGGGGGGGGGGGGGACTCTTGCTCCATAAGGAGAGCGTGTAGTACAGATAAGGAGTATTGTAGGCCAGGCAATGCTCCTCTGGACTTTAGGAAAAATGTATACAAATTAGCATAACTTACATCTACTGCCATCAGAGTGGCTCAGCTTTTTTTTTCCATTTTGGAAGGAAAGTTAGTTTGAATATCTTTCCCAAAAACCCAGCATTCCTTCCAAAAGGAAGGAAAACTGTTATATCTGGTGGTTTGAGATGCTCAATTTTCTTTTCCTTTTTAAGGAAAAGCTAATTTGCACAGATATTTTCCAGACAGAAAATGTTGGCTGGTTTATTCTCTCAATTATTTGTGTAGAATAGTTCCACACCTGAATTGAATTGTTTGACAAACAGGGAACTTTTTGGCATGGGTAATTTTTGTTTATTTTTAAAGGTTTTTTTTTAACTTTTTTTTATTTCTATGGTCTTTCCCCCAATGGTCAGAAAAGAACATTGGGGATCTGTATTACTATTGTCTTACATACTTTTCCATTATAACTGGGGCCTCCCCTACGAGTGATAATTGTCACAGTTAGGCCCCTTTCACATGGGCGAGAATTCTGTGCGGGTGCAATGCATGAGGTGAGCGCATTGCACCCGCACTGAATCCGGACCCATTCATTTCAATGGGGCTGTGCAGATGAGCGGTGATTTTCACGCATCACTTGTGCGTTGCGTGACAATCGCAGCATGCTCTATATTCTGCATTTTTTATGCAACGCAGGCCCCTTAGAAATGAATAGGGCTCCATGAAAATTGCAAGCAACTGCAAGCAAATATGGATGGAGTGCGATTTTCTAGGAGATGATAGGGATGAGCAACCCGTACCCCATTAAAGTATTTTTACTGTATTATTTTCCCTTATAACATTGTTATAAGGGAAAATAATAGCATACATAATGCTTAGTAAAATGTGCCTTGAGGGGTTAAAAAAAAATATATGAACTCACCTCATCCACTTGATGGTGGAGCCCGCATCTTCTTCTTTCTTCTTCTTTCAGGACCTGCAAAAGGACCTTTGATGACGTAATCACGCTTACCACACAGTGAGCGCGATTACGTCAAAAAAGGTCCTTTTGCAGGTCCTGAAAGAAGAAGAAAGAAGACAATGCCGGCTGTGTGATCAAGTGAATGAGGTGAGTTAGGTTTTTATTATTTTTTAAACCTCAATTGACATTATAGTTAGAATTCTATATTAAGGAATGCTATTATTTTCCTTTATAACCATTTTATAATGGAAAATAATAAAATCTAAAGAACACCTAACCCAAACCCGAACTTTAGTGAAGAAGTCCGGTTTCAGTGTTCAAACTTTGATTGTAGTTTGACATATTTTTGAAAAGCCTGCAAGGATGTGTTCCATCCAGGGTTTCCTTTCAAGAAACAGTCATTAAAAATGTTGGTTTGACAAAAACACTAAAATATTTACTGAATGGTATACATTTCTGTTATAATCGGATTCAATGGTAGACATACCGTATACCATTATAGGTATATATGTGCTACTGTTGCATCTTCATTTTCCATATCATTTCACATATTTAATCCTCAGCTGGAGCAATTTAGCTATTCAGATCCAGATGGACTTCTGTGTGATTGTTTGTGTACATCAAAACGAGTAGAAAACCTGCATAATTATTTCCATTTCTTTACTTCCCCCAAGTATTCATATAACTTTTTAGTTTCCATCTGTCTTTTTCATTTTTAGTTCCTTTTTTTGTTTTTGTATTTTTTTTTGTTGTTTTTTGGATAGACGCCACTGGCAACAAGTACATGACTACATTTCTCACTATAGCACATGTCACAGATTCTTGTAATTTAAAGGCAAAGTCTGCTCAAGATGTTATATTCTATAAATATGACATCTGTAGTTAGTCAATCTAGAGCCCTGTGTGGTATACCTCCCATGATCATATAAAACCAAAGCCACAGATACATTTCCCTGTAAAGACTAGGAATAGGAAGTACACATATACATCCTCTAATGGGAGACTCCTGTCTAACTTTTCCACTCTTTTTTACTGGATAGGGTTTCCTTAGAACATGCAGTAAGTAGGTAGGACAACTTTTAGTCACTGTTCTGTACAATATTGATACAGTAGGTGAAATTTTATATTTATATGGCCGATACTATTCTGTGAGCTTGATGCCTCTGAGATTGCCTTGTTACGTAGAGACAAAGGAACACATTTTAGATGCCAGTCTTAATAAGCCCCTGCTCTGGCCCCAGCCTCTACATAACTTCATCGTATCCTCCGCCATTCTAAATGTAAGACAGCCTCCTTGCTGTTGTACATTAAGACCATTTTCTACACCTTAACTGGGCACAGAAAATAATGAATGAGACAGGCCAGTCTTAGATTCTGCCGTGACAGAATCTGAGCCAGATATATGACACAAAAGTGGCGTATATCTGTTTGTAAATTACCCCCAAAGTTGTATCCTTGGCAGATTGCATCATTGGTAGAGTTCTCTACACATGAACTTGACATGGACCTCATTGGTCCACATTATGGGTTGCAGTAATAGCGCATCTTTATGCTTCTCTAAAAATATTTATAGGAAAAATGTACTCCCTAATTCCTTATACTATAAAGCATGCCACAATTGTTTTCTTGTGGATTCTCTTGAAAATCAAAGACACAGACTGGCACCATGGCAAGTTATTGGCACCACATTCTGAATGTACAGAGGGGTACACCATGTACAGAGGGGTAGAGGTTGAGGGATTTAAAATACAGACTTGTGCATGAGACTTGACCCTAATCACAAATAAATTAAGCTGATAATGTTCTAAAATATCTATAAGTATTTTTTTAACTTGAGATATGTGAGATAAGTTAGTGAACATGTTGTATGGGCAGTAGTATTTCTGGGCCTCTTGTCGGTCATCTTATTGAAGAACTCTACAGTCAGCATCTTCCTACCTGACATGGCTGACAACTACAAGCATTAGCTAACATTCCATAGAATAGTGAATGGTCATAGAAAAGATTTTCGGTTTAGGGTCTTTTAACCATTAATATGAATAATGGTAATATTAATTATGAATTTTATTATATATATTTTTGGACTATGGAGTAATTAATCTGTACTTTCCTTTGGCATAGCTCTGTGTACAGTTGAAGCTGCAGGAGGCAAATTGTGAATTAAACTTATGTGCATTTGGGAAAGTTGATGAATGACAAAGTACATTCAGCACTATTGACAGCTCCCCGCCTGTCAATGCACCATTTTTCATATTGCAATTTTTTATTTGTTATACCGTGTTGTGAAAAAGTATTTGCCACCTTACAGATGGCCCTATGTGAAAAATAATTGCTCCCCCTATGTATTAACTGTGATTAGCCACTGTTTTTTTAAAGCTGAGTTCAATTTTGCTAGTCACACCCAGGCCTGATTACTGCCAAATCAGTAAAAAAAAAAAGAAATCAGTCTGACAACATGAAGTAAGCTAAAAGATCTAAAAAACCAACACATTATACCCCTATCTGAATAAATTCAAGACAATATGTGAAAGAAAGTCATTGGCATCTATCAGTTTGGAAAAGGTTGCAAATCCATTTCTAAGGTTTTGGAACTCCAGTGAACCACAGTAATATGGAAAAGTGGCAAACATTTCCAGGAGTGTCCAGCCTACCAATGTTACTCCAAGAGCACTTTAACGACTCACCCAGGAGGTCTCAAAAGAACTCTGCACAACATTTAATGCAGGCCTCATTTTCCTCAGTGAAGCACTTCACATCCGGGCCATTTGCCCCCTTCCTGACCAGGCCTAATTTTGCAAATCTGACATATCTCTTCATGTGGTAATAACTTTGGAACACTTGTTATTGTTGACTTGTGTCACTTGTTTTCTCGTGACACATTGTACTTAAGGATAGTCATAAATTTCAGTCAATATATTTCACCTTTACTTTTGAAAAAATCCCAAATTTGCCAACATTTTTGATAAATTAGCAATTTTCAAAATTTCCATTTCTCTGCTTTTAAATCAGAAAGTGATACCTCATAAAATAGTTATTACTTAACATTCCCCATATGTCTACTTTATGTTGGCATCATTTTTAGAATGTTAGAAGACTTAGAATCCTTCAGGCGTTCCACAAGAATTAAAGGAAAATGGGGATCAATTTTTTTAATTAAACTTTTTGGAAGGCAGATTTTGCTGAACTGGTTTTTAGATGCCATGTCCCATTTGAAGCCCCCATGATGCACCCTCACAGTAGAAACTCCCAAAAAGTGCCCCATTTTGGAAACTAGGGGATAAGGTGCCAGTTTTAGTGCTACTATTCTTGGGTACATATGATTTTTTGATCATTCATTATAACACTTTATGGAGCTAGGCGACCAAAAAAGTGGTTGTTTTAGCACAGTTTTTATTTAATTTATTTTTACAGAGTTCCCTGAGGGTTTAAGTCATGTAACATTTTTATAGAGTAAATCGTTACGGACGTGGCGATACCTAATATGTATACCTTTTCTTATTTTTTAAAGTTTTACACAATAATAGCATTTTTGAAACAAAAAAATGATGTTTTAATGTGTCCATGTTCTGAGAGCTATACTTTTTTTAATTTTTTTTAGCGATTTTATTATGTAGGGGCTTATTTTTTGCAGAATAAGGTGACAGTTTTATTGCTACCATTTTGTGGGTATATGCCTTTTTGATCACTCAGTGTTGCACTTTTTGTGATGTTAGGTGACAAAAATGTATTTTTGACACAGTTTTTATTTTTATTTTTTATGGTGTTTATTGGACTGGGTGGATCATGTGATATATTTATAGAGCGGACCGTTACCAATGCGGCAATACCATATATGTCTATTTTATATATTTTTTTCTTTTTTAACATTTTTTTAAATTCCTTACTGAGGGAATTTTTTATTTTTTGTGAAACCTTTTTTTTATTTTTTATTTTAACCCAATTGTTTTATTTCATACTTTGCGTCCCCCATAATGTCATACAGGACCTCTAGGGGACATTTAACTTCACTTTTTTTTTTTTTTTCACTATTGATTTCTCCTGTAACTGGGGCTGACATAGTAGCCCCAGTTACAGGGGAAATACACCCCCAAGAGAGGCTGTACAGTGGTATACTGTGCTGTACAGCCTCAGTGCAGGGCTGATCAAGGTCTGTAAACGACCCGACAGCTCCTGCACTCTCCTGACCCCAGGGGTCACATAGCGCATAGCGCTTCCTGCTCTGTATACACAGCGCTCGGTGAGCGCTGTGTATACAGTGATCTAAAAGGCAGGGACACCTGGGAACTGTCTCTGACAATGGGCAACCCGATCTGCAGCTGCACGATTAGGCTACTTTCACACTAGCGTTCGGGCGGATCCGTTCTGAACGGATCCGCTCATAATAATGCAGACGGAGGCTCCGTTCAGAACGGATCCGTCTGCATTATATTAGCAAAAAAAAGCTAAGTGTGAAAATAGCCTGGGACGGATCCGTCCAGACTTTCAATGTAAAGTCAATGGGGGACGGATCCGCTTGAAGATTGAGCCACATTGTGGCATCTTCAAACGGATCCGTCCCCATTGACTTACATTGAAAGTCTGGACGGATCCGCACGGATCCGCACGCCTCCGAACGGCCAGGCGGACACCCGAACGCTGCAAGCAGCGTTCAGCTGTCCGCCTGTCCGTGCGGAGGCGAGCGGAGCGGAGGCTGAACGCCGCCAGACTGATGCAGTCTGAGCGGATCCGCCTCCATTCAGACTGCATCAGGGCTGGACGGCTGCGTTCGGGTCCGCTCGTGAGCTCCTTCAAACGGAGCTCACGAACGGAAACCCGAACGCTAGTGTGAAAGTAGCCTTAGTGTGCAGCTGAGATCTCTGAATGGACGTTCAGAAAAGTCCTTTCAGAGATAGAGGACCACCTCCCGGACGATTTAACAATAAGAAAGAGACTGGGCAGAAATGGCATCCATGGGAAGGTTCCAAGGCAAGTACCATTACTGACCAAAAAAACAAAAAAAAACATCTCACATTTGCCCCAAAAAATCTTGATTAGAGATGAGCAAAGTTTTAAAAAAATGTATTCGGACGCTTTGCCGAATTTTCCCCCAAAACTCGATTAGATCCAAATTTATTTGTGGCAAAGCGCGTTCAAAATAAACTATTTCCTGCATGCAGGGAGCCTGTAAATCGGTGTACAACACTGTGCATTGCAGAAACATGCATAGCTAGTTCGCAGTGGTAGTGAAACAGTTACTGTGCGTCAGTATAACAGGTAGTTGACAGGCTTCACTCTTAGAATCAGTTCACACTTAAAGGGAACCTGTCACCTCCAAAAAACATTTTAAACTGACATCATTACCTTACAGTGTGTTCCTAATCATGTTTTTCATTCCTCCGGCCGGGCACGCATGATGGGAAAGCCGGGCAGAGAGAGGAAAGTGGCCGGCTGAGTGCGGGAGCCAGGATAACGCAGTGACAAGGAGCGCACCATGCATGCGCAAGACTTGCACGATCCCAGCCTCACAGCAGGATGTCAACTACAGTGAAGGGAGGACGGGTAAGGCGGGCTTAGCTTGACTTGAAGGAAGGAGGCCGCTGCCCCTTGACTTCAAGCTGACTCTGAGGATAGCGAAAGCACAGATTAAAACAGCGTTTTTATAGAGTATACAACAACCAGTGGAGGAATGAAAAACATGATTAGGAACACACTGGGGGCTACTGTAAGGTAATGATGTCGATTTAAAATGTGTTTTGGAGGTGACAGGTTCCCTTTAATTTATTTGGTCAGTTATGGGGCCAAAACTGACCAAATAACTCAAGTGTGAACTCAGCCTTACAGGTCAATATTAGTGTTCATTATAAAGAGCCGTGCAGTGGCCCAAGATTCCATTATAGAGTAAAAGAGCGCACTCCTTTTACACCGTCGTCAGTTGATTCTGCATAGATTTCTACAGAACTTGTTCTGTTACACGCTGAGACAAGTAGTGTTCCCCTGACAGAGTGGAGAGAGTGTCAGCAGTAAGTCTGTGTTGACATCACTGTTTATTTTTCTCCCGCAAAATGAATCCTGTCTTTTCACATGATAAGAATTTGGTCAGTAATCCATCAGTATTGCTAAGGCCTCAAAAAAACAGGAGTGGATCCAAAATAGAGATGACTCGTGATTGAAATATTTGCATGTCTTCTGTGTTCTGTACCCAGTCCTGCTTTTGGCTTTAAAATCATGAGCATATCGGGGGGCGGACGGAGATGGACGCATAGTTCACTGCTCTGCTAGGAGGTTCGTCTCTAACACCAGCATTTTCCAGCATAAACAGGCGAGAAATTCCTCAAGAAAGCGGCCGCAACGGTCGCATCAAGAGAATCTAAAAAGGCGTCGGCCCTGCAGCCCAAGGCACCGAAGGGCGCTCCTGCCCACTCGGAGGAAGAAAGTGAATCGGAAGATACTCAGGCCAGCTCCGACTTACCACTGACGAGAAAATACCTAGATCACATGGAACCTATCCTTACTGAGATTTCAGCATGCAGGCAAGAGGCGAGGCATATCGGGGAACGGGTGGAGACCCTGGAATCCCACCAAATCGCAACCTTAAGCCACCAAGCTGCAATATCTGCCTCTCTCCGCCGTTGCACTGCCCACCTAAACGAGCTTCATTGTGCCCTTGAAGACCAAGAAAATAGGGGGCGCCGCAATAACTTAAGGTTCAGAGGGGTTCCAGAGTCGGTGCCACCGGGTGATATATCCGCAGCCATCCTTACCATATGCAGCTCGCTGCTGGGTCCCGATTTCCCGCAAGATGTTGTCATCGAACGGGCTCATAGAGCCCTTCGCCCTAAACCCAAGTCGACTGAACCGCCCAGGGACATTATTTGCAAGTTTTTTAAATTCCCTGTAAAGACAGCCATTTTGGAAGCTGCACGCAACCATCCTGATTTAGTCTATGAGGATTCTAGGCTGGAAATTTATCAGGACTTAGCCCCCTCTACTTTGAAAAAGCGCAGAGTGCTTAAACCCTTGACCGATTGGCTCCGGTCCAACAAAGTTATATACCGCTGGTCCTACCCCTTTGGACTCGCATTCTCCTATGCAGGAAAAAGGATCAATATTTTGTCATACTCAGATCTCGCATCTACCTTTGATCTCCTAAACGTTTCTCCTATGCCTATTGAAAACTGGGAACTCTTTCAAGATCTAGGTGACCTGCCAGACCTCCCCAAAGTGGCTCCCTTTGAGGTACTGCGAGCCCCGAACTCCTCACGGTCCAGGAAAAGAGGCCATCAACTCACCCCCAGAAGCCTTTCTCAAGACCAATAGCTGGGACTGCACTCTGATCCTGACTGCAAAGGTTACGTCTACTGTTAGATGTTATGTTCCTGCAAGCGTCTGAACGATACTGACTTATAATGAATATAGCATATGTTGCCCCCAACTTGTCCAGCTTAAAGGCTAGACCAATTCTTGCTGATAAGCCTATGGCCCTACCCAGGGTGTTATACGACCTCCTTCCCGGTCACTTGACCAATTTCCCCCCACATGTATGATGCATATACAGTTATGCTTGTTCTTCTTTTTTTTTTTTTATATGTTTTGTTCTGTTTTCTTACCCTATATTCTTCCCAAGGTATATGTCTTTCTTTCTAGTACTATGTGAACCCCGCAATAATATGGTTATGATTTTACACCGAAAGGCGGAGCCCCATGATACTTATACACTCTCTTGGAGGATACACCACCAGCTAAAAGGTAATTGCTCACACACTTCATTCAATGGCTGATTTACATATAGCTTCTTACAATGTTAAAGGCTTTCACTCCCCTTCAAAACGGAGTCAGATCTTTACCATTTTAAGAAAAGCTGGAGCTGGAGTAGTGTTCCTCCAAGCCTCCAAGAGACACACTTCCATTTCAGCCATTATCCTAACATGCAATTTTCCCACTATTCTAATTGGTATCATTGTGGTGGCAACTCCTCAGCATCAAGTGGGGTCAGCATAGGGTTTTAGAGGAAGATTCCCTTTAATCATATTAATCAAGTGTTGGACCCTGATGGAAGGTATATATGTGGGGGTGTATCAAGGGTACCATAGTCCCACAAACCTATACCTTTATAAACTTATATGCTCCCCACTCAAATCAATCCCAGTGGCTCTCTAACATTTTCCGAACCATCAACTCCTTCAAGGAAGGAATAGTGATATTGGGTGGTGACTTGAATGTCGCCCTATTCCCACAAATAGACATATCTTCGCACAAATAGACTCAATCCGTCAAATCCCTTAAAGCTATTAGGAATAATTTATGGAACCTTCAACTGATAGACGTTTGGCGTTCCCACCATCCCAATACCCTGGATTATACATTCTACTTCCCAATGCATGGCACATACCACCGCCTAGACTATTTGTTCATATCTAAAGAGCACTTACACCTGTGTAGTGAAGCTTGGATAGGCTCCATACACATCTCGGACCATTCCCCTATTTTTATACTAGCTCCCAATGAAAATCCCTCTTGCTTTAATTGGCGTCTAAATGAATCTCTTTTGGGTTACCAAGATTCGGTGGACTCCAAACACATCACAATGTGCCCCGATATCTCCGTTAACACTCTTTGGGATGCACATAAGCCTGTCATCAGGGGTCAATTTATCAACATTGGTTCCTACCAAAAAAGACTGCGGGAAAAAGCAATTGATGAAGTGCTCAAAAAAATACAGAGCCTTGAATCTCGGCACAAAAAAAACCCCTCTGACTCCCAATTAGAGGAATCGTCGGAATATAGGGCGAAACTTAAGTCTCTCTTAATAACTAAAGCGGCCAAATATTATATGAACACAAGACATACATTTTTTGCTCATGGAGACAAGGCCACTAAATTTTTAAGCAGGATTAAGGGGAGGAGAGCCGCAAACTATGTTCACCAATTGACCTCGCTTGAAGGAAACCCAATCTTCTCTGTCCATCAGATAGCTGCACAATTCTGTTCCTTTTATAATAACCTTTATAATCTTACCCCCCCCCCCTGTAACATCAGAAACTCGTGCCTCCGCCATCTTAGCCTTCCTGGAATCATCCAATATTCCCTATATCTCCACTGAACAGAAGTTAAAACTAGAAGTCCCCTTTACCCTAAATGAAGTCAGGAATGCAATGCACCAAATGCCCTCGGGAAAGAGCCCAGGCCCTGATGGCCTTCCGATTTCATATTACAAAACTTTTCAGGAACTCCTCCTTCCTCACCTTTTAGAAGTTTGTAATCAGGCATTACGCGGAATCCCACTATCAAGACATATGACCGCGGCTCATATCACACTAATACCCAAGGAAGGGAAAGACTCCAAGCAATGCTCCAATTACAGACCCATATCCCTCCTAAACATAGCCCTCAAGCTCCTGGCCAAAATGTTAGCTAACAGATTAGCTATCCTTCTCCCTCATCTTGTTCATGGGGACTAGGTAGGCTTTATCTGCAACAGAGAGGGCAAAGACAATACTTCCAGAGTAATTAATACCCTATGTCATGCCAAGAGAATTTCTTCCCCTTTGCTTCTTCTCAGCACGGATGCTGAGAAAGCATTCGATAGGGTAAATTGACTGTATCTAAAACACACTCTGCTGAGATTTGGTCTTCCTGGTTCTATTGTTCAAGCAACTGACGCCATGTATGAGCAGGCTACAGCCTTGGTATTAGTGAATGGGAATCTATCTTCCCCGTTTCCTATAAGCAATGGGACTCACCAGGGCTGCCCCCTCTCCCCTCTACTATTAATCTTAGCACTAGAGCCACTTCTATCTACCATAAGACTGGACAGGGAGATTGAAGGTCTATGTTTGGGAGGCAGGGAACAAAAAATTGCTGCATTTTCCGACAACGTCCTTATGATGACGGTCAAACCGAAAGTTTCTCTGCCACGTATTCAGATCCACCTTAATGCCTATAGCATAGCTTTAGACTTTAAAATCAACGCCAATAAATCCTTAGTCCTCTGCTTGGGCATCCCCCAATCAACTAAACGACAATTAATGGTTGATTCCCCATTCAACTGGTCCTCTCCTATCATCACGTACTTAGGAGTCAAAATTAGTCCCAAAATATACGACCTTTTCTCCCTCAACTACATCCCCTTAAGAATCTCAATCTTTAATGCCATTGATAATCTTGCCCAGTCCAATCCAACATTGTCTTGGTTTGGCTGCAAAAACCTCCTTTCGTCATTAATTCTTCTTCGCCTCACCTATTTGCAACAAGCTCTACCTATCCCCGTCCCTAAACATTACTACAAATCAATTATAAAAAAGTTCAGATCCTTCATATGGAGTGGAAGGAAAGCGAGACTTTCATTCTCTCACCTCACTAAGCCCAGACAAGCAGGGGGAATAGGTCTCCCAAATCCTGAATTATATTATTATATATTCTTCTCTCTCGAGCAGTGGCATGGCTGCACCCCTCCTCGCCTTCTTTAGCAGTGGAAACCGAAATGGACATATTGAACAGATCACCTAGAGCACTCCTCCTAGAACATCAATCGGTCCTCCCTGGCCCACTATCCCACTACCCAATTATTAAAGCCACTCTAGAGGCTTGGAAGTGTCTCTTATCCTCACATTGCTCCATTCCTTTCCCCTCCCCACTACTAACAGTAAAGGACATACTTGACACAGCCCCCCCTTCCCTAAGAACCTCGACTTCCCAAGGGCTGAGGTCCTCCCCAACTTCTATTATTTCATTGGCACTTCCCACTGGGGAGTGGATGGACCTAGAAGCCACAAATGCATTACTCAACCCCCACCCATGCGATATTTTTTGTATCACATACCTTAGAGCAAATATCATGTTAAAATAGGTGATCTGACACGTCCGCTAGTTTGGCTTGAATCATTAATCTCCCATCACTCTGCCCCCAAGAAACTCATATTGCAGATTTATAGTAAAGTCCGACTCCCGCCAATGTTAGCTAAACCGTCCTTTGTGAAACATTGGGAAATGGAACTGAACATTGTTGTCCCTTTCAACTCCCTCCCCAGACTTCTTGAATCTCCCCATAGGGCCTCCCGCTGTGTCCGAATTCAGGAAAACTGCGACAAGATTCTCAGTAGATGGTATAATACGCCAGATAAGACATCGATGTACTCTGAGTCTGCTTCGGATATCTGCTGGAGGTGCCTTGGGGAGAAAGGGACTTTCTTTCACATCTGGTGGACATGTCCCCCCATTCATAAGTGGTGGAATGAGATCTTCGCTATTGCCA
Organism: Bufo gargarizans; assembly: GCF_014858855.1. Lineage (NCBI taxonomy): Eukaryota > Metazoa > Chordata > Amphibia > Anura > Bufonidae > Bufo > Bufo gargarizans. The sequence continues at coordinate 446,933,859 of NC_058081.1, forward strand.
ATAAGATTTGTTGCACCGCTATACCACCGTCTCCGCAGCTTGCCCTTTTATCCCTCTCCCAAGAAAAGGTTCACGCTAAACCGCCCTTTGTTTTCACTCAAATGCTGACAGCTGCACACCTCCTACTTCCTAAATTTTGGCTACAATCCCTGGTTCCAACCTTGGAGCAATGGATCCAAAAAATGGACCAGCTTCATAGGTTTGAGGAGCTGTCCTCTTGGGAAACACGCACACATGAGGCTTTTCTCAAAAACTGGTTTCTTTGGTCAAAATATAGGACTCCCAAAGACACGACGAACCCTTAATTACCTTGAACTGATTTCTAGATAATAGTAGTCGCTCCTCTTTATCTTATTGCCATATTGTACAACTCCTTCCCCTGATTACAGTTAGAGGTTGGGTTGGGGTATATCCTATATAAATAATCTCCTGCTGATATAAGGGCAAGCATTCTAAACTAATCCTCATTTTAGTCACAGAACTATCTTAGCATTCCCTGTTTTGTCTGATTTCTTCTATCTTTTGAGGCTTAGCCCACTTTTCATTTTCATACCTGTGCGACTCTCTCAAGACTGTCATGTATTGACTTAATTGCCAAATTATAAACATCGTACCAACTCTGTATCTACTGTACAATCACTATGTACTTTCAAATATTTTCAGTCTGGCCTGCGCGCCTATACCTTGGTATCCTGTTACCCCATGTTCCTTTTTGGAAATGTCAATAAAAATATAAATAAAAAAATAAAAAAATCATGAGCATTTCCTGATGCAAAATAGGGATTGTGTGATAGAGGTCTTACAGATGCTCCAAAGACAAGATCAATTTTTCATTTTCTTCCGTCTTTCTAACAGATCAGAAGAAGGGTAAAATAAATGGTGACAATAAGGCCAAACAAGGACACTAGTGGCCCGGTCAAAGAGTTTGCCACTGGGAACCACATGAGCAGTCAACATAGGGGCCCAGTCACAGAGTGTTAAGGGTGGCAACCCCATAAGGAGTCAAAATAGTGGCCCTGTCATAAAGTGAATAGTGGCAATGAGGAGAGAAAGGCGCTCATAGGGTGAGTATGTCAAGTAAACACTATATACACACCAAATTGGGCACAACCACAATGAAAGCCAAATGGAAATGGTTGACGGTTGGTGCAGCCTGAACTTGTCCAATCACCTTGGGCGGGAGCCACACCGCCAATCGGGTAAACAATAGTACTGGAAGAGCGCCTGACCATAGGAGTCAAGCATGTGGACAACAAGGGGTGCACATTCACAACCAGTTGTCAAATTTAAATTTTTTCAATGACTACGCGTTTTGGAGTACCACAGACCCTTTTATCAAGTCTAGAGACAGGTCAGCAGGATGGCCAGCAAGGCCGCTGTTTGTCAGCACGTTCTCCACGTACTGACGAACGGCGGCCTTGCTGGACATCCGGCTGACCTGTCTCCAGATTTGATAAAGGGGTCTGCGGTACCCCACAATGCGTAGTCATTGAAAAAATTAAAATTTGTTTGACAACTGGTTGTGAATGTGCACCCCTTGTTGTCCACACGCTTGACTACTATGGTCCGGTGCTCTTCCAGTACTGTCATAAAGTGGGGAGGGTGACAACCGTATGAGGAGTCAACATAGTGGCCCAGTGACAGAGCGGGATAGTGGTGACCACATGAGGAGTCAACACAATAGCCCAGTGACAGAGTGGTGAGGTGGAAACCACATGAGTAGGGATGAGCGAACTCGAACTGTATAGTTCGGGTTCGTACCGAATTTTAGGGTGTCCGTGACACGGACCCGAACCCGGACATTTTCGTAAAAGTCCGGGTTCGGGTTCGGTGTTCGTCGCTTTCTTGGCGCTTTTGTGACGCTTTCTTGGCGCTTTTTGAAAGGCTGCAAAGCAGCCAATCAACAAGCGTCATACTACTTGCCCCAAGAGGCCATCACATCCATGCCTACTATTGGCATGGCTGTGATTGGCCAGAGCACCATGTGACCCAGCCTCTATTTAAGCTGGAGTCACATAGCGCCACCCGTCACTCTGCTCTGATTAGCGTAGGGAGAGGTTGCGGCTGCGACAGTAGGGCGAGATTAGGCAGATTAACTCCTCCAAAGGACTTGATTATTGATCGATCTGCAGCTGTGGGTCATTGAGCTGCTGATACTCAATAGCTCACTGTTTTTAGGCTGCGCAGACCGTTTGTCAGTCACATTTTTCTGGGGTGATCGGCGGCCATTTTGTGTCTTGTGGTGCGCCAGCACAAGCTGCGACCAAGTGCATTTAACCCTCAATGGTGTGGTTGTTTTTTGGCTAAAGCCTACATCAGGGTGAAGCTGTCACACCAAGTGCATTTAACCAGCAATAGTCTGTTTATTTTTTGGCCATATACTACATCAGGGGCAAGCTGCGCCCGTCACCAAGTGCATTTAACCCTCAGTAGTGTGGTTGGTCAAGCTATCACACCAAGTGCATTTAACCAGCAATAGTCTGTTCATTTTTTGGCCATATACTAAATCAGGGGCAAGCTGCGCCCGTCACCAAGTGCATTTAACCAGCAATAGTCTGTTCATTTTTTGGCCATATACTACATCAGGGGCAAGCTGCGCCCGTCACCAAGTGCATTTAACCCTCAGTAGTGTGGTTGGTCAAGCTGTGACACCAAGTGCATTTAACCAGCAATAGTCTGTTCATTTTTTGGCCATATACTACATCAGGGGCAAGCTGCGCCCGTCACCAAGTGCATTTAACCAGCAATAGTGTGGTTATTTTTTGGCCATATCCCAGTCTAATTCTGTCACTAAATCCATACCGGTCACCCAGCGCCTAAATACTAGGCCTCAAATTTATATCCCGCTAAATCTGTCGTTACCGCTGTACTGTTGTGGCTGGGCAAGTTATTTAGTGTCCGTCAAAGCACATTTTTTGTTCAGGGTTGAAATACAATTCCCAATTTAGCAATTTCATAATTTAGTGATTTCTGCTATATCAGAGCTATTTGAAATCTATCCCTAAAAGGGTATATAATATTCAAGGTGCACATAGGGTCATTCAGAATAACTTCACACACACGCTACTGTGCATTTCCAAGTCTAATTCTGTTAGTAAATCCATACCGGTCACCCAGCGTCTAAATACTAGGCCTCAAATTTATATCCCGCTAAATCTCTCGTTACCGCTGTCCTGTTGTGGCTGGGAAAGTTATTTAGTGTCCGTCAAAGCACATTTTTTGTTCTGGGTCGAAATACAATTCACAATTTAGCAATTTCATAATTTAGTGGTTCCTGCTATATCAGAGCTATTTGAAATCTATCCCTAAAAGGGTATATAATATTCAAGGTGCACATAGGGTCATTCAGAATAACTTCACACACATGCTACTGTGCATTTCCAAGTCTAATTCTGTCACTAAATCCATACCGGTCACCCAGCGCCTAAATACTAGGCCTCAAATTTATATCCCGCTAAATCTCTCGTTACCGCTGTACTGTTGTGGCTGGGAAAGTTATTTAGTGTCCGTCAAAGCACATTTTTTGTTCTGGGTTGAAATACAATTCCCAATTTAGCAATTTCATAATTTAGTGGTTTCTGCTATATCAGAGCTATTTGAAATCTATCCCTAAAAGGGTATATAATATTCAAGGTGCACATAGGGTCATTCAGAATAACTTCACACACACGCTACTGTGCATTTCCAAGTCTAATTCTGTCACTAAATCCATACCGGTCACCCAGCGCCTAAATAGTAGGCCTCAAATTTATATCCCGCTAAATCTCTCGTTACCGCTGTCCTGTTGTGGCTGGGAAAGTTATTTAGTGTCCGTCAAAGCACATTTTTTGTTCTGGGTTGAAATACAATTCCCAATTTAGCAATTTCATAATTTAGTGGTTTCTGCTATATCAGAGCTATTTGAAATCTATCCCTAAAAGGGTATATAATATTCAAGGTGCACATAGGGTCATTCAGAATAACTTCACACACACGCTACTGTGCATTTCCAAGTCTAATTCTGTTAGTAAATCCATACCGGTCACCCAGCGCCTAAATACTAGGCCTCAAATTTATATCCCGCTAAATCTCTCGTTACCGCTGTCCTGTTGTGGCTGGGAAAGTTATTTAGTGTCCGTCAAAGCACATTTTTTGTTCTGGGTTGAAATACAATTCACAATTTAGCAATTTCATAATTTAGTGGTTTCTGCTATATCAGAGCTATTTGAAATCTATCCCTAAAAGGGTATATAATATTCAAGGTGCACATAGGGTCATTCAGAATAACTTCACACACACGCTACTGTGCATTTCCAAGTCTAATTCTGTTAGTAAATCCATACCGGTCACCCAGCGCCTAAATACTAGGCCTCAAATTTATATCCCGCTGAATTTGAATACAATACATTGGGCCAAATAATATTTTTGTTGTTGTGGTGAACCATAACAATGAGGAAAACATCTAGTAAGGGAAGCGGACGTGGACATGGTCGTGGTGGTGTTAGTGGACCCTCTGGTGCTGGGAGAGGACGTGGCCGTTCTGTCACATCCACACGTCCTAGTGTACCAACTACCTCAGGTCCCAGTAGCCGCCAGAATTTACAGCGATATATGGTGGGGCCCAATGCCGTTCTAAGGATGGTAAGGCCTGAGCAGGTACAGGCATTAGTCAATTGGGTGGCCGACAGTGGATCCAGCACGTTCACATTATCTCCCACCCAGTCTTCTGCAGAAAGCGCACAGATGGCGCCTGAAAACCAACCCCATCAGTCTGTCACATCACCCCCATGCATACCAGGGAAACTGTCTCAGCCTCAAGTTATGCAGCAGTCTCTTATGCTGTTTGAAGACTCCGCTGGCAGGGTTTCCCAAGGGCATCCACCTAGCCCTTCCCCAGCGGTGGAAGACATAGACTGCACTGACGCACAACCACTTATGTTTCCTGATGATGAGGACATGGGAATACCACCTCAGCATGTCTCTGATGATGACGAAACACAGGTGCCAACTGCTGTGTCTTTCTGCAGTGTGCATACTGAACAGGAGGTCAGGGATCAAGACTGGGTGGAAGACGATGCAGGGGACGATGAGGTCCTAGACCCCACATGGAATGAAGGTCGTGCCACTGACTTTCACAGTTCGGAGGAAGAGGCAGTGGTGAGACTGAGCCAACAGCGTAGCAAAAGAGGGAGCAGTGGGCAAAAGCAGAACACCCGCCGCCAAGAGACTCCGCCTGCTACTGACCGCCGCCATCTGGGACCGAGCACCCCAAAGGCAGCTTCAAGGAGTTCCCTGGCATGGCACTTCTTCAAACAATGTGCTGACGACAAGACCCGAGTGGTTTGCACGCTGTGCCATCAGAGCCTGAAGCGAGGCATTAACGTTCTGAACCTGAGCACAACCTGCATGACCAGGCACCTGCATGCAAAGCATGAACTGCAGTGGAGTAAACACCTTAAAACCAAGGAAGTCACTCAGGCTCCCCCTGCTACCTCTTCTGCTGCTGCCGCCTCGGCCTCTTCCTCCGCCTCTGGAGGAACGTTGGCACCTGCCGCCCAGCAAACAGGGGATGTACCACCAACACCACCACCACCACCACCTCCGTCACCAAGCGTCTCAACCATGTCACACGCCAGCGTTCAGCTCTCCATCTCACAAACATTTGATAGAAAGCGTAAATTCCCACCTAGCCACCCTCGATCCCTGGCCCTGAATGCCAGCATTTCTAAACTACTGGCCTATGAAATGCTGTCATTTAGGCTGGTGGACACAGACAGCTTCAAACAGCTCATGTCGCTTGCTGTCCCACAGTATGTTGTTCCCAGCCGGCACTACTTCTCCAAGAGAGCCGTGCCTTCCCTGCACAACCAAGTATCCGATAAAATCAAGTGTGCACTGCGCAAACGCCATCTGTAGCAAGGTCCACCTAACCACAGATACGTGGACCAGTAAGCACGGCCAGGGACGCTATATCTCCCTAACTGCACACTGGGTAAATGTAGTGGCAGCTGGGCCCCAGGCGGATAGCTGTTTAGCGCACGTCCTTCCGCCGCCAAGGATCGCAGGGCAACATTCTTTGCCTCCTGTTGCCACCTCCACCTTCTCGGCTTCCTCCTCCTCTTCTTCCACCTGCTCATCCAGTCAGCCACACACCTTCACCACCAACTTCAGCACAGCCCGGGGTAAACGTCAGCAGGCCATTCTGAAACTCATATGTTTGGGGGACAGGCCCCACCGCACAGGAGTTGTGGCGGGGTATAGAACAACAGACCGACGAGTGGTTGCTGCCGGTGAGCCTTAAGCCCGGCCTGGTGGTGTGTGATAATGGGCGAAATCTCGTTGCAGCTCTGGGCACTAGCCAATTTGACGCACATCCCTTGCTTGGCGCATGTGCTGAATTTGGTGGTGCAGAAGTTCATTCACAACTACCCCGACATGTCAGAGCTGCTGCATAAAGTGCGGGCCGTCTGTTCGCGCTTCCGGCGTTCACATCCTGCTGCTGCTCGCCTGTCTGCGCTACAGCGTAACTTCGGCCTTCCCGCTCACCGCCTCATATGCGACGTGCCCACCAGGTGGAACTCCACCTTGCACATGCTGGACAGACTGTGAGAGCAGCAGCAGGCCACAGTGGAGTTTCAGCTGCAGCACGCACGGGTCAGTCGCACTACAGAACAGCACCACTTCACCACCAATGACTGGGCCTCCATGCGAGACCTGTGTGCCCTGTTGCGCTGTTTCGAGTACTCCACCAACATGGCCAGTGGCGATGACGCCGTTATCAGCGTTACAATACCACTTCTGTGTCTCCTTGAGAAAACACTTAGGGCGATGATGGAAGAGGAGGTGGCCCAGGAGGAGGAGGAGGAGGAAGAGGGGTCATTTTTAGCACTTTCAGGCCAGTCTCTTCGAAGTGACTCAGAGGGAGGTTTTTGGCAACAGCAGAGGCCAGGTACAAATGTGGCCAGCCAGGGCCCACTACTGGAGGACGAGGAGGACGAGGACGAGGAGGAGGTGGAGGAGGATGAGGATGAAGCATGGTCACAGCGGGGTGGCACCCAACACAGCTCGGGTCCATCACTGGTGCGTGGCTGGGGGGAAAGGCAGGACAATGACGATACGCCTCCCACAGAGGACAGCTTGTCCTTACCCCTGGGCAGCCTGGCACACATGAGCGACTACATGCTGCAGTGCCTGCGCAACGACAGCAGAGTTGCCCACATTTTAACCTGTGCGGACTACTGGGTTGCCACCCTGCTGGATCCACGCTACAAAGACAATGTGCCCACCTTACTTCCTGCACTGGAGCGTGATAGGAAGATGCGCGAGTACAAGCGCACGTTGGTAGACGCTGCTACTGAGAGCATTCCCAAATGTCACAGGGGAACAAGTGGAAGCCCAAGGCCAAGGCAGAGGAGGAGCAAGAGGTCGCCAAGGCAGCTGTGTCACGGCCAGCTCCTCTGAGGGCAGGGTTAGCATGGCAGAGATGTGGAAAACTTTTGTCAACACGCCACAGCTAACTGCACCACCACCTGATACGCAACGTGTTAGCAGGAGGCAACATTTCACTAACATGGTGGAACAGTACGTGTGCACACCCCTCCACGTACTGACTGATGGTTCGGCCCCATTCAACTTCTGGGTCTCTAAATTGTCCACGTGGCCAGAGCTAGCCTTTTATGCCTTGGAGGTGCTGGCCTGCCCGGCGGCCAGCGTTTTGTCTGAACGTGTATTCAGCACGGCAGGGGGCGTCATTACAGACAAACGCAGCCGCCTGTCTACAGCCAATGTGGACAAGCTGACGTTCATAAAAATGAACCAGGCATGGATCCCACAGGACCTGTCCGTCCCTTGTCCAGATTAGACATTAACTACCTCCCCTTAACCATATATTATTGGACTCCAGGGCACTTCCTCATTCAATCCTATTTTTATTTTCATTTTACCATTATATTGCGAGGCTACCCAAAGTTGAATGAACCTCTCCTCTGTCTGGGTGCCGGAGCCTAAATATATGCCAATGGACTGTTCCAATGTTGGGTGACGTGAAGCCTGATTTTCTGCTATGACATGCAGACTGATTCTCTGCTGACATGAAGCCAGATCCTCTGTTACTGGACCTCTCTCCTCTGCCTGTGTGCTGGGCCTAAATATATGCCAATGGACTGTTGCAGTGGTGGCTGACGTGAAGCCTCATTCTCTGCTATGACATGCAGACTAATTCTCTGCTGACATGAAGCCAGATTGTCTGTTACGGGACCTCTCTCCTCTGCCTGTGCGCTGGGCCTAAATATATGCCAATGGACTGTTGCACTGGTGGCTGACGTGAAGCCTGAATCTCTGCTATGATATGAAGACTGATTCTCTGCTGACATGAAGCCAGATTCTCTGTTACGGGACCTCTCTCCTCTGCCTGGGTGCCGGGGCCTAAATATCTGAGAATGGACTGTTCCAGTGGTGGGTGACGGGAAGCCAGATTCTCTGCTATGGAACCTCTCTCCAATTGATTTTGGTTAATTTTTATTTATTAAATTTTTATTTTTATTAATTTCCCTATCAACATTTGTTTGCAGGGGATTTACCTACATGTTGCTGCCTTTTTCAGCCCTCTAGCCCTTTCCTGGGCTGTTTTACAGCCGTTTTAGTGCCGAAAAGTTCAGGGTCCCCATTGACTTCAATGGGGTTCGGGTTCGGGACGAAGTTCGGATCGGGTTCGGATCCCGAACCCGAACATTTTTCGGGAAGTTCGGCCGAACTTCTCGAACCCGAACATCCAGGTGTTCGCTCAACTCTACACATGAGGAATCAACACAGTGACACAGTTACAGAGTGGTGAGGTGGCAACTGCATGAGGAATCAACACAGTGTCCCAGTTACATAGTGGTGAGGTGGCAACTGCATGAGGAGTCAAAATATTGTCCCAGTCACAGAGTGGGGAAGGTGGCAACCGTATGAGGAGTCAGCACAATGTCCCAATCACAGAGTGGTGAGGGTGGAAACCACATGAGGAGTCAGCACAGAGGCCCAGTCACAGAGTGGGCAGGTGGGGGGCAACAACAGGGCAGTAACAGAGCAAGATGGAGAGTGGCAGTAGGAAAAGATGGCAGCAGAGGCAGCAGGTTTGTGGAATCAGGCGGATGGCAGCATCCGAATAGTGACTGAAGCAGGTAGTCAAAAGAAAAGTTTTGACGTGGCACCTAGAATGATCTAGTCTGATGCATCAGGCACTGGCGTGTGGAAATCCTGGATGATCCACACGTGCATTCATCTTTACAATGGTTAGTCTCTCAATATTTAGGGTGGAAGACAAATTCTCTTTGGGGTAACTATGCCCCATCTCACACTAAACACCCACTCTGATGCCAGACTACTGGCTGGGCAAACTTGGCCAGTTGCAACCACAAATCAAGTTTGGCTGCTAAATAGTCCAGGGGATTTTCGATGTGGGGTGACATGGTGAAGTCCAAGAATGCCACCACGTCCTGGTTCAGGTTCTGCTCCATGTCTTGCTGCTGCTGGTCAGTGGTTTCTTCAGTAGACAGGTGAAGAAAAGTGCTGATTAGAGACTCCAGACAAGTTGCCCCCACTCCCCTCTAGCAGTCACAACAGTGGAGCGTGAGCGCATAGGGGCCCCCCCTGGTCAGACCTTCGTAAGGGTGGGTGATGGGGCACATAGGCAGAGGCCAACTGACTACATAGGATTTCTCCATAGTAGTTGAGTTTATCCACCCTTTCAGCAGGTGGAAATAAGGCCCCCATTTTGGAGCGTTAGTGAAGGTTCTAACATGGTGGAGAACCAGTAGTCATCCCTCTGCCGAATGGTGATAATACGGCTGCCACTACAAAAGCAACTCAGCATGCAACTGGATATTTGCGCAAGGGGCTCGAAGGGACTCCCTGCCTCCATCTCCACTGCATACTGCCATGGTGTGTCAGGGTCATCTGCCTGGTCTTTCTGATCAGCCTCTAGCTCCTCCTGCTCCTCTCCTATCACTTCTGCAGATAAACCACCCATTTATGTATACATTGCTTGTATGTGAATGTGTGCCTCCTCCTCATCCTCCTCTTCCACCAGTTCAGCCCCTACATGACTCAGGTGGCCATAAGATGTAGGTGCAATGCCTCTTGTTCCCTGGCCAGTCAAATTTATCAGCATCTGCTCCAGGATATGAAGGAGTGGAATTACATTGTTCATCCTGTAGTCCTGGCAACTGAAAAATAAAGTGGCCTCCTCAAAGGGCCTGAGCAAATGGCTGGTGTCACACATGAGCTGCCACTATCTAATGCAAAGTTACACAGAGGAGTGTTCCTGTCCACCTGCATCATCCAGAAACTGTTCAAGGCTTTCCACTGCTACAAGTCTGTCCAATATGTTGAGGGTGGAGTTCCAATGGGTGTAAACGTTGCACGTTGCATAACGTTGGGGAATGCTATTCTGCCTTTGCAGCTCAAGAGGGGCGTGTTTTGCAGGCTAAATGTGGCTGAAGTGCATGCACAGTTTTGGGTAGGAGACCTCAGGAATCGCTTTCCAACCAGATTATAGAGGTGCGCCATGCAGGACACATGGGTCATCCCTCCTTGACGCAGTGCCAACACAATGTTATTCCCAATATCTGTCACCATAGTTCCGATCTTCAGTCAGCGGGGAGACAACTAGGATTTGATTTCCTCTTGAAGGATGTGCAGCAGTTCCAGCCTGATGTGACTCCGTTCGCCCAGGCAAACTCGGTGTAAAACAGCATGATACCACCATGCTCTGCATTCCGAATGGTTCCTGCAATGCGGGTTGAGGAAAAGGCTGAGGATGTGGAGACAGAGGAAGACACTGACGCAGGGCTCACAGCTTGAGAAAATGGTGGCGGCAGTGCTGACACCTAACCAAGTTACTGGTGTGGCTGTATAGGAACCACATTAACCCAGTGTGCCGTAAAGGACATATATTGTCCTTGACCATAGTTACAGCTCCACAAATTGGTGCTGCTGTGAACTTTAGCAGACACCAACAGGCTCAATGAGTGGCCTACATTCTGTTCAACGTGTGCAGGGGTAGTGTCACAGATGTGCAAAGACATACGGACATTCCCACGACAGGTGGCAGGAGATCTGTGAGACTGGCAACACGTGATCTGACATGTTTTCCCTTTGGATCAAATGACATCTGTGTTGTTTCTTGTGCTTGCCACACCTTCTTTCCACAGGTGTGGCTATTGTGGTCATTTAACCTTCTCTATTTATTGTTTTTTCTCCCACTATGCTATGCGGTTTATAGCTTCTATTGGACTTGTGGTTAGCTTGGGTTTGGTTCTAGGCTGAGTTCTTGGTGCTAACTAAGCTTCATTGAAGATACGTGTGTCCTTTCCCTTTTGCATTTTGTTTATTATATGTGTGTGTTGCCTTTCCCTGTTGTTTGTCATTAGGCCTGAGGGAGACTCCTGTTCGTCCTTCCCTCTGGAGGAACAGGTAGACTCAGTCCTGACATTAGTTCCAGCGTCCTATAGGGGGAGATAGGATTCTAGGTATCTGGTGTATGAGCTTGCCTACCTTTGCGGTTTGTTCATACTGGTAGTCTGTCTGGACTGGAGTTAAGGTTTTCTCTAGGAGGTGTCCATCTTCCTTCCCTAGTTTCCAGGCGTTATTCCAGTATCCCCTTTCCCTCCTATGCTTAGTGTGGTGTTTTCCTCCCAGACACGAGCGTGACAGGTAGTACAACCTTTTTGGAGAAGTAATGATGGCTTGGGGCTCTCCACCTTGGCTCAGCACAAGCCATCAGTTCTCTGAAAGGTGCAGAGTCCACCACATGGAAAGAGAAGGACTGTAGTACCAGAAACTTGGCCAGGAGCACATTCAGCTTCTGCACCATTGGATGACTGCATGCATACTGTTATCTTTTTCCAATCACCTAGGTGATCAATTGCTGACGAAATGATGATGAGAAGGAGCAGGAGCATCAGAGCAAGTAGATGATGGGAGGGAAACACAGCTCCCTTCTGCTGAAGTGGTGTAGCCTTGAATGCTGAACAAGGGGTGCAGGCCCCAGGCATATGCAGTGGTTGCTGCGTAAGGCTATACCACTACATTAGCACCACGGTTTTCCAAGGTTACTTTATAGGGACACTGCATGTGTTGACCCAGGTCACCCTGGCATGATTAACCTTCTGCCACAGATTCTACAAACTGCGACTGATGTATGACACTGGCAGCTTTGGCCTGTTGATGTGACTGCTGCCCCCCCCCCCCCCACACTTTTCTGCTGCTACTTCTGCCAGCTTCAGAAACATTTTTGTCACTGCCCGTTCCCTTAAAAGGCCCTGGCACCTGCCTGTCGGACATACTGTCCTGTAACAGTAACTGTAAGTTTAAAATAGCAGTAGTGTCAGGCCACAATTTCACCCCAGAATCAATGATAAATGGATGTATTTTTATATAAAAGAACGTGAGCACATTAAAATCTGTAGTATTAGGCCACAAATTCACCCTAATTACACAGTTGAGGATTAACGGATTTAAATTATGTATCAAAGAACGTGAGCACCGTAAAATCTGTAGCATCAGACCGCAATGTCACCCCATAATCAAGGATGAATGGATGTACAGTGTATAAAAGAATGTAAACACCCTGAAATCTGTAGTATCAAGCCGCAATTTCAACCCATTTACACAATTAAGGATTCACGGATAAAATTATGTATGACAGATTGTGAACACTCTAAAATATTAAGTATTAGGCCGCAAATTTCACCCCAGAATCAAGGATGAATGAATGTAATTATATATAAAAGAACATGAACACCCCAAAAATTGTAGTATCAGGCAGCAATTTCACCCCAATTACACAATTAAGGATTAACGGATTTACTTATATAAAAAAAGAACGTAAACACACTAAAATCTGTAGTATCAAGTCACAATTTTACACAAGAATTAAGGATGAATAGAAGCACTTATATATAAAAAACGTGGGCACCCTAAAATCTGTAGTATCAGGCCACAATTTCACCCCAATTGCACAATTAAGGATTAACTGATTGAATTATCTATAAAAAAAAGTTAAAACTCTAAAATTTGTAGTATCAAGCCTTAATTTCACCCCAATTACAGAATTAAGAATTAGCGGATTGAATTATGTATAAAAGAACATTAACACCCTAAAATATGTAGTATCAGGCCACAATTTCAGCTGAAAATAGAGGATGAATGGATTTACTTATATAAAAAAGATCACCCAAAAATCTGCAGTATCAGGCAGCAAATTCACCCTAATTAAATAATTAAGGATTAACGGATTAAATTATGTATAAAGAACGTGAACACCCTAAAATCTGTAGTATCAGGCCGCAATATCACCACAGAATCAAGGATGAATGGATGTACTTAAGTATAAAAGAACATGAACACCCCAAAATTTGTAGCATCAGGCAGCAGTTTCACCCCAATTACTCAATTAAGGAGAGTTCAATTATGTATTACTCAATTGAGGAGAGTTCAATTATGTATAAAAGAATGTGAATACTCTAGAATCTATAGTATCAAGCTGCAATTTCACCCCAATTACACAATCAAGGAATAACTGATTGAATTATATATAAAACAATGTGAACACTCCAAAATCTGTAGCATCAGACCACAATTTCACTCCAATAACAGAATCAAGGATTAATGGAATTACGTATGCATAAAAGAATGCGAACAACCTAAAATCAGTAGTAGAACATTTTTTAACCCCAATTAGTGCAGTAAGGTGTAATAGAATAGCTTCTCTATTACCCAAGCTCTACACTGTTCGATTAGTCCCTGCTCTTTTCCCTATAGTGTGGATAAAGCCTCCCTATTATTTCCCTACACTATCTCTAAGCTGTCCCTAATATTTAGTAATTAAAGTATTTCCTAATCAGTGTCCCTAGTGCCTTTAACATCCCCTGCACTAGGTTCACTGGAAAATGGCAGCTACTGGGCAGGATGAGGCTTTTTATAGGGCTGTGAGATCACAGGGGCTGGCTATCTGCTGATTGCCTGGCTGCACGGCATTATGGGTGATCCCTCATTCCCAGACTTCTTACTTCCTCTTTCTAATAAGTGCAGCAGTCATTTTAGAAAAAATCTGATATACTGTACTACCACGAAGCGCGAGGAAATTCGACTTGGTAACTAATCAAATTTGTCTTAAAATTTGATCGAATTCCCCTTCATCAACATCTATTCGCTCAACACTAATCTTTATAATCCCCAAACCTTTTGGGAAAATATTCTATGGAGTGACAAGACAAAAGTGGATTTTTTCAGAAAAAGAACATCATACTAAAAGTCAAACCGGGTGGGGGTAGTGTGATTGTCTGGGGCTGCTTTGCTGCTTCAGGATCTGAACAACTTGCTGTAAATGATGGAACCATGAATTCTACTCTCTACCATAAAATCCCGAAGGAGAATGTCTGGCCATCAGTTTGTGACCTTAAGCTCAAGCGTACTTGGGATCTGCAGCAGGGCAATGGTCTGAAGCACACCAGCAAGTCCACCTCTGAATAACTGAAAAGAAATAAAAATAAAGGCAGTATTACCATCTTGAGAATAGCGGTCTTCTACTTTTAGAAAGCTAGCACAGATTACTGGATTATTCACAGGCACAATATATGATTGTAAATGCACCAGTAATATGTATTAGCTTCTAATTAGTAGAAAACCATTCTTCTCAATATGATAAGGCTGTAGTCTGGAGGTAAATGGGGTACTGCTTTATTCATAGGCCCAATATATAGTAACATAGTACATAAGGCCGAAAAAAGATATTTGTCCATCCAGTTCGGCCTGTCATCCTGCATGTTGATCCAGAGGAAGGCAAAAAACCCTGTGAGGTAGAAGCCAATTTTCCTCACTTTAGGGCAATAAAAAATTCCTTCCCGACTCCAATCAGACAATCAGAATAACTCCCTGGATCAACGACCCCTCTCTAGTAGCTATAGCCTGTAATATTATTACGCTCCAGAAATACATCCAGGCCCCTCTTGAATTCCTTTATTGTACTCACCATCACCACCTCCTCAGGCAGAGAGTTCCATAGTCTTACTGCTCTTACCGTAAAGAATCCTCTTCTATGTTTGTGTACAAACCTTCTTTCCTCCAGACGCAGAGGATGTCCCATCGGCACAGTCACAGTCCTGGGGATTAATAGATGATGGGACAGATCTCTGTACTGACCCCTGATATATTTATACATATTAATTAGATCTCCTCTCAGTCGTCTTTTTTCTAAAGTGAATAACCCTAATTTTGATCATCTTTCAGGGTACTGTAGTTGCCCCATTCCAGTTATTACTTTAGTTGCCCTCCTCTGGACCCTCTCCAGCTCTGCTATGTCTGCTTTGTTCACTGGAGCCCAGAACTGTACACAGTACTCCATGTGTGGTCTGACTAATGATTTGTAAAGTGGTAGGACTATGTTCTCATCACGGGCATCTATGCCCCTTTTGATGCAACCCATTATCTTATTGGCCTTGGCAGCAGCTGCCTGACACTGGTTTTTGCAGCTTAGTTTGCTGTTTATTAAAATTCCTAGATCCTTTTCCATGTCAGTGTTACCGAGTGTTTTACCATTTAATAAGTACGGGTGACTTGCATTATTCCTTCCCATGTGCATAACTTTACATTTGTCAGTGTTAAACCTCATCTGCACTTATCTGCCCAAGCCTCCAATCTATCCAGATCGCTCTGTAGTAGTATATTGTCCTCTTCAGTGTTAATTACTTTACACAGTTTAGTGTCCTCTGTGAAAATTTATATTTTACTATGCAAGCCTTCTACAAGATCATTAATAAATATATTGAAGAGAATATGGCCCAATACTGACCCCTGAGGTACTCCACTAGTGACAGTGACCCAATCTGAGTATGTACCATTAATAACCACCCTCTGTTTTCTATCATTGAGCCAGTTACTTACCCACTTACAGACGTTTTCTCTAAGTCCAAGCATTCTCATTTTATATACTAACCTTTTATGTGGTACAGTGTCAAATGCTTTGGAGAAGTCCAGATACACAACATCCATTGATTCGCCGCTGTCAAGTCTAGAACTTACCTCCTCATAGGAACTGATTAAATTAGTTTGACATGACCGATCCCTCACGAAGCCATGCTAATATGGCGTTATTTGCTTATTTCCGTTAAGATGCTCTAACATAGCATCTCTCAGAAAACCTCAAACAGTTTACCCACAACAGATGTTAAACTTACTGGCCTATAGTTTCCAGGCTCTGTTTTTGGACCCTTTTGGAATATTGGAACCACATTTGCTATGCGCCAATCCTGCGGGACATTCCCTGTCAATATAGAATCTGCAAATATCAGAAATAAGGGTCTGGCTATGACATTACTTAATTTCCTTAGGATACGGGGGTGTATGCCATCCGGTCCTGGTGATTTGTCTATTTTAATATTTTTAAGTCGCTGATGTACTTCTTCCTGGGTCAGACAGGACACTTTTAATGGGGAATTTATTTCAACATTCAGCATGTCATCTGACAGTTTATTTTCCTCAGTGAATACATTGGAGAAAAAAATATTTAACAGCTTTGCTTTCTTCTCGTCGCTCTCTGCGACTTCCCCCTCATTACTCTTTAAAGGGCCCAACACCTTCAGATTTATACTTTTTAACATTTATATAATTGAAGAATATTTTAGGGTTAGTTTTACTCTCTTTGGCAATTAATCTCTTGGTCTCTAGTTTGGACGCTTTTATTTGTTTTTTACATGTTCTATTTTTTTCCTTATAGTTTTTCAGTGCTTCCGTGCTACCTTCCTGTTGCTTTCTTTTTGTCATTTATTGCTTTCTTTACAGTTCTGTTTATCCACATTGGTTTCTTTTTGTTCCTTAACCTTTTATTCCCATACGGTATGTACCTCTCACAATGAGATTTTAGGATGCTTTTAAAGATATCCCATTTTGTGGCTGTATTTTTATTTGTAAGGACTTTATCCCAATTAGTTAGGCCTATGGCCTCTCTTAGTTGGCTAAATTTAGCTTTTTTGAAGTTTGGTATTTTTGTTCCTCCCTGTAGAAACACTCTTTTGAATGATAATTGGAAGGTTATTACTTTGTGGTCACTATTTCCCAGGTGTGCCCCAACCTGCACGTCTGTTGTTCTGTCAGGCCTGTTGGTTAATACTAAGTCCAGTATGGCCGTCCCTCTAGTCGGGTCCTGAACCAGTTGGGAGAGGTAATTGTCTTTGATTATTGCCAAGAACCTGTTTCCTTTATGAGATATACACGTTTCAGTTTCCCAGTCTATATCTAGGTAGTTGAAGTCCCCCATAATAACCACCTCATTATGATTTGCCGCCTTGTCAATCTCATTTAGTAGTAGATTTTCTGTGGACTCTGGTATATTAGGTGGTTTATAGTAAACTCCTATTAGTAATTTATTATTGTTTTTAGCGCCATGTATCTTTACCCACAGTGACTCCACATGTTCATGTCCCTCACTTATATCTTCACGGAGTGTGGGCTTTAGACCGGACTTTACATATAGGCAGACCCCTCCCCCTCTCCAGTTTTGACGATCCTTTCTAAACAGACTGTAACACTGTACATTAACTGCCCAGTCATAGCTATCATCCAGCCATGTCTCAGTTATTCCCACTATGTCATAGTCTAGTCATATGTCATATGATTATAAAGACACTAGTAATATGTATTAGCTTTCTAAACATAGCAAACCATATTTTCAACATGGTAAGGCTATAGTAAGTAACGTATATGTTGTTGACATGTTAGGAAACAGTTTTGCCCTCAGCATGTTGATGCCTTGCCTTGTCAATCAAGGGGAGGTGGATGCAGAGCACAGGGATGCTACAAAAGCAGTGCTACAAAGATTCAGCTCTGCCCCCTAGTGCAATATTATGATTTACATATGAATAAAAAGAAAGATATCTCTGCAACTTTTTAACAAATAGACAAAATGAAAGATATATTTTTAATCAGCATGATCAACCCTACCAGGCAGTATGCCTAGTTTAATAGGGTTTACCATGTTGACAAAGGCTCTTTAAAGAAGAACTTGGCTCTCCATGGTTACAGACTTCCAAACCATGTGTATTCGGCAATTACACGCTCTTCAAGCTGACATGTTAAATAGCGAGGACGGGATGGAGGATAAAAGATCGTTTTCTGACCTTATGCAGCATTGGAAGGAAGGATGAAAAATATGATTAGTATCACACTGCAGGCTACTCTGAGGTACTGCTGGCAGGTTTACATGCATTTAGGATGTGGCAAGAGTCCTCACCCCTTCTGTACCAGTCTGTTACTAAATTCATGCTTATTGTACTTGTTTTTGCATGCCTTGTTTTATATTATGTATACCCCTTAGCATGTCAGAATTAATGTCACTTTAAAATAATAATAATGACACTAATGATATCAACACTGATTATGCTGGTAATAATAATGAGTAGTATTGGTAGTATAAGTATTAGTAGTAATTTTATATAATCATTATTAATATCAGTCATATTATCCTTATTATCAGAGTTATTATCATTATTATTATTATTGTCAGTAGTAGGGATAAGCGAATTATTCAAAAAATCGATTCGCCGTTTCGATGATTTTTCAGGAAAAATTTGGTTCGATCCAAATGTATTCACGGCGAATTATGTTTAAAAAAAATATGCTATTTCCTGGCTACTGAGAGCCTTTATAGTGGTGTAAAAACACTGTGCCTTGTATTATGCATAGGGAGTCTGCTTTGGTAGTGAAATAATACTGTGAGTCCGTATGACATGCAGATGACAGGCGTTGCTCTTAGAATCGCTGCACACTTCACTTGTTAGGGCAGTCACGGGGCCAAAACTGACCAAATAACTTAAGTATGAACTCGGCCTTACAGGTCGATGTTAGCACCAAAAAGAAGCACACTCCTTTCACACCGTCGCCAGTTGATTCCACATAGATGTCCGCAGAACCCATTCTATTAAACGCTTACACAAGTAGAGCCCCCCGGACAGAGTGGAGAGGGTGTCAGCAGTAAGTTTGTGTTGATGTCACTGATTAATTTGCTCTTCCTCTGATCCGTCAGAACAATAACCCACAAAATATAGATCCTGTCTGTTCAGCATACGCCTTCACTTGGTCAGCATTTGCTCAATAAACCATTAGTATTGCTAATGCCAAATAAATAAAAAAACAGGAATGGATCTAAAACAGAGATGACACGTGAACTGAATATTTGCATGTCTTCTGTGTTTTGTACCCACTCCTGGTTTTGGCTACCAAATAATACGTCAATTCTGATGGGACCATACAGGCCTTACAGCTGCTACACAGACAGGATCCATTGTGCATATCATTTTTCCTTCCTTCTGACAGATCAGAATAAAAGGTCAAATATATTATGCCGAAAGGCAAATTAGTGGCCGAGTCATGAAGTGGGGAGGGTGGG
This sequence comes from Bufo gargarizans, assembly GCF_014858855.1. Lineage (NCBI taxonomy): Eukaryota > Metazoa > Chordata > Amphibia > Anura > Bufonidae > Bufo > Bufo gargarizans. The sequence goes on from NC_058081.1 coordinate 446,953,264, forward strand.
AACAGCATGAGAAGTCCACAGATTGGCCCTATATCATAGTGTTGAGGTAAAGGCAGCTTGAGGAGACCATAGAGTGGCCCAATGACAGAGTCTAGAGGTGTCAGCAGCATGAGGAGGGCAGAGTAGCACAACGACAAGAGATTGTAGAGGTGGCAGCAGCATGAGGGGGCCACAGAATGGCACAGCGATGAAAGATTGTGGAGGCGGTAGCAGCATGAGGAGGCTACAGAGTGGCACAGAGACAAAGTGTGGAGGTGTCAGCAGCATGAGGAGGCCAGAGTAGCACGATGACGCTTCAACTTCTGCCCACATTTTCTACTTATGGCCATGTTAACCTCCTCCGACGGCTTAACAAAGAAACTGCAACACTGCTAAGTAGGTGATTTTCCCCCCAACAGTCTGCACTGACTGACTGCTACCACTACTTTCCAGGCAGGTAGGCTTCTGCAAAGCAGGTGGTCTACCCTGGGCACGTTTGGCTCCTGACCTCCCACTGCTGCAACCCTGCTGACTTCCAGCCATGCATTCAACACATATAACCGCCGACGTGAACTAAGAATATATTTTTCTTTTTGTACTGAAATAGGCCACTAAATGCTTTCAAGACATATAACCGCAGACGTGAACTGAGAATATATTTTTCTTTTTGTACTGAAATAGGCCACTAAATGCTTTTAACACATATAATTGCCGACGTGAACTGAGAATTGTCGGAAATATAAAGCAAATGCTTTATATAAAAGAAAGGATCAAAGGAAACATTTAAAAGGGAATTGATCCTAGAGGTGGACATATTAAACACCTCAAAAATAGTTTTTTGTTAATTTCATTATATTGTGCAATCAGTAAAATATGGTTCAAGCGTCTATGCAAAAATATAAATGATTTATTATACAATAACTTAAAATACAATGAAAGCTTAATCAATATAAAATTGAATAATATGCAATAACACACAGTGATATGGAGTGCCCTAAATTCGCTTGTGGCTGGAATTGAGGACATATTAAACATCCTTGACAATAATTGCGAACGTCTTGCAACAGATGAGGCCAATAAGCATAATCCCTTAATAATTCATATGTTAACTTCTCACCTTGATGACCAGCCGTTGGGGTGCCATGGGTGTGCTGTAGCATCAAACCTTGAAATGCTGCTGGTACCAACCATTGTGAGATACTATTCTTCGAGGTTCTTGCCAACAATCCATCCTGTAACAAGAATTGGGACTTACCTTTCATCAAAATCCGTAACTCTTCCACAGTTATTGGACAATCCTGTGGATCTTCAATGTGTTTGTAAAAGATACCAATGACTGGATCCCCTTTTGACTCACGATAAGATCCTCACTAGGGGAATCTTGGCTACATTGCCTGTCTTCTTGTCGTTGCCTTCACTTGAACAGTTCCCATAAAGTCATCAACGTTCAGGAATTCTCCATTAATGGCTCCTTGTATGACAAGGGAATCTTCCAAATCATTCCCTTCCTTATCCACACCTGGAATTTTTCTTTTTGCCAATTTAAATTTTTATTGAGGTTTTCATTACAATAAACAATTAACAAGCTTACACAAGAACAATGATCATTGTTTATACATTTTGTACAGATCAGTATATAAGAAACGTATATTCTTTGACCTGTAACAATTGAACTGTCCGTAAATGATATCCTGTAAATGAAATAGTCCCAATAAAAGAACTGTACTTTCTGTCCAAGTATCAGGTTTTCATTACTGTTGTATTGATACCTTGGAAAATATTCTATACAGCCATTTAAGTAAAACTTTAAAAACAGGTAACCAAAAGGCAAAGACAAAAAAGAAAAAGAAAATAACACAAAGAAGAATAATATAACCAAGATCATGGGGTTTCATGATCCCTAATTAAGGAACATAAGAATAAAAGAACATATGCAATGTGTACTATGTGATGCGTAATATGCCATGAATACACTTGAGACTTGGATAAGCTATGTATTGTGGTCACTCGGGATAACTTAGCAAGCAACAAGTTACCTCCCAAGTTTGTTGCCTCAGTCCTACTATAGATTAATGTCAGGGTAAGGAACTTGGGAAAAGGGATTCCCATCTGAACCATAGGTTATTGAATGTTGGAAGTGTACCTCTCTGAAAGCTAGAATACGTTCATGTACGTAGGTAGTTATTAGACACCATGTTCTGTATTTCGTCTTTAGTGGGTATAAGCGCTCCCTTCCAATTTCTAGCAATAGTTTAGCGGAATGCAGGATATGGCACACTATGACTCTACTCTTAAAGGCTACTGAATCAATGCCAATTAGCAAAAGTGCTAAGGCTGGGGTAAGCTTATCTATCTCTGGGCATACCATTTGGATCAGTGTCGAGACTGATTCCCAAAATGACCGAAGTCTAGGACACGACCAAAAAACTTGTAGTATAGAGCCTATTTCTCCACATCCTCTCCAGTAATTAAGAGATGTCGGGTACATTTTGGCTAATCTTAACGGTGTGTAGTACTATCTCAACATAAATTTATAATATTGTTCCCAATGTGATGCACAGTTTGTTGCTGTAGGTATCTATTTGAATGTTGATGTCCATTCTCTTTGAGAGAATGATTTTACCAAGTCTCCCTTCCATTGGATCATCTGAGAGCTCTTGTGGAGAGTTAGACTTTGTGTTAAAAATATCGTAGATCAATTAGATGTGCAATGGGTAGTTGTATGTAGAAAAGTGTATCACTGAGGCCAACTACCTAAAATTTAACTTTTAATGAAACTAATGAAAATTACAACGATGTCCCTCACCTGGGGACTGATAAACATACAACATTTACAGACAGACACTCAGAGCCTATTGAAGTAAAAATACAGGATGGCTGGTCATGCTAGTGTATCCGGGAGACAACCATATGGGTCCCTATTGTATCCCTATGGTGTCCCTGACCTTGTCTCAGCCCAGAGATGCACCCTAATGGTGGGAGCACTCCGTACCCGTGCCTAACCTGTCTATCCTTGTGAGGCCCTTGTAACACATATATCAAAAAGGATTGGAATGGCACTCCGTTTTGTAAGGGAATAGATCCTTGTTGATTTGCGCGTCTAAACCACATCAGTTGCCTAGTGATGACTCATCACCTATGCGCAATGCGTTCCACACATATGCGCCGCGATCTGATGACGCGGCACTATGATGTCGGACGCCGCATTCCATGTGTTAGCCTACCGTGATGACTCATCACCTATGCGCACTGCGTTCCACATACACGCGACGCGATCTGATGACGCGCCGCGATGATGTCAGACGCCGCTCTCCATGTGTAGCTCACTATAAATGAGCACCACATTGTCATTTCAGACCATACCACCAACGATTACACACAGCTTCTGAACCACATCGGTAAGATAGTTGACTATAGTTTCTATTTTTGATCTTGGACTGCAATCTGAATGCCTTATGTATGCAAACTCCTTTATTATATTACTTTGCTCCTCTGATTAGATATGTATTAGAAGCTCCAATTTGTACCTATGATCGAGTTCACATATATATATTTTGGTGGTGGACTACTTGAGCTTCACGGCTGATAGCTAGTCATGTATGACCCTTATTTTTCGCATCCTTTGATTATATTTATGCTACATACATAGCTACCTATATTGATAGGACTTTTTGACCCTGGTGTCACCAATAATTTAATAATTTTTTTAGTATCCAATTTTTTTAGTATCCATAACGATACTTTTTATTGCTTTAAGCTGATTTTGATTTCATGGCCCGCCCTCGCCCTGGTCTCTCCTGTTTTCCCCACCAACATATATACACACCCAGCTGATTGGGTTATGATGTTCTCTATTTTTTATTATGTGGATCCTTTACTGTGATTTTTTCCTTTTCCTTTCCTGATTATCATTTAATATTTGATGACTGTACTCCAGCAACCTAGTGATGGTATCTATATATTTCTCTGTATTGCCCACAGGCCGTGACCAAGGTCCGGTTAGGACCGAAACGTTGGCCCTGCTTTATCAGTTTTCTTTGAAACTAAATATTGTTGGTGCTGGATACAATAAAAATACGATATTCCTTTTCGAATCAAACAATAGTTGAGTGTGCCGTGGATTTGTATATTATACCTTGTAACACATAGACCCATATGGATGTCCGGGTCATATATAAATGATAGCACCTAGATTGAAAAAAAACACCGAGCAGGAGTCTCGGTTTCTCCACAGCAACCAACGATATGATTGCAGTAGTGTAGTTCGCTAATTAAACATAATGGTGAGTACTAGTGAACGTCGAAGGAAGGACGGTCCAGCACAATATCTGAATCCCACAATGTAACAACGATAATTACAGTAATATGGAATGAAACAACATCCTCCACAAAAGACGAAATATTGCACTCAGCATAGAGAATGAACTAATAAATAAATTACAATCTTCAAAAATAAATAAACGAGATCTTGCATTCAATATACCAAGATAGATGTACAAGCTTGTAATGCAGTCGCAATCTCAAAGAGATAATAACAGCGATGTAGTCCACCCACCAAAAAGGTTATTTTATACCTTCATAGTAATATAGACTGACAGGGTGATTGAATCCACTGTGTGACAACAATAATTATGACACTATGGAATAAGGTCTCCGGTTTTGATAAAAGACAAGGTGTTACCCCCAGTCTGGCGGAATGGTTTACAGCGCTGTAAAGCAGTCTCAGTCTCGACGCGTCCTACTATAGATTAATGTCAGGGTAAGGAACTTGGGAAAAGGGATTCCCATCTGAACCATAGGTTATTGAATGTTGGAAGTGTACCTCTCTAAAAGCTAGAATATGTTCATGTACGTAGGTAGTTATTAGACACCATGTTCTGTATTTCGTCTTTAGTGGGTATAAGCGCTCCCTTCCAATTTCTAGCAATAGTTTAGCAGAATGCAGGATATGGCACACTATGACTCTACTCTTAAAGGCTACTGAGTCAATGCCAATTAGCAAAAGTGCTAAGGCTGGGGTAAGCTTATCTATCTCTGGGCATACCATTTGGATCAGTGTCGAGACTGATTCCCAAAATGACCGAAGTCTAGGACACGACCAAAAAACTTGTAGTATAGACCCTATTTCTCCACATCCTCTCCAGCAATTAAGAGATGTCGGGTAAATTTTGGCTAATCTTAACGGTGTGTAGTACTATCTTAACATAAATTTATAATATTGTTCCCAATGTGATGCACAGTTTGTTGCTGTAGGTATCTATTTGAATGTTGATGTCCATTCTCTTTGAGAGAATGATTTTACCAAGTCTCCCTTCCATTGGATAATCTGAGAGCTCTTGTGGAAAGTTAGACTTTGTCTTAAAAATAGCATAGCATGGCTTAATTCCTTTTTGTAAAGGCAGTGGAGAGGATTGTATAATCCTATTCAACGGTGCAGGGATTGTTCTATGGAGCCTCACCTTAGTTAGACAGGACACGATTTGGTTATAATAAAACTGCTCCATATCGGGTACATGAAACCATTTTTACAAGCTGCTAAAGGTTTGGACCTCATTTTGATGGACTATTTGGGAGATGTCTGTAATAACTCTATTTGTCCATTCTCTTAAATCTAAATCTTGTAATGTTTGTATCAGGACCTGAATGGTGGTCTGTTTGAGTTGATATACCCGTGTTCCACACGTTTAGTGTGGCTAATACTGTTGGTGGTGCTCCTATAGGTAAAGATGATCTTTCGATAGGCATATAGTGTATAAGATCTAGTCTTTTGATAGAGGCCATGTAGGCTTCCATGGACGGAAAAAGTTTGTCAGTAACAGGACAAGACCAGTGGTATGATTAAGTAGTGAGGAATGCATTATGATATTGGCTTAAGTCGGGTACTCCCATACCTCCAACCGAGAAATGTTTAGTTAAAACGTTGAAGGCTATTCATGGCTTCATTTGTTTCCAGATAAAGGAAGACATTCGTGTTTTAAAAGAGCAGAATGGGAAACGGTAAGGTAAGTAAAAAATATAGAATCCTAGGCAGAAATAACATTTTATACATTATAATCTTTTCCATCCAGCTCATTTCATATTTTGCCACTCTGTCCATTTATTTTTGTAGAGATGAGAGAAGTGGAGTAAAATTAGCCTGTATCAGTTGTTTAATATTGTTGGTGTGTTGAATCCTTAAATATGCTATAGAGCTTTCAGCCCATGGGAATTTGATCTTTGTTGAGATTTCATTCATTGTTGGCTGTATGTGTGATATTTAGACTGAGCATTTGTGATTTGGACACGTTTACTTTATAGTAAGAGACTGAGCTATATTGATCTAGTGTCTTTTTTACTACTGTCAGAGAAGGGATAAGATTTTTAAGAATTGAAATAACATTGTCTGCAAAAAGGTTGATTTTATGCTGGGTAGAATCAATCATGATTCCCTCTATATCTGTTTCTGATATGATTTTCTCAGCTAATGGTTCCATAATGATAGAAAATATCAGGGGGGATAATAGACATCCCTGCCATGTCCCATTAGTGATTTGGAATGGGTTTGAGAGTATTCCATTCACCATGACTTGGGCCGAGGATCCCGAGTAGAGAGCTTTAAAAGCTGATAGGATCGCATCGTCAAATCCCATTCTTCCCAAGGTAGCAAAGGCATATTCCCAGTGGACTTTATCGAATGCCTTCTCTGCATCTAGAGAAAGCAAGAGAGACTGTATTTTATTTTTGGAGACATAATGAATCAGGTTTATAAAAATGCCTAGTGCGATCTGATGCTTGTCTACCTTTAGTGAATCCAACCTAATCTCATTTAATTAAGGAGGGTAAGATAGTAAATAGCTGGTTAGCAATTATTTTGGTGTAAAGTTTGACATCTGTGTTGAGCAGGGAAATTGGACGGAAATTCGCTGGGGTGACAGGATCTTTTCCTGGTTTAGGTAGTGTGATGGTGTTGACTTTTAACATTTCCTTTGAGAAACGTCCCTCTGTCCTAGCTAATTTGAAGATGTCACATAGATGTGGTATCAGAAACTCTTGGAGGTGGTTTAAATAATCTCCAGGATACCCATCAGGACTGGGAGCTTTATCTGGTTTTAGTTTTTTGATTGCTTCAGCTACTTCTTGTTGTGTAAATTGTTCGTTTAGTCTCGGTAGCTGGTTAATCGTTAAAGAAGGCAATAGTCCAAGAAGGAGTTAATAGACTCTGTTGTGGGTTGGAGGACCGAGGTTTCTTCCCTTAAGTTGTATAGGCTATGATAATATTTGAAGAATTGATCCACTATGGCGAATGGATTTGTTATATCTACTTGCGCATTTCATTTTTTGATGGCTACTATTCTCGCCTTGGTTTGATACTCCTTCACTCTTTGGGCCATTAACTTGCTCGCTTTGTTGTAGGACGTGTAGTAAGATTGTCTAAGGGACTTCGTCTGCTTGTCGAATGTTTGGGTCAGAGGTTTTTTGAGGGCAATGCGGGCTTCCGTTAAAATTTATGTGTCGATTCCAATGTGGCAATAGCTGTTAAAAGGCGTTCGGTTTCTTCTAATCTCCTTTTTTTTTGTAGCGAGCGTGCACCTCCAACCATCATGAGTGCACCTCCAACCATCATACAAATTGTGTTTTTTCAACCATGAGTCAAGGCCAGGGGAGAGTCTACTGCGCCTGGCTGTGGAATCTAAAAGTGGATTTGCCACTATATTAAAATCTCCACATATGATTAATTTACCTTTTATTTTAGATGTAATTTTTTCCATAGCTGACGTCAAGAACGTCAATTGTGAGGAGTTGGGCGCATAAATGTTTAATAAAGTGAATAGCGCATTTTTGATAGTACATATAAGCGTAATATACCTGCCCCCGCCATCCAATACCTCTCCCTCCTGGAACGTAACCTCATCTCTTATTGAGATACATACTCCAGCTTTCTTTTTTGAAGCATTAGCACAATAGATATGGGGGGAAATTTTATTGGTGAATTTAGGAGAATTTTTTTTTCTTAAAGTGGGTTTCCTGTATGCAGATTATGTCTGCTCCCATATCTCTAGCTTCCCTCCATACCAATGATCTCTTTTAAAGACTGTTAAGGCCCTTAGGATTTAGTGACATATACTGTACTTAATAGACATTTTTGATTCTAAAATATCTCTTCAACAAGCGTGACAACCTTGTTCGGCAAGTAATGCAATCACAAGTAATGGGATTCACAGAATACCAGTGCAAAGAAAAGGTTTTAAATATTGTTATCCAGCAATGCCAATTAGGCCGAGGTAAGCCTTGCTCTGTAATTGAACTTATATTAAACAGTAAATAAAGATAAAACTAATATTGAGCAGGACATATTACTGCAGAAAACCATGGGCATGGTTTGTAGAAATAAAACACAGTGTCCTGCAATATAATATACATTATGGCTGCCTTACATGTCCTGTGCACTGGTGCTCCATTCCATGGGGATCAGGAGAGATGTCATCTGGATGGAGTCCCTTCTCTAAGGAAGTAATAAGGTGTTGTTCTCCATTTCTGGTGACAATTAGCTTTGTTAGGAAGCCCCATTTATACTGGATCTCGTGTTAGCTAAGGCTTCTGGTGAAGGGAAGAAGTTTTCTTCTTGCTGCCAAGGTATGCTGGAATAGATCTGCAAAGAGTGTTATTGTTTGGAAAGGTTCAGGTAGCTTGCCCTTTTTTTTGACCGCTTGCATGAGTTGTTCTTTTATATGGTAGAAATGAATGCATGCTATTGTATCTCTCAGTATTGACTCAGGAATGGATTTAGGCTTTGGGAGCCTTTGAGCTCTATCAATGATTACGTCTTTATCTTCATTGGGGGGTAAAGTTGTAATCAGCCGCTGGAGAAATTTCACCAAGTTGGGTGGTCACACGGATTCTGGTATGCTGCCGCACTTTACGTTATTGCGACGGTTCAGGTCTTCTAGGTCTTCCATCTTGGATTTTATTGACTCCAGGTCTTCAGATAGATTATTATGAGCTTCTACCAGCTCGTCATGTGCTGAAGAAAATTCTCCCATTTTTGATTCTATATGTTCAACTCGATTTCCCAGGTCGTCCACAGTGGCCGAAATGGTGGAAATTGCTTGAGTAATATCCCTTTGGATAGAATGCCTAAGCGCTTTCATTGCGTTTATCATAAAATCTTCTGTGGCAGCCTGGTTGGTAGTAATAATGGAGGTCAATGCATCTTCTTGCTTTTCAGTAGGATTTCTCTCCTGAGTGCCTGCTGTCGCAGAGAATGATAAAGTGGTTTCCCACCATGTCTTTTGTTGCTGGGGTTAGCTGCAGCTGAGGCAGGGGTAAGTGGTTGTTGGAGTGCTGCTGACCTGTGATCTTGTGGCTCTGGCATAGAAGATGGTGGGCTGCCTTGTTCTGTGTTGTGCCTTTTATGTCCCCAGGCAGGGTTTTTTGGTGATTCTGAGCTGATCATGAGCCCTGGACTCCTCTGCTCTAAGCTGCGATCTGACCTAGAGAGAGAGGGGTACTTTCTGTGTTCTGCCCTCCCTCTCCAAGTTCTTCACAATTTCCGATAGCGACTCATAAGCTACCAGCGGAAGTCAATACTGTTTGACATATACAGGGGGTTCATTGGGATCTGTCTGGATTCTTGCAACGTGCAGGCCAGTTTCCCCACAGTCATAAGAGTCCTTAGCAAACATGTCCTGGAATTCTGCAAAGAGCCCTTGTTGAAGCTCCAACTCATCGGAGCATGCATCAGCTATAGAGATTTGCTCTCCCACCTGTTCCTGAAATTCTGGAAAGATTTCAGGTTGACTTAACTTGTAAGCTTCTTCAAGCTCACTAGTTAAATCATTTTGAGTATCGCGTACCTTCTCTTTTCCCTGTTGGCATGACTCATGCTCCTTCTCATCGATCTCATGGTTGAAAACCAAAGATGATTTTTCAATGTGGCATGTACCTTCTTCAGGACTGAAATGATAAACAGAGTGGATATTGAATAACCCCTCAATAATTCAAGAAGCAGCCGCCGGCTCACTGCGCACAGTGCTTCTACTTCCGGCGGCTGATTCATGAATTATTATCACAGGGATCGCAGGTCAATAAACGTAACGGAGCATTAGATTGCATAGAAAGGGGGAATATAAATGAAATTTTAACTCCTAAGACTCCTGTACCCAGTCATCTGTCTCCCAGGGAAGCACGGGAGGCAGAAGCATAGCGTCTGGCTGCACAGCCCGTCTTTTCTAATCGGAGACGGATGGCCCTCAGCAATGCTCTTTTGAAGAGTGCTGCTAAGGGCCATTTCAGCACTAGTTTTTGACCAAAAATAAATGTTTTGGCTAAATAAAGTCTATTGCAAAATTGTTACCTATCACTTGCCCTACACTTTAGCAAAAATAATAATAATAATATGAAGGTTATCCTTTAAGCCTCTCTTCAATCACATGACAACTACATTGGGGTTGTGCATTGCAAGAATATTCATAGGCAATAGTCCAGATTGCTTCATTGATGAAATCTACTATGGAACTCAGTCTTTTCAGGAGGTCGATTCCTATGATCAGCCGATCATAGGGAAGGTCCACAATGAGTGTGTGATGTCTAATTACTTTCTTGCCTATTTTAAATTTTAACCATGCTGTACCTCTTACCTGCAAAGCGTCTCCGCCTAAATTTATCAAAAAGCCATCAAACGATTTCAATTTCGGCTTCTTTGCTGTCACATCCATAACCTGTTGGAAATAGCTATATGACAACATTGTGGCTTGTGATCCAGTGTTAAGTAAACGCCTAATTGGCCAGATAAGTTCATCTTGGAGATAAGAATTAACAAAATATCGGCCTTCAACCTAAAACAAATCACATAAGAAATTAGGATGTTCACTCATCTGATGCTTTATGAGGATTTGATCCCTTTTGCAGCGATGCGACTTCTGAAGAAACCCAGACATTCTTACCGCACGCAGCAATATCCCCCACTTTTGGGGAAAACTGGATTATATCACAGTTTACAGACGGCAGCTCACAGATTGACGCTGAGATGATGGGATCACTCATTGGAGAAGACAAATTAGTGCACGAATCTACGTGGTTAGACTGCAAGTTAGACAACACGTTAGACACCTCCTCTTTGACCTCAATTTTAGGGTCAAGAACTCTGCAAGGCAATATATGATTAGGAATCACATAAGATTCTTCTACAACCAGCTCGGTAGCCTTGCTTTGGCCTGTGCTCTGACCCCACCCTGCCTGCTTTATAGTGCTGAGCTGGGACCTGCAGCCGCCCCTAAAAAAGGCTCAAGTAGTTTTTTCGATGGACACCTTGGACATCTTATTAACTATTTTCTTAATTTAGCCACTTGATATGCCAACTGATCAAACCGATCATTTGATTTGTGCACAGTTTGGTTTTGTGGTGTTCCCTTACTAGAGGTGGGAAACCGACTTCTAGGTGAAATAGAGGGTTTAGGCCTACCTTCCTTCTGTTGTCTGGGCCTGTTATTTTTTAGCTCCTGTTTCCCAGGGGACCCCTTTTTTATAATATTGGGGACGATAGTTAGACCTCTTATCACCATTATTTACCCCCTCTGACCCGTTGGGGCTATGAGGTTTTGTTTTCTTGGGTCCTGTAGACAGAGGGTACCTGCGTGACTGCATTTCAAATCCCAGTTTATGGTTTATTTTAGCTTCTGCTACGTTTTGTCCTGGAGACCTTTTGTATCTTTTCTCACCTGTAGCATGGCACTCACTGATATTATATAGTGAAGTGGCAGCTGTCACCAGTCTATCCAATAGAGCTTTAAGATCAAGATCTCTAACTAGGCTAAATTTAATTTGCATAGGCATTGCATCATAGAACAGTTGTTTGAATTCCCCAGATTCCCATTTTGGGGACCTATACGCTAATCCATAGGCATTTTTAAGGATAGAGAGGTATTCCCGGGGACTTTGATTGGGTCTACATGTTAGTTTATAAATATTATGTTTGCAGCAGTAATAGCCCGGTAAGGACCAAATTCTAATATCACCCCGTGCAAAACATCCTGCCAATCCCGGATCACCCTGTCTCTTAAGGAAATAAAGTAGTGGTGATATTTTTCAAATGCCCATGGTAGGAATCTGATCCTATCTGCATCAGAATACAATTTGATAGAATCCATGGTGGACTGGTACAGTTCTAAGTGATCAGCAATTTCAGGAGAACCTCTCTTAGAGAATTTAGGTACAGTGGCATTTAGAAATTTAATGATACTTAAGGAACTCTGATCCCCTTCTGAACACTGAGCATTTTTCTTTCTAGAGACCAACTCAGCATATGACAGTCGCCTGTGTACAAACTCATCCCCTTGTGGACAAACTCATTCCTGCACGATAGGGAATAAGTCACACACTTTTCCACATCACTTTCATAATCACTCATACTCCGATCATTTCCATCGTGCCCACTTGGCACAGGTGACTTAACTTGAACATTCCTCTCCAGGGGAAGGTGTGGGGGGACACTTCTGTGGCCTTTGGTGTCGCTAGCGCCTAGTCAGGTGGTTACAGCTTGAAATGCCTGACTTAATTGGGGTGGCTTAGGGTCTCAGTCGGATTCCGCTTTAAGAGCATGTGATGATGACATATCTGTATTTTGGGGTGTGAGAGCTGGAGGATCCAAAAATCTCTCATTATCAGACAGATCACTTTCAACATTGACTATAGTATGGCTTGGTCCGTCTGTTTGATGAAGTCTGCAATAACGGAGGTTCAGCTCATCTGCCTCCCTTTTTAGTTGATGATAGGGAACATGGCTGAGATCGAGCTCATGCTTTAAGTCCCTTGATCGTTGCTTTTTCAGATTCTAACTCTGTTTCTATATGGGATATATAGGCCTCCATGTCTGTTAAATGCATATTTCTACTCTTTAAGAGGGTACTGACTTCTAGTATTGCATACAGGACTGGGGGCAGCATCTTTAACCCCTTAGTGACCACCCATACGTGTTTTTACGGCGGTCACTAAGGGGCCTTAGGCTGGGCCGCCGCGTTTTTACGGCGGCCCAGTCTAAGCGCTGCACCGCTCCCCCGTGCAGCGGGTAGTGCGGACCCGGCTCTCACATGAGAGCTGGGGCCCTGCTCTAACAGCCCTGACCGGCAGGAGTGCCGATCCGGGCTGTTTAATCCTTTACATGCCGGGTGCAATGGCGCCCACTGCATGTAAAGTGGTGACAGAGGGAGCGGACTCCCTCTCTCTCCCATCAGCACCCCGAAAAATGCGATCTCGGGGTGCTGATGTGTTGTGAAGCTTACCTCGCTTCCGATCAGGGCCCCGAGCCTGTCTTCCGTTCTCTCCAGCAGGCTGTACCTCTCTGGCGCAGCCTGCTGGTCAATCTTTGAATAGCATTGCTATTGAAATGTAATGCATTATAGAGATAATGCATTACATTTTAAAAGCAATCAAAACACTGTATATTATAGTCCCCTTGTGGGACTTTTAAGTAGTAAAGAAAATAGAAAAAAAATACACTTTTATTAAATAAAAAAAATTCCATAAAATAAAAAATATGGAAAAACATTGAAAATACGCTTTTCAATGACAAAAAATTGCAAAAAGAAAATATCCCCCCTATGTTTGATATTGCCCCGTCTGTAACGACCCGGACTACATAAATATTACATAAATTATCTCCTATGGTGAACGCCGTAAAAATAAATAAAAAGAATTTCTAATTTATTCTTAGTTTCCACCGGAAAAAAATGTAATAACAAGCGATCAAAAAGCGTCATTTACTCCAAAATGATACCAATGAAAAATACAAGTTGTCCCTCAAAAATCAAGCCCTCACACTCCATAGAAAAAGGGGCTTTATTGGAAAAAAAAGTAGTAAAACTTAAAAAAATATATTTTAGTATCACTGTAATCATACTGACCCAGAAAATAAATATATTATGTTATTTGTACTGAAAAATGAACGCCATAAAATGTATAATGTAAAAACGCAGTGGCAGTATTGCTATTTTTCCCCATCTCCCTCCCAGAAAGAGTTAATAAAAGTTAATCAGATAGTTATGTGTACCCAAAAATGGTGCCATTAAAAACTACAACTTGTCCCTGTAAAAAACAAGCCCTATACAAGCTATATAGACGAAAAAATAAAAAAGTTATAGCTCTTGGAACGAAACCATAAAAAAAAAAAGGAAGAAAAACGCTTGGTCATAAAGGCCCAAACAGGCTTGGTCACTAAGGGGTTAAGAGGTGTTGGTCTTTAATGGTGTTACTTTTAAGCACATCAAAATAGGTTAGATGTCACCTGACTGTACCAAATGATGTCCATACATCCACACATTCTTTTTTGGCTTCTGCCTGCAGCTCACTTAACCATGTAGTTACATCCCAAACCCAACCGTAAATTTACATATTCAACAATGTTATGGATTAACTGTTATGGGCTAGATGGACTATCTCCTGTAGCATCACAATAACCTGCTTCACTACTGGCTGTGCTCATTTTCCCTACCAATAATTAGTACACAGATATATGAAAGGTTAGCTAAGAAAATGTATGGAATTTTTTACTATTTGCACAAATAATTAATGAATTAACTCGATCTCAGCAGTGCCTTCAATTTATGTTGGAACTATAAAGCAAAGGCTTTATATAAAAGATAGGATCAAAGGATTTTTTTTAAAGGGAATTGATCCTAGAGATGGACATATTAAATATCTCAAAAAGAGTTTGTCATTCATTAGAGGTTGTTTTATTTCCTTAGGCACCAGAGTAAAAAAGGAACAGCAGAAGGAGGTTGACACACTCTTAGCAGACATAGCAACAATTGAGAAAAAACATAAAGCTTCACTGCGCAATGAGCACCAAAAAGCACTGACAGAACTCAGACTTAAACTCTGAGACCTTCTTAGCCATAGAGTAGCAAAGCAAATGATGAATTTTCAGCACGAGGTCTACGCTCATGGAGAAAAAGGAGGAAAACTGATGTCATCCTTGCTTAAGAAAGCCAAGAATGTCACTCACATCTCCTCAATAAAACAGCCAAATGGCAAAGTGACTAATGACACTCCAGAGATAGCCAAAGCTTTTAAAGAGTTCTATTCGAAACTATATAACTTACATCAGGCAAGAACACCTGAGGAGGAACTCCAAAGGGAGCACCTCATCAGAAACTTTTTAGAATCCCTCCATCTCCCGGCTATAACACCAGAGGACTCAAAATACCTCATTAGCCCGGTATTGGCTGATGAAGTAATTAGCACTCTCAAAACCTTCCCACCGGGGAAAAGCCCGGGACCTGATGGCTTACCCTTACTATATTATAAAAAGTTCCAAGATATCCTCATCCCTAGGTTTACAGAAGTGTGTAATGCACTCATGCAAGGGGACTCCCTGCCTAAGCAGATGCTTGAATCCTACCCTGGAACCTAAAGAGGGAAAAGACCCTTTGAACTGCGGCAGTTACCGCCCGATTTCCCTCTTGAACCTGGACTTGAAACTGTGGGCCAAGATTTTGGCTTGCAGACTAGGCAAGTTCCTACCAGCTTTGATAGGACACGAACAGTCAGGCTTTGTCCAGGGCCGAGAGGGAAAAGACAACTCCCACAGGATATTTCATGCTATACACATGGCACATAGAAAGAAGCTACCTCTGGCTTTACTAAGTATAGACGCCGAAATGGAGTTTGACAGAGTCAACTGGCTGTTCATGAAATTGACTCTGCAGCGCTTCGCCTCCCTAGACACTTTCACGAGAGCGATATTCACTCTTTACCAAAACCCATACGCCAGACTGAAAGTAAATGGTACGCTATCGCCATCTTTTGATTTAACCAATGGAACTAGGCAGGGATGTCCCCTGTCCCCCTCACTGTTTATTTTAGTGGTACAGACGCTCCTACAACTAGTTAGGCAATCCCCAGAAATATCAGGAGTTAAGTATGGCGAAAAGGAACTAAAATGTACTGCATTTGCAGATGACTTACTGTTCTTGATAATGGACCCGGAGAAAGGGCTAATTCCATTAGTAAAGAGAATAGACGAGTATAGTTCTTTATCAGACTTCAAAGTCAACCATTCCAAATCGGAGATACTGAATATTTCCCTACCAGAATCCAAAGTTGCCCCCTTGCGGACCCGACTTCCATTTCACTGGACTAAAGGGCCAATTAAATACTTAGGGATCTTAATCCCCAGTAACACTAACGATCTATACCAACACAATTACACTCCCCTTTTAGGGGATCTACAACGCTTGTTACAAACATACAACCTTCCCTACCTCTCTTGGATGGGACGAAAAAACGTCCTGAAGGCATATGTTATGCCAAAAGTTCTATATGTTATGCAATTAGTCCTGATTTGGCTCCCTAAATCTTTTTTCAAGAGCGTGAAGAGTATGTTCTCTAGGTTCTTGTGGAATGGCAGGAAACCTAGGATATCTCATGAAATCCTAATTAGAAGAAAGGAGGACTAAGTCTGCCGGATGTATCCAGATATTATAGAGCGATACAGCTTAATAGATGGCTTGAAATGGTAGATCCAAAAAGACGTCCAGATGTTCAAGCCATTTGCAATCACAGCATAGGGAGGTACTTTCAGAAACACTTATGGCTTCCAGATAGGAACATCCACAGCGACAAGACTATGGATCCATTGATGCGCGGGCTTGGTGAGGTATGGAGAGAAATTAATAAAAAATTAGCTCCTGACCCATCTCCTCTACTGCCTGCGAGCCTATTACCAGACCTCCTAAATCGTGATAATTTAGACAAAGCACATGTGTGGAACTCCCTAACATCGGTAAAGCTTGAGTGAAATTACCCCAAATGTGGAGTCCTCCATCTTAGATGCCCTTCCACGCTTGATCACTGAATCCCCAGGGTTTTTCCTTGCAAAACCTCATATTAAAGCTGTGTGTGGGGAGTTGAAAGAGAAGTACCTTCTCCAGAGGTCCTTGACTGAATTTGAGAAACTAATCTTATCTTCACTCACTGCTGCTAAGAAAATGTCAAAGCTCTACCCGGTGGTGGGAGGCGAGGGTGAACCTCTGAAGCCTGCATACATCAGGGAATGGGAAAAAGAGTTAGATAGGGTTCTGACTGATACTGAAGTAAAGCAGATACTAAGAGGTTCACATGGTTTCTCCCGCTGCACCCGTCTACAGGAGAATCATTTTAAACTCCTAACATGGTATAAAACCCCTGACTTTCTCTACAAAAGAGGCCTGACGACTACAAGAGAATGCTGGAGATGTGGAGATGGTGTAGGTTCCCTATCACATATCTGGTGGAACTGCCCGCAGATCAAGCCCTATTGGAGGGAAATAGAAGCATTGATTCGGAAACTTACAACTCTCAACTTTAAACTCACATTAGAGATAGTAGCACTGGCACTTCCAACCCCTCAATACTCTCCTTCAAAAAAGAATCTGATCTCACATATCATAGCGGCGGCTAAAACATTAATTCCTCTACACTGGCTAGATACTAACCCCCCTTCCATACAAGAAATGCAAGCTAAGGTGACACAAATTTGCAGATTTGAAGAAATGTCTAGCTGGATTGATAGGACACATGATAAATTTGCAAAGATATGGAACCCTTGGAGGTCTCTGGCATGGGTGAATCCTGACTACACAGATGAAACAATCTTAGGACCTGGGACATTAATATTTATGGGCTACCCCCACCCCTCTCCTTTCTACTCTTACTCTTTAATTTGCGTTCTTCCCTCTTCTTCTTTCTTTTCAAGAAAAGAGTGTCCACACCCTCCTCCATCTCCTCGGTTATTAAAAGAAGCTTAAAAGCTTCGGCAAAGCCTAAAAATCCATGTATGTGCATGATCACCTTTAAGTGCTTACTACTGTATGACTTATGGTATTAATGTCATAAGTATGCGCATTTATTTGTCATGCTAATGCATTTTTGTTACTTGACTATATATATATATATATATAAAAATGAAAAACAAAGAATTTATAAAAAAAAAGAGTTTGTTAATTTAATTATATTGTGCAATCAGTAAAATATGGTACAAGAGTCTATGCAAAAATATAAATGATTTATTGTACAATATCTTAAAATACAATCAAAGCTTAATCAATATAAAATTGAATAGCATGAAACAACACACAGTGATAAGCAGTGCCCTAAATTCGCCACTAGATGGTTCTAACACAAAAAACAGCATTTCATATTACCTCTCAAACATAAAATGTAATACAACAGTCTCGACCACAATTATGAGATATACTCAGTTGACACAGTAAACTCAATAGTAATAAACATAGATACGAACCCTTGCTCTGCTTAAACTATGACCAATCTCGGATATCGGGTAGTATTGCTATACAACTTGTAAATTATCAAGCCTGATATTGATATAGAGAACACTGTCCTTTCCATGAACCTATTTCGACCAACTTTAAAAATACATACAAAAATGGCAAATATATCACAATATGTCCTCTTATATATAATCAAATCCACTATAATTTCGATATTTAGACATAAATGTTATATGCCTATGAAAAAGCACAACATAATATGTTTCTTTTTGTACTGAAATAGGCCACTAGATGCTTTCAACTCATATAACCACAGACGTGAACTGAGAATATATGTTTCTTTTTGTACTGAAACAGGCCACTAAATGCTTTCAACACAAATAACCGCCAAAGTGAACTGAGAATATATTTTTGTTTTTGTACTGAAACACTAAATAACACAAATATATTGTTCTTTTTGTACTGAAATAGGCCACTAAACACTTTCAACACATATAACCGCCAACGTGAACTGAGAATATATTTATCTTTTTGTACTGAAATAGGCCACTAAACGCTTTCAAGACATATAACCGCCAATGTGAACTGAGATTATATTTTTCTTTTGTAATTAAATAGGCCACTAAACGCTTTCAACACATATAACCGCCAATGTGAACTGAGAATATTTGTTTCTTTTTGTACTGAAATAGGCCACTAAATGCTTTCAACACAAATAACAGCCGAAGTAAACTGAAAATATATTTTTCTTTTTGTACTGAAATACAAAATAACACATATAACTGCCAACGTGAAATAAGAATATATTTTTCTTTTTGTACTGAAATAGGTTACTAAATGCTTTCAACACATATAACCGCCGACATGAACTGAGAATATATATTTTTTTATGTAATGAAATAGGCCACTAAATGCTTTTAACACATATAACCGTTGAAGTGAACTTAGAATATATTTTTATTTCTGTACTGAAATAGGCCACTAAAAGCTTTCGCAACAAATAACTGCAACAGTGAAGTGTGTATATGTTTTCCTTTCTGTACTGAAATTGAATTAAATGCACCAGTGTAGTGCATATAAATGTTTCTTTCTGT
The DNA here is from genome assembly GCF_014858855.1 of Bufo gargarizans. Lineage (NCBI taxonomy): Eukaryota > Metazoa > Chordata > Amphibia > Anura > Bufonidae > Bufo > Bufo gargarizans. The sequence continues at coordinate 446,972,579 of NC_058081.1, forward strand.
ACTAAAAGAGGCCTCTAAAGTCTTTCACCACAAACAAATGCAACAGTAAAGTGCATATTTTTTTTGCTTTTGTTAATGAAACAGGACACTGAACGCTTTCGCCACATATAACTGCAGAAGTGAAGTGCGTATATTTTTTTCCTTTTTGTACTGAAATATGCCACTAAACTCTTTCAACACAAATAACTGCAGAAGTGAAATGCATATATGTTTTTCTTTTTTTCCACACATATAAGCCACTAAAGGCTTTTCCACATAACACTTGCACCCCAATAACAAGAACAAATTGCTGGAATGCCAGAGCTGTATAATGGCTATTTGGATCCCCAAATAGTGGTTCCCTGCACTTGTAAATCGCTATTATTATTTTTTTCACGATGAGGTTTTTCTAGCACTGTCCTTAGCGACTTTAGACGTCTCTCCCTGCACTACGATGCTTTGAAATGATTCCTCCCTATCCTTTCCCTGCACTTGTAAATCGCTTTTCTGGCACTGTCCCTAGCACCTTCTGATGTCTCTCTCTGCACTAAGATGCTGTGAAAGGATTCCTCCCAATCCTTTCCCTGCACTTATAAATCGTTTTTTCAGTTTTTTTTTTCACAATGAGGTTTTTCCTATTGCTATCCCTAGCGCCTTCTCATGTCTGTCCCTGTAGTCATAACACTGAAAAATGTCTGACTCTAAGATGGCCACCATATTTATAGGGCTGTGACATCACAGGGCTGGCTGGCTGCTGATTAGCTGCATCAATGCCCCATGTCATCACACGTGTACTCGCCATTGTAGCAGCCATTTTAAGAAAAATTTCGATTTGTTACCACGAAGCGCAAGGAAATTCACATTCGTTGCAAATCAAATTTTTCCTCAAATTCGGATCGAATTCCACTTCGCCTGATTCGATTTGCTCATCTAGTCAGTAGTATTATGATTATGATAATTATTAACCATGACATTATCATCTTTATTACCAGTACTGATGATAATTCTTATAATTCGTGTCGTCATTATTAAAACCAAGAGTATTATTTTAATTTTATATTATTTCTATAACTATTAATCCATGAAGTTTTCTTATTCTTAGTTCTGATCCGCACAGTCTTTTTTGGAATTTTAAACCCATACTTTATTATAACATTTATTCCGGGTTTTAGATTCTATAGTTCGATACATATGCTATGAAGTAAAAGTTGCACATTTTATCCTGAATAATGATTTATATTTAATTTCATCATGGTTGATTTATTTTTTTTACTTCAATAGCAGCATTAATCATTTTCTACCCCGATGCTGATGCACTGTTTCCCATTTTCTGTGTTTTTCTGGCATTCAATCTCATTATCACAGCTGACACATTTAGTAATTATATATGTTTAAAAGATACATTTAAAAAAGTTCTGTTTATCGTTCTTTTCTATTTCTGCATGAGACTCTCAATCTTTTAAAGGTGAATTTATACCACATTATATGTGCAGAACAGTTGGTCCCTCAGAAAATGTGTCAAAAATATGTGACAAGAGAGGAATACGCCAGGTGGACTCCAGAAATATACCTATGACAGAAGAGTGTAATGTATGTATCCCACAGTATAGGCATACAGTGGGATACTTTCCCACCCCTGCCCCCACTACACTTTCTAGCAGTTCTGCCTATTAGCATTAGGCTTCCAGTGCACTTAACACAGAGCAGAGAGGAGTCACATGAGGATCTTCCTGATGGCCTCCTCCCCTAAATGCAATGTGTGCTTGATTCAGTTAACCCTTTCCTCAGACAGTTCTGTAGCTCTCATAAACTGCTGGACTACCTGCATGCTCTAACTCCCCCCTAGTGTCCGCTAGCCACCAACCCACCTTCACGGACACAGGAGGATTGATATCTTCTCTGTCCTATTGAAGCAATCTGAGCACCTGTCCCTATATTAATATATGTACCAAATCCTTAGGTTGCAGTTGTAGGAGTATAGAGGAGATATAACTCCTCAATGGATTCCTACACACCCTTGTCAGCAGGAGAACAGCAGGTTGCTCCTCACCAGGGGCGTTGCTAGGGTCTCAAAGATCCGAGGGCCTAAGAACCAATGCATATGGCCCAATTCTCTAAGTTGAACAACAACATCCCCCTCCCCTGCAAACACGAGCACTGAAGACTTTTTACTGTACTTGCTATACAGCAGCACATACCTCTCACATCCAGTGCCTCCCAGGTGACGTCTCCTCTGATGTAGATCTTCTCTGTCATCATCTTCTCCATTCGGTCCGGACACTTCTCTCAGCCGCCTCGTCTCTGCAGAGTGTGACGCACAGACATCTTAGCTTCCTTACTTTTCTGTACCCCCAAATACTAACCTGAAGAAAAAGGAGTGCCCCCATAGTAACAGTACTCCTCATAGTCCCACCAATAGTAATTCCCTTCTAAAATGCTCTCATTAGTAATAATGCCCCCTACTGGACCCAACAGTGATAATGCTCCACAAGAGTGCCTCCATTAGTAGAAGAGCCCCCTAGCATTAATAATACCCTCATAGAGCCCCCAGTAGAAATAGGGCCCCTATTATTCCCCGAATAGTAATAAAACTCTCTACAGACCCCTCAGTAGTAATAAGGCCCCATAGTGCTCTTAGTAGAAATAATGTGGATCCCTCCTTTAGAGCCCCCAGTAGTAATAAGAACGCCTAATGTCCCCTGGATTTAAAATGCCCCCACAGTGCCCCCAGTATTTATACTGCCCCCTACTTTTATAATGCTCGCCCTGAAGCACCCCAAGTATTTAAAATGCTACCTGCAGTGCCCCCTGTAGTTATATTCCTCCGTTTAGTGTCCTCAGAAATTATAATTCCTCAGCACCTCTGCCATACAGTCCCATGTAAATAACACTATTTCCCTCCCTCTGCCATAGAGTCCCATATAAATACCATCACACCACCTCTCCTGCCCCTTCCAACATACAGACCCATGTAAATAACATCACCCTCTCCCTAGCCGCCTTCAACATACAGCTCCATGTAAATAACATCACCTCCTCAATAGTCAGTCCCATATAAATAACATCACTCCCTCCCCCAGACACCTTCAACATACAGTCCCATGTTAATAAAGTCACCCCCTTCCCAGCCACCTCCAACATGCAGTCCCATGTAAATAACATTATTCCTTAACATTCAATCCAAATGTAAATAATATCACTCAGTCCCATAGCTTCCTTCAACATGCAGTCCCATATAAATAACATTACCCCTCAACATACAGTCCCATGTAAATAACATCACCCTACCCCAACCACTTCCAAATTTTAGTCCCATGTAATTAACATCAATCCACCTCACTGTCCCATGTAAATAACTTCCCTCTCTTCAGCCCTAACATACAGTCCCAGTTAAATAACTACAACTCCCAAGATTGCTCTGCCTCTTACACTGAGTAATCTTCACTTACCTCTCCTCATGTAGCAGATCTCACCTTAGCCTCTTCCCAGGGCTTCTCTTCACTGCTGAGCTGTCCTCTCCTGCACTGGTTATATGATGGTGACATCATCCCAAGTCCTTTTTAGCTACTGCTACTTTGAGGTCATCACAGGTCCTTCAGCTCTTGCAGTGCATTAGATTCAATTGTATTGCCGTCCTGAGGATGGCAATACAGTTAGATCTAACAGGCAGGCAGGTCATTTGGAGCCTGGGACAAAACATCAGGGGCCCAGGCCCCGAATGTTTTGACTTAGCAACGCCCCTGCTCTTCACCCTGCAAGTAGAGTGACCATTTTACTGAAGACTACAGCACTGTGTTAAACCCATTCAAAAAACAAGGTAACACTCCCTACGCCTAGAGAAAAAAAGATACAATCATAAAAGGCGACCAGCATTCTTTACAGTAAGGGCTGTGCATCTCTGGAATAAACAGCAGCAGGAGCTGGTCACAGTAAATACAGTAGATTGCTTCAAAAAAGGTTTAGATGACTTTTTAATTCAAAATATCATTGAGGCTTATGACAATGTATATAAATCTTTCCCTTTGGCCCAACCCCTTTTTAAAAGGAAGATGGATATTAATCCAGGAATGTAACTATGTAACGCCCTCTGCTTTTTGCCTAAAGTAATGATATATATATATATATATATATATATATATACTCACTCACCTAAAAAATTATTAGGAACACCATAGTAATATGGTATTGGACCCCCTTTTGCCTTCAGAACTACCTTAATTCTACGTGGCATTGATTCAACAAGGTGCATGATAGCATTCTTTAGAAATGTTGGCCCATATTGATAGGATAGCATCTTGCAGTTGATGGAGATTTGAGGGATGCACCTCCAGGGCACGAAGCTCCCGTTCTACCACATCCCAAAGATGCTCTATTGGGTTGAGATCTGGTGACTGTGGGGGCCATTTTAGTCCAGTGAACTCGTTGTCATGTTCAAAAAACCAATTTGAAATTATTCGAGCTTTGTGACATGGTGCATTATACTGCTGGAAGTAGCCATCAGAGGATTGTTATCCAATGGTCAAGGGGGGAGCTTCGTCGTAATAACTTTTAAACATATGTTAGGGAAGTATATTCACAGCACTGCGGGCTGCAGACGCAGTACGCTCTGGATTATGACCATGAGGGTGTAGATGTAGCGAGTCGCTTTGAAAATAGATACCAAGCTGAAACAAGCAGACACATGGCTTTAATAAATACTGAATGTTACTAACAGCAGACCGCTTACATCGCTGAATGATAGAGCAACCTGGTGGCATATAACACCAGGGCACCATCAAGGGTGAAGATAACCTTTGAGGTGCACCTACTTGACATAACTATCATTCCTGGAAGGATAATTATCCGGAAATAGGTATTGATATAATACCACAAACACCCCAAGGATACTATCCCTTACATATATATTTTAAAATACTCTCAATAGAGTTGTTTCTTGTTTTGTTTTGTATTGTATTATATGTGGGGAAAATTATTCTAATAAATAATAATAAAAGTTATATTTTAAAATTTGACCTAAAACAGGTATTATTGGTCTTTTTGACCATTGGATAATAAATATTGATTTCCTGGGTCCAGTGGATCTTCTGTAAATAACATCAGAGGATTGGGTACATGGTGGTCATGAAGGGATGGACATGGTCAGAAACAATGCTCAGGTAGCCCATGGCATTTAAACGATAACTAATTGGCAATAAGGGGCCTAAAGTGTGCCCAGAAAACATCCCCCACACCACAGGACTGCCGCATACTGGATGTTTTTCCCTTTTCACACCATTCTTTGTAAACCCTAGAAATGGTTGTACGTGAAAATCCCAGTAACTGAGCAGATTGTGAAATACTCAGACTGGCCCGTCTGGCACCAACAACCATGTCACGCTCAAGATTGCTTAAATCACCTTTCTTTTCCATTCTGAGTTTCAGTTTGGAGTTCAGGAGATTGCCTTGACTAGGACCACAACCCTAAATGCATTGAAGAAACTGCCATGTGATTGGTTGATTAGATAATCGCATTAATGAGAAATAGAACAAGTATTCCTAATAATTCTTTAGGTAAGTGTATATATATATATATATATATATATATATATATTAGTTAAGTCCATATATATTTGGACAGAGACCACATTTTTCAATTTTTTTTTTATTTTTTTTATTTATTATTCAGATGCAGTTGAAGTTCAGACTTTCAGCTTTAATTCTGTTGGTTGAACAAAATTATTGCATAAAAATGTGAGGAACTAAAGCATTTTTTTTATCTCAATCCCTTCATTTCAGGGGCTCAAAAGTAATTGGACAAATTAAATAATTGCAAATAAAATGTTAATTTGTAATACTTGGTTGAAAACCCTTTGTTGGCTATAACTGCCTGAAGTATTGAACTCATGGACATCACCAAACGCTGTGTTTCCTCCTTTTTAATACTCTGCCAGGACTTTACTGCAGTGGTTTTCAGTTGCTGTTTGTTTGTGGGGCTTTCTGTCGGAAGTTTAGTCTTTAACAATTGAAATGCATGCTCTATTGGGTTCAGATAAGGTGACTGACCTGGCCATTCAAGAATATTCCACTTCTTTGCTATAATAAACTCCTGGTTTCTTTGGCTTTATGTTTTGGGTCATTGTCCATCTGTATTATAAAACGCCGACCAATAAGTTTGGCTGCATTTGGCTGGATTTGAGCACACAGCATGTTTCTGAAAACCCCAGAATTTATCCGGCTGCTTCTGTCCTGTGTTCCATCATCAATAAACACTAGGGACCCAGTGCCACTGGCAGCCATGCATGCCCAAGCCATCACACTGCCTCCGTTGTGTTTTACAAATGATGTGGTATGCTTTGGATCATGAGTAGAGTTGAGCGAACACCTGGATGTTCGGGTTCGAGAAGTTCGGCCGAACATCCCGGAAATGTTCGGGTTCGGGATCCGAACCCGATCCGAACTTCGTCCCGAACCCGAACCCCATTGAAGTCAATGGGGACCCGAACTTTTCGGCACTAAAAAGGCTGTAAAACAGCCCAGGAAAGAGCTAGAGGGCTGCAAAAGGCAGCAACATGTAGGTAAATCCCCTGCAAACAAATGTGGATAGGGAAATGAATTAAAATAAAAATTAAATAAATAAAAATTAACCAAAATCAATTGGAGAGAGGTTCCATAGCAGAGAATCTGGCTTCCCGTCACCCACCACTGGAACAGTCCATTCTCAGATATTTAGGCCCCGGCACCCAGGCAGAGGAGAGAGGTCCCGTAACAGAGAATCTGTCTTCATGTCAGCAGAGAATTAGTCTGCATGTCATAGCAGAGAATGAGGCTTCACGTCAGCCACCACTGCAACAGTCCATTGGCATATATTTAGGCCCAGCACACACACAGGCAGAGGAGAGAGGTCCCGTAACAGACAATCTGGCTTCATGTCAGCAGAGAATCAGTCTGCATGTCATAGCAGAGAATCAGGCTTCACGTCAGCCACCACTGCAACAGTCCATTGGCATATATTTAGGCCCAGCACACACACAGGCAGAGGAGAGAGGTCCCGTAACAGAGAATCTGGCTTCATGTCAGCAGAGAATCAGTCTGCATGTCATAGCAGAGAATGAGGCTTCACGTCACCCACCACTGCAACAGTCCATTGGCATATATTTAGGCCTAGCACACAGGCAGAGCAGAGAGGTCCCGTAACAGACAATCTGGCTTCATGTCAGCAGAGAATCAGTCTGCATGTCATAGCAGAGAATGAGGCTTCACGTCAGCCACCACTGCAACAGTCCATTGGCATATATTTAGGCCTAGCACACAGGCAGAGCAGAGAGGTCCCGTAACAGACAATCTGGCTTCATGTCAGCAGAGAATCAGTCTGCATGTCATAGCAGAGAATCAGGCTTCACGTCAGCCACCACTGCAACAGTCCATTGTCATAAATTTAGGCCCAGCACCCAGGCAGAGGAGAGAGGTCCCGTAACAGACAATCTGGCTTCATGTCAGCAGAGAATTAGTCTGCATGTCATAGCAGAGAATCAGGCTTCATGTCAGCCACCACTGCAACAGTCCATTGGCATATATTTAGGCCCAGCACCCAGGCAGAGGAGGGAGGTCCCGTAACAGAGAATCTGTCTTCATGTCAGCAGAGAATCAGTCTGCATGTCATAGCAGAGAATGAGGCTTCACGTCACCCACCACTGCAACAGTCCATTGGCATATATTTAGGCCTAGCACACAGGCAGAGCAGAGAGGTCCCGTAACAGACAATCTGGCTTCATGTCAGCAGAGAATCAGTCTGCATGTCATAGCAGAGAATGAGGCTTCACGTCAGCCACCACTGCAACAGTCCATTGGCATATATTTAGGCCTAGCACACAGGCAGAGCAGAGAGGTCCCGTAACAGACAATCTGGCTTCATGTCAGCAGAGAATCAGTCTGCATGTCATAGCAGAGAATCAGGCTTCACGTCAGCCACCACTGCAACAGTCCATTGTCATAAATTTAGGCCCAGCACCCAGGCAGAGGAGAGAGGTCCCGTAACAGACAATCTGGCTTCATGTCAGCAGAGAATTAGTCTGCATGTCATAGCAGAGAATCAGGCTTCATGTCAGCCACCACTGCAACAGTCCATTGGCATATATTTAGGCCCAGCACCCAGGCAGAGGAGGGAGGTCCCGTAACAGAGAATCTGTCTTCATGTCAGCAGAGAATTAGTCTGCATGTCATAGCAGAGAATGAGGCTTCACGTCACCCACCACTCCAACAGTCCATTGGCATATATTTAGGCCTAGCACACAGGCAGAGCAGAGAGGTCCCGTAACAGACAATCTGGCTTCATGTCAGCAGAGAATCAGTCTGCATGTCATAGCAGAGAATGAGGCTTCACGTCAGCCACCACTGCAACAGTCCATTGGCATATATTTAGGCCTAGCACACAGGCAGAGCAGAGAGGTCCCGTAACAGACAATCTGGCTTCATGTCAGCAGAGAATCAGTCTGCATGTCATAGCAGAGAATCAGGCTTCACGTCAGCCACCACTGCAACAGTCCATTGTCATAAATTTAGGCCCAGCACCCAGGCAGAGGAGAGAGGTCCCGTAACAGACAATCTGGCTTCATGTCAGCAGAGAATCAGTCTGCATGTCATAGCAGAGAATCAGGCTTCACGTCAGCCACCACTGCAACAGTCCATTGGCATATATTTAGGCCTAGCACACAGGCAGAGCAGAGAGGTCCCGTAACAGACAATCTGGCTTCATGTCAGCAGAGAATCAGTCTGCATGTCATAGCAGAGAATGAGGCTTCACGTCAGCCACCACTGCAACAGTCCATTGGCATATATTTAGGCCTAGCACACAGGCAGAGCAGAGAGGTCCCGTAACAGAGAATCTGTCTTCATGTCAGCAGAGAATCAGTCTGCATGTCATAGCAGAGAATGAGGCTTCACGTCAGCCACCACTGCAACAGTCCATTGGCATATATTTAGGCCTAGCACACAGGCAGAGGAGAGGTTCATTCAACTTTGGGTAGCCTCGCAATATAATGGTAAAATGAAAATAAAAATAGGATTGAATGAGGAAGTGCCCTGGAGTCCAATAATATATGGTTATGGGGAGGTAGTTAATGTCTAATCTGGACAAGGGACGGACAGGTCCTGTGGGATCCATGCCTGGTTCATTTTTATGAACGTCAGCTTGTCCACATTGGCTGTAGACAGGCGGCTGCGTTTGTCTGTAATGACGCCCCCTGCCGTGCTGAATACACGTTCAGACAAAACGCTGGCTGCCGGGCAGGCCAGCACCTCCAAGGCATAAAAGGCTAGCTCTGGCCACGTGGACAATTTAGAGACCCAGAAGTTGAATGGGGCCGAACCATCAGTCAGTACGTGGAGGGGTGTGCACACGTACTGTTCCACCATGTTAGTGAAATGTTGCCTCCTGCTAACACGTTGCGTATCAGGTGGTGGTGCAGTTAGCTGTGGCGTGTTGACAAAAGTTTTCCACATCTCTGCCATGCTAACCCTGCCCTCAGAGGAGCTGGCCGTGACACAGCTGCCTTGGCGACCTCTTGCTCCTCCTCTGCCTTGGCCTTGGGCTTCCACTTGTTCCCCTGTGACATTTGGGAATGCTCTCAGTAGCGCGTCTACCAACGTGCGCTTGTACTCGCGCATCTTCCTATCACGCTCCAGTGCAGGAAGTAAGGTGGGCACATTGTCTTTGTAGCGTGGATCCAGCAGGGTGGCAACCCAGTAGTCCGCACAGGTTAAAATGTGGGCAACTCTGCTGTCGTTGCGCAGGCACTGCAGCATGTAGTCGCTCATGTGTGCCAGGCTGCCCAGGGGTAAGGACAAGCTGTCCTCTGTGGGAGGCGTATCGTCATCGTCCTGCCTTTCCCCCCAGCCACGCACCAGTGATGGACCCGAGCTGCGTTGGGTGCCACCCCGCTGTGACCATGCTTCATCCTCATCCTCCTCCACCTCCTCCTCATCCTCGTCCTCCTCGTCCTCCAGTAGTGGGCCCTGGCTGGCCACATTTGTACCTGGCCTCTGCTGTTGCCAAAAACCTCCCTCTGAGTCACTTCGAAGAGACTGGCCTGAAAGTGCTAAAAATGACCCCTCTTCCTCCTCCTCCTCCTCCTCCTCCTGGGCCACCTCCTCTTCCATCATCGCCCTAAGTGTTTTCTCAAGGAGACATAGAAGTGGTATTGTAACGCTGATAACGGTGTCATCGCCACTGGCCATGTTGGTGGAGTACTCGAAACAGCGCAACAGGGCACACAGGTCTCGCATGGAGGCCCAGTCATTGGTGGTGAAGTGGTGCTGTTCTGTAGTGCGACTGACCCGTGCGTGCTGCAGCTGAAACTCCACTATGGCCTGCTGCTGCTCGCACAGTCTGTCCAGCATGTGCAAGGTGGAGTTCCACCTGGTGGGCACGTCGCATATGAGGCGGTGAGCGGGAAGGCCGAAGTTACGCTGTAGCGCAGACAGGCGAGCAGCAGCAGGATGTGAACGCCGGAAGCGCGAACAGACGGCCCGCACTTTATGCAGCAGCTCTGACATGTCGGGGTAGTTGTGAATGAACTTCTGCACCACCAAATTCAGCACATGCGCCAAGCAAGGGATGTGCGTCAAATTGGCTAGTCCCAGAGCTGCAACGAGATTTCGCCCATTATCACACACCACCAGGCCGGGCTTGAGGCTCACCGGCAGCAACCACTCGTCGGTCTGTTGTTCTATACCCCGCCACAACTCCTGTGCGGTGTGGGGCCTGTCCCCCAAACATATGAGTTTCAGAATGGCCTGCTGACGTTTACCCCGGGCTGTGCTGAAGTTGGTGGTGAAGGTGTGTGGCTGACTGGATGAGCAGGTGGAAGAAGAGGAGGAGGAAGCCGAGAAGGAGGAGGTGGCAACAGGAGGCAAAGAATGTTGCCCTGCGATCCTTGGCGGCGGAAGGACGTGCGCCAAACAGCTCTCCGCCTGGGGCCCAGCTGCCACTACATTTACCCAGTGTGCAGTTAGGGAGATATAGCGTCCCTGGCCGTGCTTACTGGTCCACGTATCTGTGGTTAGGTGGACCTTGCCACAGATGGCGTTGCGCAGTGCACACTTGATTTTATCGGATACTTGGTTGTGCAGGGAAGGCACGGCTCTCTTGGAGAAGTAGTGCCGGCTGGGAACAACATACTGTGGGACAGCAAGCGACATGAGCTGTTTGAAGCTGTCTGTGTCCACCAGCCTAAATGACAGCATTTCATAGGCCAGTAGTTTAGAAATGCTGGCATTCAGGGCCAGGGATCGAGGGTGGCTAGGTGGGAATTTACGCTTTCTATCAAATGTTTGTGAGATGGAGAGCTGAACGCTGGCGTGTGACATGGTTGAGACGCTTGGTGACGGAGGTGGTGGTGGTGGTGTTGGTGGTACATCCCCTGTTTGCTGGGCGGCAGGTGCCAACGTTCCTCCAGAGGCGGAGGAAGAGGCCGAGGCGGCAGCAGCAGAATAGGCCGAGGCGGCAGCAGCAGAAGAGGTAGCAGGGGGAGCCTGAGTGACTTCCTTGGTTTTAAGGTGTTTACTCCACTGCAGTTCATGCTTTGCATGCAGGTGCCTGGTCATGCAGGTTGTGCTCAGGTTCAGAACGTTAATGCCTCGCTTCAGGCTCTGATGGCACAGCGTGCAAACCACTCGGGTCTTGTCGTCAGCACATTGTTTGAAGAAGTGCCATGCCAGGGAACTCCTTGAAGCTGCCTTTGGGGTGCTCGGTCCCAGATGGCGGCGGTCAGTAGCAGGCGGAGTCTCTTGGCGGCGGGTGTTCTGCTTTTGCCCACTGCTCCCTCTTTTGCTACGCTGTTGGCTCGGTCTCACCACTGCCTCTTCCTCCGAACTGTGAAAGTCAGTGGCACGACCTTCATTCCATGTGGGGTCTAGGACCTCATCGTCCCCTGCATCGTCTTCCACCCAGTCTTGATCCCTGACCTCCTGTTCAGTCTGCACACTGCAGAAAGACGCAGCAGTTGGCACCTGTGTTTCGTCATCATCAGAGACATGCTGAGGTGGTATTCCCATGTCCTCATCATCAGGAAACATAAGTGGTTGTGCGTCAGTGCATTCTATGTCTTTCACCGCTGGGGAAGGGCTAGGTGGATGCCCTTGGGAAACCCTGCCAGCGGAGTCTTCAAACAGCATAAGAGACTGCTGCATAACTTGAGGCTGAGACAGTTTCAATGGTATGCATGGGGGTGATGTGACAGACTGATGGGGTTGGTTTTCAGGCGCCATCTGTGCGCTTTCTGCAGAAGACTGGGTGGGAGATAATGTGAACGTGCTGGATCCACTGTCGGCCACCCAATTGACTAATGCCTGTACCTGCTCAGGCCTTACCATCCTTAGAACGGCATTGGGCCCCACCATATATCGCTGTAAATTCTGGCGGCTACTGGGACCTGAGGTAGTTGGTACACTAGGACGTGTGGATGTGGCAGAACGGCCACGTCCTCTCCCAGCACCAGAGGGTCCACTAACACCACCACGACCATGTCCACGTCCGCGTCCCTTACTAGATGTTTTTCTCATTGTTATGGTTCACCACAACAACAAATATATTATTTGGCCCAATGTATTGTATTCAAATTCAGCGGGATATAAATTTGAGGCCTAGTATTTAGGCGCTGGGTGACCGGTATGGATTTAGTGACAGAATTAGACTTGGAAATGCACAGAAGCGTGTGTGTGAAGTTATTCTGAATGACCCTATGTGCACCTTCAATATGATCTACCCTTTTAGGGATAGATTTCAAATAGCTCTGATATAGCAGAAACGACTAAATTATGAAATTGCTAAATTGGGAATTGTATTTCAACCCAGAACAAAAAATGTGCTTTGACGGACACTAAATAACTTTCCCAGCCACAACAGGACAGCGGTAACGAGAGATTTAGCGGGATATAAATTTGAGGCCTAGTATTTAGGCGCTGGGTGACAGGTATGGGTTTAGTGACAGAATTAGATTTGGAAATGCACAGTAGCGGGTGTGTGAAGTTATTCTGAATGACCCTATGTGCACCTTGAATATTATATACCCTTTTAGGGATAGATTTCAAATAGCTCTGATATAGCAGAAACCACTAAATTATGAAATTGCTAAATTGGGAATTGTATTTCAACCCAGAACAAGAAATGTGCTTGAACGGACACTAAATAACTCGCCCAGCTACAGCACTAAGGACAGATTTAGCGGGATATAAATTTGAGGCCTAGTATTTAGGCGCTGGGTGACAGGTATGGGTTTAGTGCCAGAATTAGACTTGGAAATACACAGTAGCGGGTGTGTGTGAAGTTATTCTGAATGACCCAATGTGCACCTTGAATATTATATACCCTTTTAGGGATAGATTTCAAATAGCTCTGATATAGCAGAAACCACTAAATTATGAAATTGCTAAATTGGGAATTGTATTTCAACCCAGAACAAGAAATGTGCTTGAACGGACACTAAATAACTCGCCCAGCTACAGCACTAGGGACAGATTTAGCGGGATATAAATTTGAGGCCTAGTATTTAGGCGCTGGGTGACAGGTATGGGTTTAGTGCCAGAATTAGACTTGGAAATACACAGTAGCGGGTGTGTGTGAAGTTATTCTGAATGACCCAATGTGCACCTTGAATATTATATACCCTTTTAGGGATAGATTTCAAATAGCTCTGATATAGCAGAAACCACTAAATTATGAAATTGCTAAATTGGGAATTGTATTTCAACCCAGAACAAGAAATGTGCTTGAACGGACACTAAATAACTCGCCCAGCTACAGCACTAGGGACAGATTTAGCGGGATATAAATTTGAGGCCTAGTATTTAGGCGCTGGGTGACAGGTATGGGTTTAGTGCCAGAATTAGACTTGGAAATACACAGTAGCGGGTGTGTGTGAAGTTATTCTGAATGACCCAATGTGCACCTTGAATATTATATACCCTTTTAGGGATAGATTTCAAATAGCTCTGATATAGCAGAAACCACTAAATTATGAAATTGCTAAATTGGGAATTGTATTTCAACCCAGAACAAGAAATGTGCTTGAACGGACACTAAATAACTCGCCCAGCTACAGCACTAAGGACAGATTTAGCGGGATATAAATTTGAGGCCTAGTATTTAGGCGCTGGGTGACAGGTATGGGTTTAGTGCCAGAATTAGACTTGGAAATACACAGTAGCGGGTGTGTGTGAAGTTATTCTGAATGACCCAATGTGCACCTTGAATATTATATACCCTTTTAGGGATAGATTTCAAATAGCTCTGATATAGCAGAAACCACTAAATTATGAAATTGCTAAATTGGGAATTGTATTTCAACCCAGAACAAGAAATGTGCTTGAACGGACACTAAATAACTCGCCCAGCTACAGCACTAGGGACAGATTTAGCGGGATATAAATTTGAGGCCTAGTATTTAGGCGCTGGGTGACAGGTATGGGTTTAGTGCCAGAATTAGACTTGGAAATACACAGTAGCGGGTGTGTGTGAAGTTATTCTGAATGACCCAATGTGCACCTTGAATATTATATACCCTTTTAGGGATAGATTTCAAATAGCTCTGATATAGCAGAAACCACTAAATTATGAAATTGCTAAATTGGGAATTGTATTTCAACCCAGAACAAGAAATGTGCTTGAACGGACACTAAATAACTCGCCCAGCTACAGCACTAGGGACAGATTTAGCGGGATATAAATTTGAGGCCTAGTATTTAGGCGCTGGGTGACAGGTATGGGTTTAGTGCCAGAATTAGACTTGGAAATACACAGTAGCGGGTGTGTGTGAAGTTATTCTGAATGACCCAATGTGCACCTTGAATATTATATACCCTTTTAGGGATAGATTTCAAATAGCTCTGATATAGCAGAAACCACTAAATTATGAAATTGCTAAATTGGGAATTGTATTTCAACCCAGAACAAGAAATGTGCTTGAACGGACACTAAATAACTCGCCCAGCTACAGCACTAAGGACAGATTTAGCGGGATATAAATTTGAGGCCTAGTATTTAGGCGCTGGGTGACAGGTATGGGTTTAGTGCCAGAATTAGACTTGGAAATACACAGTAGCGGGTGTGTGTGAAGTTATTCTGAATGACCCAATGTGCACCTTGAATATTATATACCCTTTTAGGGATAGATTTCAAATAGCTCTGATATAGCAGAAACCACTAAATTATGAAATTGCTAAATTGGGAATTGTATTTCAACCCAGAACAAGAAATGTGCTTGAACGGACACTAAATAACTCGCCCAGCTACAGCACTAGGGACAGATTTAGCGGGATATAAATTTGAGGCCTAGTATTTAGGCGCTGGGTGACAGGTATGGGTTTAGTGCCAGAATTAGACTTGGAAATACACAGTAGCGGGTGTGTGTGAAGTTATTCTGAATGACCCAATGTGCACCTTGAATATTATATACCCTTTTAGGGATAGATTTCAAATAGCTCTGATATAGCAGAAACCACTAAATTATGAAATTGCTAAATTGGGAATTGTATTTCAACCCAGAACAAGAAATGTGCTTGAACGGACACTAAATAACTCGCCCAGCTACAGCACTAGGGACAGATTTAGCGGGATATAAATTTGAGGCCTAGTATTTAGGCGCTGGGTGACAGGTATGGGTTTAGTGCCAGAATTAGACTTGGAAATACACAGTAGCGGGTGTGTGTGAAGTTATTCTGAATGACCCAATGTGCACCTTGAATATTATATACCCTTTTAGGGATAGATTTCAAATAGCTCTGATATAGCAGAAACCACTAAATTATGAAATTGCTAAATTGGGAATTGTATTTCAACCCAGAACAAGAAATGTGCTTGAACGGACACTAAATAACTCGCCCAGCTACAGCACTAAGGACAGATTTAGCGGGATATAAATTTGAGGCCTAGTATTTAGGCGCTGGGTGACAGGTATGGGTTTAGTGCCAGAATTAGACTTGGAAATACACAGTAGCGGGTGTGTGTGAAGTTATTCTGAATGACCCAATGTGCACCTTGAATATTATATACCCTTTTAGGGATAGATTTCAAATAGCTCTGATATAGCAGAAACCACTAAATTATGAAATTGCTAAATTGGGAATTGTATTTCAAGCCAGAACAAGAAATGTGCTTGAACGGACACTAAATAACTCGCCCAGCTACAGCACTAAGGACAGATTTAGCGGGATATAAATTTGAGGCCTAGTATTTAGGCGCTGGGTGACAGGTATGGGTTTAGTGCCAGAATTAGACTTGGAAATACACAGTAGCGGGTGTGTGTGAAGTTATTCTGAATGACCCAATGTGCACCTTGAATATTATATACCCTTTTAGGGATAGATTTCAAATAGCTCTGATATAGCAGAAACCACTAAATTATGAAATTGCTAAATTGGGAATTGTATTTCAACCCAGAACAAGAAATGTGCTTGAACGGACACTAAATAACTCGCCCAGCTACAGCACTAGGGACAGATTTAGCGGGATATAAATTTGAGGCCTAGTATTTAGGCGCTGGGTGACAGGTATGGGTTTAGTGCCAGAATTAGACTTGGAAATACACAGTAGCGGGTGTGTGTGAAGTTATTCTGAATGACCCAATGTGCACCTTGAATATTATATACCCTTTTAGGGATAGATTTCAAATAGCTCTGATATAGCAGAAACCACTAAATTATGAAATTGCTAAATTGGGAATTGTATTTCAACCCAGAACAAGAAATGTGCTTGAACGGACACTAAATAACTCGCCCAGCTACAGCACTAGGGACAGATTTAGCGGGATATAAATTTGAGGCCTAGTATTTAGGCGCTGGGTGACAGGTATGGGTTTAGTGCCAGAATTAGACTTGGAAATACACAGTAGCGGGTGTGTGTGAAGTTATTCTGAATGACCCAATGTGCACCTTGAATATTATATACCCTTTTAGGGATAGATTTCAAATAGCTCTGATATAGCAGAAACCACTAAATTATGAAATTGCTAAATTGGGAATTGTATTTCAACCCAGAACAAGAAATGTGCTTGAACGGACACTAAATAACTCGCCCAGCTACAGCACTAGGGACAGATTTAGCGGGATATAAATTTGAGGCCTAGTATTTAGGCGCTGGGTGACAGGTATGGGTTTAGTGCCAGAATTAGACTTGGAAATACACAGTAGCGGGTGTGTGTGAAGTTATTCTGAATGACCCAATGTGCACCTTGAATATTATATACCCTTTTAGGGATAGATTTCAAATAGCTCTGATATAGCAGAAACCACTAAATTATGAAATTGCTAAATTGGGAATTGTATTTCAACCCAGAACAAGAAATGTGCTTGAACGGACACTAAATAACTCGCCCAGCTACAGCACTAAGGACAGATTTAGCGGGATATAAATTTGAGGCCTAGTATTTAGGCGCTGGGTGACCGGTATGGATTTAGTGACAGAATTAGACTGGGATATGGCCAAAAAATAAACAGACTATTGCTGGTTAAATGCACTTGGTGTGACAGCTTCACCCTGATGTAGGCTTTAGCCAAAAAACAACCACACCATTGAGGGTTAAATGCACTTGGTCGCAGCTTGTGCTGGCGCACCACAAGACACAAAATGGCCGCCGATCACCCCAGAAAAATGTGACTGACAAACGGTCTGGGCAGCCTAAAAACAGTGAGCAATTGAGGATCAGCAGCTCAATGATCCACAGCTGCAGATCGATCAGTTAATCAAGTCCTTTGGAGGAGTTAATCTGCCTAATCTCGCCCTACTGTCGCAGCCGCAACCTCTCCCTACGCTAATCAGAGCAGAGTGACGGGCGGCGCTATGTGACTCCAGCTTAAATAGAGGCTGGGTCACATGGTGCTCTGGCCAATCACAGCCATGCCAATAGTAGGCATGGCTGTGATGGCCTCTTGGGGCAAGTAGTATGACGCTTGTTGATTGGCTGCTTTGCAGCCTTTCAAAAAGCGCCAAGAAAGCGTCACAAAAGCGCGAAGAAAGCGACGAACACCGAACCCGAACCCGGACTTTTACGAAAATGTCCGGGTTCGGGTCCGTGTCACGGACACCCCAAAATTCGGTACGAACCCGAACTATACAGTTCGAGTTCGCTCATCCCTAATCATGAGCTGTACCATGCCTTCGCCATTCTTTTTTCTTTCCATCATTCTGGTAGAGGTTGATCTTGGTTTCATCTGTCCAAAGAATGTTCTTTCAGAAGTGTGCTGGTTTTTTAAGATGTTTTTTAGCAAAGTCCAATCTAGCCTTCTTATTCTTGAGGCTTATGAGTGGCTTGCACAGTGCAGTGAATCCTCTGTATTTACTTTCAAGCAGTCTTCTCTTTATGGTAGATCTGTATATTGATATGCCTTTATCCCGGAGAGTATTGTTCACTTGGTTGGCTGTTGTGAAGGGGTTTCTCTTCACCATGGTAATTTTTCTGCGATCATCCACCACTGTTGTCTTCCGTGGGCATCCAGGTCTTTTTGCATTGTTGAGGTCACCAGCGCTTTCCTTCTTTCTCAGGATGTACCAAACTGTAGATTTTGCCACTCCTAATAGTGTAGCAATTTCTCAGATGTTTTTTTTCTTTTTCAGTTTTCGCATATGAAGGATGGCTTGTTTCACCTGCATGGAGAACTCCTTTGACCACATGTTTACTTTTCAGCAAAATCTTCAACATGCAAGCACCTCAAATCAACTCCAGGCCTTTTATGTGCTTAATTGAGAATGAAATAATGAAGGAATTGCCCACACCTGCCCTTGAAACAGCCTTTGAGTCAATTGTCAAATTACTATTGGTCCCTTTAAAGGTGCTACATATAAAGGAGTTGAAACTCCTAAACCCTTCATCCAATTTTAATGTGAATACCCTCAAATGAAAGCTAAAAGTCTGGACTTTATATCCATGTCCATAATAACTTGAATATATTTTAGTAAAAAGGTAATAAAAAACAAATTTGTGTCAGTGTCCAAATATACAGTTGCAAGAAAAAGTATGTGAACCCCTTGACTAATGACATCTCCAAGAGCCAATTGGAGTGAGGTGTCAGCCAACTGGAGTCCAATCAATGAGATGATATTGGAGGTGTTGGTTACAGCTGCCCTGCCCTATAAAAAACATACACCAGTTCTGGGTTTTCTTTTCACAAGAAGCATTGCCTGATGTGAATGATGCCTCGCACAAAAGAGCTCTCAGAAAAATTAATATTAAGAATTATTGACTTGCATAAAGCTGGAAAGGGTCATAAAAGTATCTCCAAAAGCCTTGCTGTTCATCAGTCTACGGTAAGACAAATCGTCTATAAATGGAGAAAGTTCAGCACTGCTGCTAATCTAGGAGTGGCCGTCCTGTAAAGATGACTGCAAGAGCACAGCATAGACTGCTCAATGAGGTGAAGAAGAATCCTAGAGTGCCAGCTAAAGACTTACAAAAGTCTCTGGCATATGCTAATATCCCTGTTAGCGAATCTGCGATACGTAAAACACTAAACAAGAATGGATTTCATGGGAGGATACCACAGAGGAAGCCACTGCTGTCCAAAAATAAAATTGCTGCACGTTTACAGTTTGCACAAGAGCACCTGGATGTTCCACAGCAGTACTGGCAAAATATTCTGTGGAAAGATTAAACCAAAGTTGAGTTGTTTGGAAGAAACACGCAACACTTTGTGGGGAGAAAAAGAAGCACAGCACACCAACATCAAAACCTCATCATAACTGTGAAGTATGGTGGTGGGGGCATCATAGTTTGGGGCTGCATTGCTGCATCAGGGCCTGGACGGATTTCTATCATCCACGAAAAAATGAATTCCCAAGTTTATCAAGACATATTGCAGGAGAACTTAAGGCCATCTGTCCACCAGTTGAAGCTCAACAGAAGATGGGTGTTGCAACAGGACAACGACCCAAAGCATAAAAGTAAATCAACAACAGAATGTCTTAAACAGAAGAAAATACGCCTTCTGGAGTGGCCCAGTCAGAGTCCTGACCTCAACCAGATTGAGATGCTGTGGCATGACCTCAAGAAAGCGATTCACACCAGACATCCCAAGAATATTGCTGACCTGAAACAGTTCTATAAAGAGGAATGGTCAATAATTACTCCTGACCGTTGTGCACGTCTGATCTGCAACTACAGGAAACGTTTGGTTAATACTATTGCTGCCAAAGGAGGTTCAACCAGTTATTAAATCCAAGGGTTCACATATTTTTTCCACCTGCACTGTGAATGCTTACATGGTGTGTTCACTAAAAACAAGGTAACATTTAATTCCTTGTGTGTTATTAGTTTAAGCAGACTTTGATTGTCTATTGCGACTTAGATGAAGATCAGATCACATTTTATGACCAATTTGTGCAGAAATCTATATCATTCCAAAGGGTTCACATACTTTTTCTTGCAACTGTATATGGAGGAACTAACACTACATATATATATATATATATATATATATATATATATACTCTCCAAATAACGAGGCAGCACTTCCAGCTTTCGTTGACAGGGTGAAGACCCCAAAACTTTATTCCCAGCAACGTTTCGGCCTACTCAATGAGGCCTTTGTCAAGCTATACAATAGTGCTTACTATTGGGTCTATATACCCACAAATCAATAATCACTCAGTGCAATTAGTGAAATCACATGTCTTCAATACGGTCACATGACCTTCGGTAGCAACATCACATGACAATCAGTGTCTAATACTTATTCGTGTTACATCAATGGCTGTTATAAAATACAATGGCAAAATTCATAATATCTGTGCTCATACCTCAGTGTAAAACCATATACAATATAGTACACCAGTAAAAACAGCAAAGAGTAAGCCTTGACCATAAACATCGTGACGTCAAGGTTCATATATAAAGTGCAACATGTGCTCAGTACATAAAGGGTTAAAATTTCTCCATAATGCAGCTGCATCATATCACAGTTAAAATAGGACCTACTAACCATGGACCAGCTGAGTCGGCCAGCTTTGGCGTTCACCTCTCTGCACTGCCATGCGCCGGGCCAGACGCACCTCACTCACCTCCCGACGCCGCCCCGCCACCACGCACTCTCCCTGGGACGCAAGCGTCACTCAGTGGAGCGCATCGTCAGCGTGGCAGCGAGGGGAGGAGAGCCAGGTCATATATACACAGTATATATATATATATATATATATATATATAGTGGTGTCACAGGATCTCTGAGGCATCCATTTAAAGGGACTCTGTCCTGACTAAGGGCAACACAAACTAGCGGCGGATTCCCTTAGCAAAATGCTGGGTCACTTTAATTGACAGAAGTTTTGTTAACATCTTGTCTTGAACAGCCCCAGCACATGCCGATTCCTGAATATTTATGAGCTCCTGGCTTTCTCTCTCCCCTGCTGCTGATTCAGTTGGAGAAAAAATTGTTAACAATTGATAGGAGGGGCAGAGAAAGCCAGATACTCATGAATATAAGGACTCAATGGCATGTGCTGGAGCTGCTAGAACCACCAGCATAAGACTGGTGGCAGATTCCCGTTAACATAGGTTAGTCATAAATGCCATACAGAGGTATCCGTCACACATAGGATATTATAGCATCCGTTAAACAGATCCTTTTTATTACAGTATACAACAGGATGAAATGTATACTACACTATTCAACAGGTTCTTTTTGCAGTATATTGGCATAAACCAGTCAGCCAGAGGGCATTGGCCTCTGTTTGACTAATAGAGCCCTATAGACACATTTATCTTAACATAGGTGGAAAATGTGATGCAGATGTGGACCCACCAATCAAGACCGTATGCTTTTCCATAACTGTTGCCTTGGGGTACTATTTGACCCTGTTCCAGTGGCAAGACCACCTTGGTGTACTGTAACATGGCTGCATTGCTATTGTATTAGGTTTATGAATGCTATTTTATCTCCTAGCAGTAAGCGAATGGTTAATCGATGTACACCACTGTGTGTGAAATGTCCTGTAATACTGAAACCATAACAGGAGTGTATAGTGATTACATCATGGCAGACTGTTACAGTGTACAGACACTCTGGGAGAGTCATGTTCCTTGAACAGGATATGATGGGCATTATCAAGATTGCACTGATGACAAGGAAAGTCCCCTGTGACTATATATACTACACTGTAGGATATAATTGTGTATTATAGATGATTGCATTGAAGGCATGTGTGTTTAGAACAACACTTAAAGGGGTTAACCAACCCCTATAATGACCCCCCTAATGCCCAGGCACCTCATATAGGTTATACTTACCATACTCCCTGCCACTTGCATTGCTCCTGCTCCCGCACGGCCGCTGCTGGATCTCCGGGTGACACTAGGGAGGCTCATCCCCATCATGGCCTGCTATTGCAGCACAGCCCATTAGTCTTATCTATGTCCCCAGATGAGCTAATAAGCGGCAACATGGCATGAGTAGCATAGGGCTGTTGAGATGAGGATCAGGTTCCAAACAGGGTCACCTTTTCAGGGCAGACACTCTGTTGCTAGGCACATTAGGGCATACGTTGTCTCCTTCATAAGGTATATTAATAGCGTATATTACCGTTCACCTATACACTGTATACTGTTACTCGTTACCAATATAACATCCAAAATCCTGGGACACTAAACCAAGACTACAAGAGGTGGTAGAATGGTTCAATATTATGGTGGGTACCAAAAATGCGATGGATAGTTGATAGAATAATGGACAAAAAAATTATGCAAAAAGATAGAAATGTCAGACTGCTGCAAAACTCAACATAAGTTTATGTAAATAATTACAGATGTGGTCTGATTAGACACTGGGTCTTGCCACAAGAGGTTAGTCTCAGAGGCTACTTTTGGGTCTGACCAGCTGTAGGGAGGTTGGACACACACACACTAGTGATGAGCAGCAGGGGCATTATTCGAATTAGCAATATTTCACAAATATTCATCATAAATTCGCAAATTCGAGAATTTGCCATTATTTTCTTGTTTGCGAAAATCGGCAATGTAATATGAGCGTATTGCACGCACAATACAGACGGGGGTCACTTTTGCTACATTTTTCAAGCTGGTATAAGTTTCCTGAGACTGGAGAAAATGGTTGGCACAGCATAACATTACAATAGCTTTATATGCAGATAGACTACTCCAATATATTCGCGATTGCGCAAATCGGCAACTAATGATGCGCATATTTTGGCGCAATATGTGCAACTTCACACTTTAGCAAGTCTTATTACTGATTGGTGCACTAAGTATTGTTGTGAAGTTGTGACATAACGGCACTATGTCTGCAGCATGTACAAACCGGATTCCAAAAAAGTTGGGACACTATACAAATCGTGAATAAAAACTGAATGCAATGATGTGGAGGTGCCAACTTGTAATATTGTATTCAGAATAGAACATAAATCACAGAACAAAAGTTTAAACTGAGAAAATGTACCATTTTAAGGGAAAAATATGTTGACTCAGAATTTCATGGTGTCAACAAATCCCCAAAAAGTTGGGACAAGGCCATTTTCCCCACTGTGTGGCATCTCCCCTTCTTCTTACAACACTCAACAGACGTCTGGGGACCGAGGAGACCAGTTTCTCAAGTTTAGAAATAGGAAAGCTCTCCCATTCTTGTCTAATAAAGGCCTCTAACTGTTCAATCGTTTTGGGCCTTCTTTGTTGCACCTTCCTCTTTATGATGCGCCAAATGTTCTCTATAGGTGAAAGATCTGGACTGCAGACTGGCCATTTCAGTACCCAGATCCTTCTCCCACGCAGCCATGATGTTGTGATTGATGCAGAATGTGGTCTGGCATTATCTTGTTGAAAAATGCAGGGTCTTCCCTGAAAGAGATGACGTCTGGATGGGAGCATATGTTGTTCTAGAACCTGAATATATTTTTCTGCATTGATGGTGCCTTTCCAGACATGCAAGCTGCCCATGCCACAGGCACTCATGCAACCCCATACCATCAGAGATGCAGGCTTCTGAACTGAGACAACTTGGGTTGTCCTTGTCCTCAGTGGCGTAGGGATTGCCATAGCAACCATAGCAGTGGCTATGGGGCCCTACGCCACTGGGGGCCCGTCCCGGACTGCATTAATTTTTTTTATTTTTTTTTTACACAGCCAGGCAGCCAGGTGGGCGGGGCTTGGGCGGTCCGCGGCTGTAGTGGGCGGGGCTTGGGCGGTCCGCGGCTCGGGCCTGGCTGGGGGGAAGCCAAGGAAGGAGTAGTCAGGTCAGGACTGGAGTAGGCGGGCCCAAGTCACACTGCTGCACGAGCAGAACGCAGAAGATGAGGTAGGCGGTGGAGAGGGGGCCGGAACGGGGGCGTATAACATGTGCATGTAAGTTAAAAACCAATATACAAATCCATAAGGGACAGACCACAGAGATCAGCATGTATTGTCACTACACTATGGTGTCCTTAGAGTTCACTTTATAGTCAGAATACTTACTACTATGAGAGCCTGGCTGGTATCCATGTCTTATTTTATGCCCAAATTAACAGTCAACGATACCTATAATATTGTTCATGAAGCAGATCTGCATTAGTGGGACTGTGGATTCCCATACGCTGGTAACATGGAAGTCATCCTAACAATCAGATTTGCACAATGAGAGAATGTCATATACTGCACTAATGTACATAAAACCAGCGAGCGGATTTCCCTCTGTATATATAGAAACATAGAAACATAGAATGTGTCGGCAGATAAGAACCATTTGGCCCATCTAGTCTGCCCAATATATCTGAATCCTATGAATAGTCCCTGGCCCTATCTTATATGAAGGATAGCCTTATGCCTATCCCATGCATGCTTAAACTCCTCCACTGTATTTGCAGCTACCACTTCTGCAGGAAGGCTATTCCATGCATCCACTACTCTCTCAGTAAAGTAATACTTCCTTATATTACTTTTAAACCTTTGCCCCTCTAATTTAAAACTGTGTCCTCTTGTGGTAGTTTTTCTTCTTTTAAATATGCTCTCCTCCTTTACCGAGTTGATTCCCTTTATGTATTTAAAAGTTTCTATCATATCCCCTCGGTCTCTTCTTTCTTCCAAGCTATACATATTAAGGTCTTTTAACCTTTCCTGGTAAGTTTTATCCTGCAATCCATGTACCAGTTTAGTAGCTCTTCTCTGAACTCTCTCTAGAGTATCTATATCCTTCTGGAGATATGGCCTCCAGTACTGCGCACAATACTCCAAGTGAGGTCTCACCAGTGTTCTGTACAGCGGCATAAGCACTTCACTCTTTCTACTGCTTATACCTCTCCCTATACATCCAAGCATTCTGCTGGCATTTCGTGCTGCTTTATTACATTGTCTTCCCACCTTTAAGTCTTCTGAAATAATTACTCCTAAATCCCTTTCCTCAGATACTGATATATTCCACTGACAGAATACTCCATCCTTGTACCCTGCTCTGATGGTTCCTACAAAGAGTGAAATGTTACAATGCGATGCATATCTGCTCATTTCCATGTCTGTTCTTGGCCAAGCTAACAATGCATATGTATGGGAGGATAGGGAGAGATAACTGTTGGCTGAATGATCCTTCAGCCAACATTAGAACTCAACAGAGTTACATCACACATATACAGTATAGTACAGTGATGCCCAACCTACGGCCCGTGGGCCAAATGCGGCCCGCGAAGCCGTGTCATGCGGCCCACGTGCAACACGCCAGACCTGCAGGGTATAGACGAAGTGAGGTCACGGTTATGGGCAATCGAGGGTACTCACTGTATTGGAGAACCCTGGGCAGGCGCGTGGCAGTGAAGGAGAGGTAGACACGATTCCTCTGGGGCACACTCTGTATATAGGGACCAGGCCTGATGGTGGATGAGGTGCCCTGGATGTTACGGATATTTTGAGTGCCTGGGGCAAGGTCCCTGTGGTATTCGTGACGCCAGTGCCTTTGGACGGTGGCACGCCGGTTGGTAGTTGGAATGATGGAGGTACACAAGTAGAGTAGTGAACCAAACGTAACTTTACTGAACAATCCAACTTTGTACAGCAGGTAGTAGTACAGTCTTTCAATCACAGTTCCACAAGTAGGCTTATTCACACAATGGCAGGTAATATTTATGCAAGATACGCAGAGGGTAAATTCACAAGCACTCAGCAGCAGGTTGTACCTTTCCTCAGAATCAATGTACACTGTCCTTTCTAGAACTCCTGCTCTGGCTTTATCTCCCAAGGCCCGGATGCCTAAAGGGTGGCTTAAATCCTTGGTTACTTTCCTCCTCAGGTATTAGATTCTTGCTGCACTTTCTAGTTTCATCTGCCCATCAGGGTCACTTAGCTTACCCTGGATCGCCGTCTCTTGTAAAGTGGATAACTGGGTTTCTCCCAGGAGGTTGGGTCCTGCAACTGGGGTGTCTCTACTGAGCTAATCCTAGCCTCAGGAGCTTCAGGTGGACGAAGTGACTCCTCTAGTCCCCTGGAATGAACTAACACTTCCCTGTCTGGGCCTTCCTATATATAACTAGGGCTCACTAGCTCCCTCTAACGTCTGGGAGGCTAAACTACACCCTGACAGGCCTAATACAGGGAAAACAAACACATGACATTTAATGCAATGGAACACATTAACCTGTGCAGTGCCCACCTTTACCTAGTGGGACACTACACACGCAGTGACCGAACTTTATCAGCGCAGGGCGCGCTGCGAACGGCACAGGCAGCAAAGCGATGCTGCCTGTGCCTGCAATCTCCCCGCCCAGCGCCGCCTCCTAGCTAATTTATTCACTGCACTTGCCTCTGTGAAATTCAAGAGAAGCGGCGTAATCTCACACAGGAGCACTGGCAGAGGCCTCGAAGTGCGCATGCACCGTCTTCCTGGCCTTTGCCAGTGCACCTGTGCGAGATTACGGCGCTTCTCTTCAATTTCACAGAGGCAAGTG
The DNA here is from genome assembly GCF_014858855.1 of Bufo gargarizans. Classification (NCBI taxonomy): domain Eukaryota; kingdom Metazoa; phylum Chordata; class Amphibia; order Anura; family Bufonidae; genus Bufo; species Bufo gargarizans. The sequence continues at coordinate 446,999,433 of NC_058081.1, forward strand.
CAGTGAATAAATTAGCTAGGAAGCTGCTCGAGGTGGGGGGGATATCTGTGGAGGACACTGAGGAGGGATCTGTGGAGGACACTGAAGGGGGTGGATCTGTGGAGGACACTGAAGGGGGGATCTGTGGAGGACACTGAAGGGGGGGGATCTGTGGAGGACACTGAAGGGGGGGATCTGTGCAGGACACTGAAGGGGGGGATCTGTGGAGGACACTGAAGGGGGGATCTGTGGAGGACACTGAAGGGGGGGGATCTGTGGAGGACACTGAAGGGGGGGGATCTGTGGAGGACACTGAAGGGGGATCTGTGGAGGACACTGAAGAGGGGGATCTGTGGACGACACTAAAGGGGGGATCTGTGGATGACATTAAAGGGGGGATCTGTGGACGAAGGGGGGATCTGTGGACGACACTAAAAGGGGGATCTGTGGACGACACTAAAGGGGGGATCTGTGGACGACACTAAAGGGGGGATCTGTGGACGACACTAAAGGGGGGATCTGTGGACGACACTAAAGGGGGGATCTGTGGACGACACTAAAGGGGGGGATCTGTGGACGACACTAAAGGGGGGATCTGTGGACGACACTAAAGGGGGGATCTGTGGACGACACTAAAGGGGGGATCTGTGGACGACACTAAAGGGGGGATCTGTGGACGACACTAAAGGGGGGATCTGTGGAGAACACTAAAGGGGGGATCTGTGGACAACACTGAAGGGGGGGGAATCTGTGGACGACACTTAAGGGGGGGATCTGTAGACGACACTTGGGGGGGATGTTGGGGTGGGAGGTCCTGAAGGGGTGTTTGGGTGGGAGCTCTGGAAGGGGTGGGAGGTCCAATAGGTATGTGGGGGTGGGAGATCCGGGAGGGGGACCCATAATTTTTTTTGCTATGGGGCCCAGTCATTTCTAGCTACGCCCCTGCTTGTCCTCTTTGGTCCGGATGACATGGCGTCCCAGATTTCCAAAAAGAACTTTGAATCGTGACTCGTCTGACCACAGAACAGTCTTCCATTTTGCCACACTCCATTTTAAATGATCCCTGGCCCAGTGAAAACGCCTGAGCTTGTGGATCTTGCTTAGAAATGGCTTCTTCTTTGCACTGTAGAGTTTCAGCTGGCAACAGCGGATGGCACGGTGGATTGTGTTCACTGACGATAGTTTCTGGAAGTATTCCTGAGCCCATTCTGTGATTTCCTTTACAGTAGCATTCCTGTTTGTGGTGCAGTGTCGTTTAAGGGCCCGGAGATCACGGCATCCAGTATGGTTTTACGGCCTTGACCCTTATGCACAGAGATTGTTCCAGATTCTCTGACTCTTCGGATGATGTTATGCACAGTTGATGATGATAGATGCAAAGTCTTTGCAATGTTTCGCTGGGTAACACCTTTCTGATATTGCTCCACTATCTTTCTGCGCAACATTGTGGGAATTGGTGATCCTCTACTCTTCTTGGCTTCTGAGAGACACTGCCACTCTGAGAAGCTCTTTTTATACCCAATCATGTTGCCAATTGACCTAATTAGTGTTAATTGGTCTTCCAGCTCTTCGTTATGCTCAAATTTACTTTTTCCAGCCTCTTATTGCTACTTGTCCCAACTTTTTGGGGATTTGTTGACACAGTGAAATTTTGAATCAACGTATTTTCCCTTTGAAATGATACATTTACTCGGATTAAACGTTTGATCTGTCATCTACGTTCTATTACAAATAAAATATTGACATTTGTCATCTCCACATCATTGCATTCAGTTTTTATTCACGATTTGTATAGTGTCCCAACTTTTTTGGAATCCGGTTTGTATGTATGGACAGCAGAACCTATCACACTACCTAACACCCTGCACTGCAACAGCTACACTATATCAGGATATAACCTACACTGACTATCTCCCACTAACTAACTATCTGTATTATATACAGTATATGAACTAACTTGCTAACTATCTAATGTAATGTGGAAAGCACAGAGCAAAGCAATGACACTTGGCTGCTGGGGAGCTTCTTATATAGTAATGGGTAGGCAACTTTCCTATTGGTTGCTAGGGATGTTGCTAAGCTCAGACAAAGACATTGCAGCCTTCTCATTGGCCCACAAGCAAGTTACTGATGGAAATAAAATCTAGAATACTCAAGAATTACGAATATATAGCACTATATTCTAAATCTTCATGAATTCTCGAAGTGGCAATATTCGCAATTAAAATTCATTATTCGAATATTCTTGCCCAACACTAACACACACACTGGCTCCAAATGGCCCAGAAATAGCGCCATTAGGGAGGATTGTTTGATCTTCAGAAAATCTCAAGCAGCAACCACAGTTTCATTGTACACCATCCAGACACAGCTGACACCTTTACTACACACCCTTGTCTGTCAGAGAATCTACAATAGACAGGGCTGGTGGCAGTTGAATACTAATACTGAGCATGTGCAACCACCTTAGTAGATGGTCCTGCACATTACTATACAGAGTAAAAAGCAAAGAGTGGCATTTTAACCCCTTAGGGATGCATGACGTACCGGTACACCATGTTTCCCGATTCCTTAAGGACCCATGACATACCGGTACGTCATGGGTTTAAACTGTGATTGCAGCGCGGCGGGCACAGCCCCGGGGGGTCATGTGACCCACCCCCCGTATCGGCGATCGTCGCAAACTGCAGTTCAATTTAGACCTGCGGTTTGCGTCTTTACCTGCGGTTGCGGCGGCTGTACTGCGGTGCCATTGGGTCCCCATGCGGCTGTGGGGGAACCCGATGGTATGGAAGGCAGCGTGAGGTCTAAGGAAGGCATCACGCTGCCTTCCGGGGAAGAGCCTGTGAGATCCTGGCCCCGGAAGATGTATGAGTAATACACACAGTATTACTCATACAGCCAATGCATTCCAATACAGAAGTATTGGAATGCATTGTAAAGGAATATACCCCCCAAAGTTCAAGTCCCAAAGTGGGACAAAAAATTAAGTGAAAAAAGTTTAAAAAGTTAAGTTTCCCCACCAAAAAATTAAAAGTTTCAAGTTAAAATAAACAAAAACGTCATTTTCCCCAAATAAAGTTAAAAAAAAATGGTAAAAAATAGGGGGGAAAAAAAGTTTAGATATTAGGTATCGCAGCGTCCGTATCGACCGGCTCTATAAACATATCACATGAACTAACCCCTCAGATGAACACCGTAAAAAATAAAAAATAAAAACTGTGCTAAATAAACCTTTTTTTTGTCACCTTACATCACAAAAGGTACAACAGCAAGCGATCAAAAAGGCGTTTGCCCACCAAAATAGTACTAATCTAACCGTCACCTCATCCTGCAAAAAATGAGCCCATACCTTCGACAATCGCCCAAAAAATTAAAAAACTATGGCTCAGAATATGGAGACACTAAAACATAATTTTTGTTATTGTGTAAAACTTACATAAATAAAATAAAAAGTATACATATTTGGTATCACCGCATTCGTATCAACCGGCTCTATAAAAATATCACATGACCTAACCTCTCAGATGAACACCGTAAAAAATAAAAAATAAAAGCTGTGCTAAATAAACAATTTTTTGTCACCTTACATCACAAAAAGTGTAATAGCAAGCGATAAAAAATTCACACGCACCCCAAAATAGTGCCAATAGAACTGTCATCTCATCCCGGAAAAATCATACCCTACCTAAGGTTATCGCCCAAAAACTGAAAAAATTATGGCTCTCAGACGATGGAAACACTAAAACATGATTTTTTTTTGCTTCAAAAATTTAATCATTGTGTGAAACTTACATAAATAAAAAAAGTATACATATTAGGTACTGCCGCATCTGTGACAACCTGGTCTATAAAAATATCACATGATCTAACCTGTCAGATGAATGTTGTAAATAACAAAAAAAAAAAACTGTGCCAAAACAGCTATTTCTTGTTATCTTGCCTCACAAAAAGTATAATATAGAGCAACCAAAAATCATATGTACCCTAAACTAGTACCAACAATACTGCCACCATATCCCGTAGTTTCTAAAATGGGGCCACTTTTTGGGAGTTTCTACTCTAGGGGTGCATCAGGGGGGCTTCAATTGGGACATGGTGTAAAAAAAAAAAACTGTCCAACAAAATCTGCCTTCCAAAAACTGTATGGCATTCCTTTCCTTCTGCGCCCTACCGTATGCCCATACAGCTGTTTATGACCATATATGGCGTGTTTCTGTAAACTACAGAATCAGGGCCATAAATATTGAGTTTTGTTTGGCTGTTCACCCTTGCTTTATTACTGGGAAAAATGGATTAAAATGGAAAATTTGCCCAAAAATTGAAATTCTGAAATTTCATCTCCATTTGCCAATAACTCTTGTGGAACACCTAAAGGGTTAACAACGTTTGTAAAAAAAATATTGAATGCCTTGAGGGGTGTAGTTTCTTAGATGCGGTCACTTTTATGGAGTTTCTACTCTAGGGTGCATCAGGGGGGCTTCAAATGGGACATGGTGTCAAAAAAAACAGTCCAGCAAAACCTGCCTTCCAAAAACCGTATGGCATTCCTTTCCTTCTGCTCCCTGTCGTGTGCCCGTACAGCGGTTTACGACCACATATGGGGTGTTTCTGTAAACTACAGAATCAGTGCCATAAATATTGAGTTTGGTTTGGCTGTTAACACTTGCTTTGTAACTGGAAAAAAATTATTAAAATGGAAAATCTGCCCAAAAAGTGCAATTTTGAAATTGTATCTCTATTTTCCATTAATTCTTGTGGAACACCTAAAGGGTTAACAAAGTTTGTAAAAACAGTTTTGAATACCTTGAGGGGTGTAGTGTATAGAATGGGGTCATTTTTGGGTGGTTTCTATTATGTAAGCCTCGCAAAGTGACTTCAGACCTGAACTGGTCCGGAAAAATTGGGTTTTTGAAAATTTCAGAAAAATTTCAAGCTTTGCTTCTAAACTTGTAAGCTATGTAACATCCCCAAAAAATAAAATATCATTCCCAAAATGATCCAAACATGAAGTAGACATATGGGGAATGTAAAGTAATAACACATTTTGGAGGTATTACTATGTATTATAGAAGTAGAGACATTGAAACTTGGTAATTTGCATTTTGTCTTTAAAAAAATTGTCATTTTTTTTACTTCATTTTACCAGCGTCATGAAGTACAATATGTGATGAAAAACAATCTCAAAATGGCCTGGATAAGTCAAAGCGTTTTAAAGTTATCAGCAATTAGGCCTCATGCACACGACCGTTTTGTGCATCCGTGTCCATTTTCTGCGGACCCGTTGACTTTCAATGGGTCAGTTGAAAACTCTGAAAATGCTCCGTTTGTCATCCGCGTCCGTGATCCGTGTTTCCTGTCCGTCAAAAAAATATGACCTGTCCTATTTTTTTGACGGACAACGGTTTGCTGACCCATTTAAGTCAATGGGTCCGTGAAAAAACACGGAGGCACACAAGATTGTCATCCGCGTCCGTGATTCGTGTCCGTTTTTTTCCTATCATTTTCAATGCAAACTTCACTTTTTTTTTTCACTTTTCTGGTCTGGTGATTCTCCAAAAATCAAGGAAGACACACGGAAGAAAAAACGGACACGGATCACGGAACAACGGAACTTCGTTTTGCGGACCGTGAAAAAATACTGTTGTGTGCATGAGGCCTTAAAGTGACACTGGTCAGATTTGCAAAAAATGGCCAAGTCCTTAAGGTGAAATAGGGCTGAGTCCTTAAGGGGTTAATATTAAGAGAATATGCAGGCACAACAAAGCAGCACATCTTTGTAGTGAACTAGTGTCATGCCCCAGAGGTGCATTACCACTTCTGCACCCTGTCTCCTATGGTTAACCTAATGTCATTCTGTGTATTTATTTCTGCATAATATGCATTTCCTATTTTGCAACTGTTTATGTTATCATAACATATTAAGTGTAAAACTTATCCTTCACTTTGAGTAGCAGGGCTGACAAATTAGTCAGCTTCAGACTTAACGTTGTTCTTTGCTGTCTATACCCACCCCGGCATGTGGCATTGATAGTATGCAGTTACACCCAGCAAGTGATATGGAAAAAGTGAGGCAGAGAAATCCTCTAATAAGATTACATCGGGATCACATATTAACTGTATTTATCACAGCAATTGCCATTTCCTTCCATTTTTATATATTTCCAAAATCAATTTTTAAAGAGCCGAAACATATGTTTAATTTGATCCTGGGTCTAAATAGCTTAATTAAAATTGTGTTAGCGTTTCAGCCTGGAACGCAGGATGCTGCAAGTATCATGCTATTCAGCACTTCTATGCAGCAACATATGGAATGTAGTATATAATACAGTATTATGTCTGATAATCTGCTTCATAGTGTCTCCCTGGGACATTAAAATTAAATTAATTTTGTTTAATGGGCATTTTTTATTTAGTAAATAATTTAACAAAGAATGTGTTGCTAATTTAATTTAAGGGGCTCACATATCAATTTTATTATGGTTTACACTGAGAGTATACAGTTTCTCCATGCTGCATGTTAGCATCAGGGGCATGTGATGAGCGAATCGATTCTAAATTGATCAAATTTGTTTCAAATTTCCAATACTGTTTAATACGTGTTTAGCATTGGACATATCACAGTAGTGATCACATATGAAGATGGAGACTCACATGACTTCAAGCAGTAGGCTTTCCTGTAATGCTTTGCAGTCAGCCTAACGGCCAATCAGGAGGGACAGCATTGACATGTGTCATAATCACAATGTAAGCTCCTAAGCAGACAGAGAAGATGCCTCTGTCACAGCAATTTAGCAGCAGTGTATACTTTTGCTGCAGACATTGTGCAATTGTGCCTTTTTTCTAAAAACTTACTGCAGAATTGCTACAATTAATAAGTTTACAATAAGCATATTGTCCAGTATAAATTTTTGACGTAGATGTGCAATTGGGTGAACCTTGTTTATAATCATGAACAACCCCTTTAACAATAGTCTGCACTGGCTTTCACTGGGGACAGCTGCTATTCGTTATTTTCATATCCTATTTTTGCCATCCATTTAATGCATACCAAAAATGTATGTATTAACAGATGCCTCAGACTGATGCCGTACAGTGGCGTCCTTTCACCATACAGTTCCATGGTAGAAAAAAAAAATTTACGTTAACCTAAGCATTTTTTTTATTGACTGGATACAAAAACATGGAGTGCTGCACATTTGCATACATCAAACCGATAGGAAATTAAAACTTTCTAGGCTCCAGCAGGACACATTTTTGAGAGTTTTTCCATTCAAGACGCATAAAAATGGCCCCTGATTAAAATACATATTTTTTGTGGGAATTTTTGCCATTGATCCCCCGCTGGTATATCACTGTCCATGTTGTGGGACTATTTGTGTAATTCTAGTGTTTGCTGGCTGCAAATAGGACCTGAAGGTTTTTCAGGTTCGTCCTGCCATTAAAGTGAATGGGGCCCGCCCCGAACACGCGGTTTGCGAACATTTGATCATGAACCAGTGTTTGCGAATCTTCCCAGCCAATGTTCATCCATCACTACTTGTCATGTTATTTAATGTTATAACATCCGGAAGGGAATCAACTCTGGCACTGCCCCTACAGGGAGCTTGAATGTGAATCTCGGATCTGCCCCTAGCTCAATAAGAGTTAGCTGTATGTCAGCAAAAGAAGAGTGAGAAAGCAACTTCATGTACTCTATTCATCCCAGGACTGGAATTAAGCTACAGAGACTCACCGATTTTTGGATTATCTACAGAAAGGAAAAAATAGAGAAAGAGAGAAGAAGGTTCAGAGTTTGCATGGATGGACATTGGTGTCAATAAGGTATCCTGCTACTTAAGCTATTTAGAAATTACTCTAGTGAGGGGAATAATGTTAAGACACCCTTTACACTTGGACACAATTTGGCCAGTGCTATCTTAAACAAGCATCCAGTTATGAATTACAGTCACAATTTTAAAAGTGAGATTGCCAGCCATAGATTCTGCAGAAAGAGACTTGAGAAAGATAAAGAGGTACTACAACTCCCTCCTACTTTACACTACAGTAGAGAAGAGAGAGAGAGGTTAACTCTGTTGAATCACCCCAACTACCATCAGAACCAGGGTGTGCCCCAGGGCAAGAATGGGTACAACCTCCCTCCACTGCATGGCCCTAGGAAAAAAAGGTTTGAGGAATGCCACTGTGATTGACTGTGAAAGCTAGAGCTACTACAACTCCTATCCTCTGCTCTGGCTCCTCATGGGAAATCTGCAGAGCTTGTGTGGTCTTCATTTCCAAATAATAGCTTCTGCCACAAGCTTGAGATCAATGAATATCCTTTGTGTCTTGTTTGTAAACCTTTTTAAATTGGCCACCTAAAAGGTCTCCAAGAAAGACAACCCTCTCAAAGAAGATGACCAGCATGTACAAAATATGATAGAAATCAAAATCAGTAACATGAAATATGTTCTAAATAAGAGGGTGGTCTTCTGGAGAGGTTTGAGTGTATATCTATCATTCTTCACTGACATATAATAAAATTATATTAGCATTAAATTACCCTCTCATAGTGACAGTGACTTTCCCATTTAATAGAGTCATTATTTGGCTGTACCATCTTTTTTGTTATGTTCAAGATTTAATCTTATTAATACAAGGACCATGAAAAAAAATTGGCAAGAGACAAACATTTTTACCTTGTAATCTTCATAACAGCATCATTAAAATTTCAAGAACATTACATCACTTTAATTTCATATGTCTCTTACTGTAAACTCCATTCTATGATCCTATTAGTTGAATACTTTAGATGTGTAAACTGTGTCTGGAGTTTTATATGTTTCAGACTTCAACACGTCATTTTTTTGTTCAGTATACTGCTAATTTTACCAAACTCCTCTGGTACCCAGTGGATTCATTTTTTCCACTAGTGCCTACTGGTTTAGTGTTGTAATCCAAAAATGGTGGTATATCAAATGCCTTATGCAATGCCTGTAGGCCAGACGTATGGGGTATCCCTTGCCCCTTAGGAGGTTTTGTACGATATATGTCCCTTTTACAAAGCAAGTAGTCGTGACGCCATTTGCATTTAATCAACGAGGACATGGAGTCCCCTTTGTAGATGGTAGTGTTGGAACCCAGGTGTAGGATTGCCAAAATGGTGTACAGTGACCTACAATCTCTCTGAAGGTGTTTTATGCATGTGTCACGGTGCTCCTAGGGATGAATAACTTGGATGATGAGGTCCAGACTTGTAGTAACGTTGAACACAGCTTTACTTCCATGAACTTTCATCAAGGAACAATCTTCCAAACTTTATCTTGGTCATCAGAAGGTTCTGGCAGGCAAACACTTCTGCAACAATCTCAGCTCTGCTGTACTGTAGCTTTCTCAGCCTGCTATGTTAGCTGGATCAAATAGGAAACATTTCCTCTTCTTCTGTAACTGTAACTTAACTTCTTGTAGTCTGTCTCTTACTTTATCTTGATCCAGGGAAACTTACTTCCTAGCTTCAGAGGCTTGTAGCTGG